>NW_026931975.1:0-437500 GCF_032062105.1 Saccostrea cuccullata
TGAAATTAAATATTATTTATAAAGGGCAATTAGCACTTAGGGCAGTTATGTTAGTTTAAGAGTTGTTGTAAAATGTGCTTTATGTGCTATATATTTATATATATATATATAGGTCCCAGATGAAGTTAATTATTGCATATCATCATGATTATCTGGCTATTTTTAAATTATGCACTTGCTGATTATATGTCAAGGCTAACAATGATTTATTTGAAAATAAATATAAATAATTTTCCTGGACTTTTTTTTAAATTTTAATTATTAATCGTCAGTTTTTTTTTAAATGAATATTTTATTTTTTGAACTACTGCACTATATCATGCATATAGTGAATGTAATTAAATTGATCGATATGAGCAAGACCATATAACTTTCACGTTTTTTGTTCTTTTTTTTTTTATTTATTTATTTTTTTTTTTTGGTTAAGATATCGGGATCGGTGTTTCAAAGTCATAGAAACGCAGAAGGATAAAACGTACGCTCAACTAGGACCTCGGGTCCCCCGCAAATAGTTCGTCATTTTGCGTAGTAATAAAACATTTTAGTAACTCTTCAGGCATTAAAGGCACAAAAGTAAATTCATCGATATCAATACGGATACCTCAGGTCACCTTATCTATTAATTGAATTTTATACGATTGGGGACAGTTTTCTTTGTCTTACTCCAAAATAATCATATTAATAACTTTATAAAGATCTTCTTTCTAATATATATATTAATATATATATTAGCAGAAGCGAAAAGTAATTAGGGGGACCAGAGGTAACCTTATATTGTACATCAGTAAGGAGACCAGTGGTCACCTTACCCTATTGTTGTACATCATTAGAGGGATCATACACCTTACATTTTAAATTAATAGGGCCAAAGGTAACCTTTTATTGCACATCGTAAGAGGGACCAGAGGTCACCTTATACTCATTATTGTACATCAGCACAGGGACCAGTGGTCACCTAATATTTTACATCAATAAAAAGACCAGAGGTCATCGTATATTGTACATCATTAGGGTGATTAGAGGTCACCTTATATTGTACATCAGTAGGGGGACAAGAGGTAACCTTATATTGTACACCATTAGGGCGACTAAAGGTCAACTTATATTGTACATCAGTAGGGGGACCAGAGGTAACCTTATATTGTACATCAATAAGGAGACCAGAGGTCACCTGATATTGTACATCATTAGGGGGATTAAGGTCACCTTATATTGTAAATCAGTAGGGAGACCAGAGGTTATCTTATCTTATATTGTACATAAGTAGGGGGACCAGGCCTGGGAGCCATAAAACTTGGACAAGCTCACATTTGATCTCGGTCTCACTTTTCCCAAAGGATTTAATAGTAAGACTGAGATCAAAAATGAGCTCGTCTACGTTTTATGGCCCCCAAGCCAGAGGTCACCTTATATTGAACATCAATAAGGAGATCTGAGGTCACCTATATTGTACATAAGTAGGGGGACCAGAGGTCACCATATATTGAACATCAATAAAGGGAACTAGAGGTCACCTTATATTGTACATCAATACGGGGACCAGAGGTCTCCTTGTATTGTACATAAGTAAGGTGACCAGAAGTCACTTTATATTGACATTAGTAAGTTGACCAGAGGTTCCCTTATATTGTAAATCAGTAGGGGGACTAGAGGTCACTTATTTTGTAAATCAGTTGGGGGACCAGAGTTTATCTTATATTGTTCATCAGTAGGGAGACCAGAGGTCACCTTACATTGAACATCAATAAGAAGACCAGAGGTCACCTTATATTGTACATCAATAAGGGGGGGGGGGCTAGAGGTCGCCTTATATTGTACATCAGTAGGGGGACTAGAGGTCACCTTATATTGTTCATCAATAAGGGGGGCTAGAGGTCATCTTATATTGTACATCATTAGGGGGGCTAAAGGTCACCTTATATTGTACATCAGTAGGGGGACCAGAGGTGACTTTATATTGTACATCAATAAGGGGGGCTAGAGGTCATCTTATATTGTACATCATTAGGGGGGCTAAAGGTCACCTTATATTGTAAATCAGTAGGGGGACCAGAGGTTATCTTATCTAATATTGTACATAAGTAGGGGGACCAGAGGTCACCTTATATTGAACATCAATAAGGAGACCTGAGGTCACTTTATATTATACAAAAGTAGGGGAACCAGCGGTCACCATATATTGAACATCAATAAAGGGGACTAGAGTTCACCTTATATTGTACATCAATAGGGGGACCAGAGGTCACCTTGTATTGTACATAAGTAAGGTGACCAGAAGTCACTTTATATTGTACATCAGTAAGTTGACCAGAGGTTACCTTATATTGTAAATCAGTAGGGGGACTAGAGGTCACCTTATATTGTAAATCAGTAGGCGGACCAGAGGTAATCTTATATTGTTCATCAGTAGGGAGACCAGAGGTCACCTTATATTGAACATCAATAAGGAGACCTGAGGTCACCTTATATTGTACATAAGTAGGGTGACCAGAGGTCACTTTATATTGTACATCAGTAAGTGGACCAGAGGTTACCTTATAATGTTCATCAGTAGGGGGACTAGAGGTCATCTTATATTGTATATCAATAGGGGGACCAGAGGTCACCTTGTATTGTACATAAGTAGGGTGACCAGAAGTCACCTTATATTGTACATCAGTAAGTTGATCAGAGGTTACCTAATATTGTAAATCAGTAGGGGGACCAGAGGTTATCTTATATTGTTCATCAGTAGGGAGACCAGAGGTCACCTTGTATTGAACATCAATAAGGAGACCAGAGGTCACCTAATATTGTACATAAGTAGGGTGACCAAAGGTCACTTTATATTGTACATCAGTAAGTGGACCAGAGGTTACCTTATATTGTTCATCAGTTGGGGGACTAGAGGTCACCTTATATTGTATATCAATAGGGGGACCAGAGGTCACCTTGTATTGTACATAATTAGGGTGACCAGAAGTCACCTTATATTGTACATCAGTAAGTTGATCAGAGGTTACCTAATATTGTAAATCAGTAGGGGGACCAGAGGTTATCTTATATTGTTCATCAGTAGGGAGACCAGAGGTCACCTTGTATTGAACATCAATAAGGAGACCAGAGGTCACCTTATATTGTACATAAGTAGGATGACCAAAGGTCACTTTATATTGTACATCAGTAAGTGGACCAGAGGTTACCTTATATTGTTCATCAGTTGGGGGACTAGAGGTCACCTTATATTGTACATCAATAAGGGGGACTAGAGGTCACCTTATATTGTACATCATTAGGGGCACTAGAGGTCCCCTTATATTGTACATCATTAGGGGGACTATAGGTCGCCTTATATTAGGGCTGTTCAATTAATAATGTCCTCGTGCTCGGAAAGAAACAAAAGACGCTTTTCAATAATTTATTCATAATGATTTAACCCAATATTATCTTTTAATTAAAACGCATGTCCGTAAACATTTTTCATCCAATGTCTGATTGTTTTTAGAACTAAGTTTTGGGTATGACTCTTTGAATACTGGATTATGGCTAATCCTATGATTTTCTGGACTTGTTTCTTCCTTTTGAAAGGCTTTTTTTCAATTTTGGAAAATGAAACAAGTCAAAAGGCGAAAGATCTGGCGAATATTGTTAATGCGAAAGAACATTAATTTTCTGTTTATCCCCAAGACTCATTTACTCTTGAGGGTGTGCGGGTTAGGACGCTGCCATGAAAAAAATCTAATGTAGTGGATTCTTGATTCTCATTAACCTTTTGATTTTTTTCGCAAAAAAAAAATCTTTTCTAGATTGCTCCAGAAATTAAACTGCCTCCCCGAATAGGAATTTGAACAAGACCAGTAATATTTAAGTAAATTGCACATAAAACTGTCTTTCTGCTCTTGCATTTCTCTGCTCTTCTAAGACCTTTGCTGTTTTTGTCAAGTACATCTTATTGTAAATTTTGTTTTGAGGGTTTTAAGCAAAAGATTCAAGTTTCATTTTCTGTTTGAAATTCAAACAAAAGTGGATAACTACATTTCTGATATTTTTAATAATTGTTTAGAAATTCTTACACGCAGTCGTTTTCACTCATTTTTTAAAACATAGGGTGACTTTTGAGTACTAAGCTTTTTTTTTTTTACTGTCAAACGTTTTTCAAAGCAGTGTGAACTACTCCCGAAATGATGCTATAAAATTTGCTATATGTCGTATAGTCAATCATACACCATCAGTGATTATTTGTTGAAATTTGACAAACAGTACATTCGTCGTTTAATATTTTTGTTTTCAAGGACGGTATCTATTTTTGATGCTCATTATACGATTTTTTATCATTGCAATCCACCTGCTTAATTGTCTTTAAAACAGACATTGATTGCTGTAAATTTTACATACTAGTATTTCAGTGAGGATTTCTTTGGGATTCTTAACAAGTTTTACAGCAACTTTAGCGAACGGTTAAATTTCACTCTAATTTACTGATTCTGCACCATTCATTTTTAATGCAGTATCTTGAATACTGTAAACCAATTATTATACGCGTCATTTTTTATTCTTGAATACGATTTATTTCCGCGAACAAGTGGTCATATATTTTTTTATTTCCACATATATTTTTTGGTTTTCGTGAGTAATGCAGCATTTCATTCAAGACAATGTCCATTTAAAATCTTATATCTGCACCTAAAGTAGGTAAAATGTGAGTATACTTCTTACGCATTATTCACACGAATGAAAATCAGGAAAAAATCTAAAGTTGATTTCAAACTCTCAAGTGTAAAAATTCATTGGATAATTGACGCTTTACAAGATCTAATAGCCAAAGGGCAATTATTATAAATGGTGGGAGAGAGCAGGAGCTCGTAATTGCTATTTCCATATATAACACAAGCTGAAATAATTATTGTAGTTTTGTGCCATTCGTTTATATCTTTTTTCTGAATGTTTGTAATTAAATTTCAACTGCTTCTAGAACACTAATAAAGTTCTTCCGTGATTACTTGTTGAACCGTCGGGATCGGTATTCAAAAAAGGGTAAACTCTAATCATAACATGGGAAAATGAACAACTACGCGAGCAGAGGTTACTCGCGGAACTCGCGGATATTTATCGCACGCATATAATACTTGGTTTACAGTACCCTTGTTTTCCAGCTTCTCACAATGAATCTATTTGATGAAAAGTGGTCACATAAACTGCTATAAATTCATTAAAGATTCAATAATGAGAAAAAGTCAAGCTTAATGCCATATATCTGTATTGTATGTCATAGAGTTCCAGGACATTATTTATTGAACAGCCCTCGTAATTTGTACATCAGTAGGGGGTAGGGGGACAAGAGGTCGCCTTATATTGTACATCATTTAAAATAATGATCACACTATTTTGAACGACAATGAAGAAACCGGAAGATTTTATATTTTACATCTTATATTGTAAGTCAACAGGGAGACAAGAAGACATCTAATATTTTACATAAATATTGAGACCAAAGAACTCCTTATTTGGTCACCTGAATCAACTCATGTGACTTATTGCTATCTGGGGTTTTTTTTTTTTGGCTTCTTGTGCGTTTACATTCGAACATTTTAAGCTTTTCTCTGCAATCCCTCAACCATTTACAACCAATTTTTGTATAAAGCATCTATGGGTGGAGAGTTTTTAAATCATGGTTCCTGCCCTCCACCCCCTAAGGCAAAAAAGTTGTGGCGAATCTACTACAATTGATAAAATCTTTAAAAATCTTCTTTACTGATGGACATCAAGCCGTCTAACTGTTGACGTAATTATCATAAGCATTGACTCCTCTACCAGAATTGTGATGTTTATTGTCCCAGATTCAGGGGCCCAGGGGTTAGGAGAGGGCTATAAAAATTTATATCGTGAAATGCATTTATTCTTTGAAAATCTTCCCCTCTGTCCCTAGATATTAAACAAACTAACTACATGCATAGATATGATGAGGAATGGATATTCTCTCCAAAGTTTTGAAATTCGTGACCAAAAGGTCAGGGGTTCTGGTGTTACGGTGGGGCTATATTAATTGTAAAGTTAAAATTCATTAATTCTTTATAAAATCTTCCTCTCTGCTCCTGGATAACAATTAAAATAACTACATATAGTTATGATAAGCAAGGGAGCCTCCTTCCAAAATTATAAATTTCAAGGTCCCTTGCTAATAGGTACCATTGAGGGGTGGGGGCTCTAATTAAATACTGTAATTGAATAAATGGTTTGAATTTTTTTCTTTGGTATGAACCAAATTTTTTTTATGAACAAGGGTGCCTTCTCCTACATTGTGAAATGTATGACCACAGGATGAGGGTTTTTGTGGTCAATGGACACTACTATTTATTGCTAATTATTACTGATTATTTGAAATGCACTTTTTGTTCCCCTTTGCTCTATACGTATAGGCATTAAGTAGACAAACTAAGCATGCTAAGTATAGTGATGTTCCATGACCAATGGTGCTTTTTTTTCAAAACTGCGAATGTCTTGGCCTCTGGTTCAAAGCGTTAACCTAATTCAATTGTTTTGAAGTTTTTCATGATGTTCAGATGACCTATAAGACCCATAGGCCTCCTGTCGTGTTCTTATAAGAGATTTTCGAGTATCCCAATAATATGCATTTTATCTGTAACCTCTGGTCCGCCCTAATTTTCTTTTTATATGTCTCTTGGTTAACACGGGTCTAGAATCGTTGATGGCTTATTTCTGCAGTCATATAAATTCTATATATGTCTGATTTCCTTAAAAATGCACAACAAAGGAGACCACTGATCTCCCTATTTATGTACAATACAAGGTGACCTCTGGTCCCCCTTGTTTTGTAAAATATAAAGTGACTTTAGGTCCCCATAATGATCTACAACATAGGGTGACCTCTGACCCCCTATTGATGTATAAGGTAACCTCTGTTTCCATTTTTGATGTACAATATAATCTGACGTCTGGTCTTGTACAGTAACAGGTGACCTCTGGTAACCTTTCTGTTGTAACCTTTAGTCTCCATAACGAAATAAAATACAAGGTGACCTTTGATCAACCTATTGATGTAAAATATTAGTTAACCTCTGGTCCACCTAGTGACGAACGCTAAAACTAACCCGAAGGCTCTGTCCCCCTACTGATATACAATATCAGGTCACCCTACTGATGTACAAAATAAAGTGTCCTCTGGTCCCCCTACTGATGTACAATATAAGGTGACCTCTGGTCCCCCTGCTGATGTACAATATAAGGTGACCCCTGCCCCCCTACCAATGTACGATATAAGGTGTCCTCTGTTCCCCCTACTGATGTACAATATAAAGTTACCTCTGGTCCCCCTACTGATGTACAATGTAAGGTGTCCTCTGGTCCTCCTACTGATGTACAATATAAGATGACCTCTGGTCTCCCTACTAATATACAAATAAGATGACCACTGGTCCCCCTATTGATTTAGAATATAAGATAACTTTTGTTTTCCCTTCTAATGTAAAGTGCAATATAAGGTGTGCTCTGTTCCCCCTACTGATATTCAATTTAAGGTGACCTCTGGTCCCCCTACTTATGTACAATGTAAGGTGACCTCTGGTCCCCCTACTGATGTATAATATAAGGTGACCTCTGGTCCCCCTGCTGATGTACAATATAAGGTGATCCCTGGTTCCCCTACTAATGTAAAGTGTCCTATGGCCCCCCTACTGATATACAATATAAGGTTACCTATGGTCCCCCTACTGATGTACAAAATAGGGTGGCCTCTTGTCCCCCATATGATGTAGAACAGAAGATGACATCTGGTCTCCCTTTTGATGTACAATATAAGATGACCTATGGTCGCCCTAAAGATGTACGATATAAAGTTACCTTTGGTCTTATTAACTTTTTTTTACCTCTGGTATCTGCATAAAGATTATGGGAACAAGCGGAAGTCTTATATTGTACATCAATAAGGATTTTATACTTCACAAATTGTAGTATATGAATGAGACAAAGGTAATCTTATGTTGTACATTATTACGATGTTACTGAAAGTTGTAAGTAGGCAATAATTTAAAATCATGGTATGTGTAGAATTATTTTTCAAATCCTCTCAAAAAAATTGCGACCCTAAGTTTTTGACAGGGAAAAAAGTGCATGCAATTTCTCCGAATTATCTAAATGTATGCATTTGGAATTTGGAGGATTAGTCAACTTGCTTGTATCCCAAAAGTAAAAAACAATTGGTGCATTTTAAAAATTTTATTTCCTTTTTTAATGTACTGTAAATCACTTTTTATTCAAATACAGGCGGTATCGCGAAAATGTATCTCCGTATAATAGAATTCCTTAAGATTATATAAAGCAATGACCACAATTCGTGAAAATTTTTTTAAAAATTTTATTTCCTTTTTTCGCGAAAATTGTGAGTTTTGATGGGTTTATGAATTTGATGTGTTAATTCCAGGGAAAGGGGTGGAGAACTCCATGCAGCCCCAAACTTCGCAATACAGGGTGTACATCTTCTTTGTAAGATAAATAAAATCAGTGATTTCCGGCAAAAAGTTTTAAGTGATGAGGTCGCCTATTGAAGCATGACCTCATAAGGAATACAAAGGAGACATTAAATAATTTATTAACAAATAATTATTCCATTATGTTAAAGGATTGGTGAAAAGTCCGAGCGAAATGAAAAGGTAGGGGGTGGTAGGGGGCAAAATCTTCATCCCCCCTGCTTGTTAGAGATCTGCAAATGCAGAGACTGGACGTCGTTTACTCTGAGTTGCTTACTATTAGTAAGGAGATCAGAGGTTAGGCACTGTGTTATATAGATAGTATAACCTTACATGGAATAATAAAATCATAGGGGAGACCACAGGTCACCCAACGTAATCCATAAATGTTTTAAAAACTCTTATATATCATATATATATATATATATATATATATATATATATATATATATATATATATATATATATATATATATATATATATATATATATATCTTATAATATTGCAGTTAATGTTGCTCAGCAACCCCCCTCCTCCTTTTTGTTTTCTAATACCCATCAGATGGTTATTCCCTTGACAAAAATAAATTTTCTGTTGTTTTTTTTTACACTGAAAAGGCTTCACAGTATTACGATTTATTCTATTTTCACTTTACGTATGCAACGCACTACATTTTGTAGCGGAGTAAACAGGCCAGATAGACGTGAACTGAGCAGGGGACCTAAGGTCCTAGTTCAGCGTACGTTTTATCCTTCTACCATAGAAACACGTGTATTGTATTACTGTATAATATTAATATTAAGTTCCTGTTATGAAAGTGATATCGATATGTTGTAGTATAAATAACTCTTACTGTAGATGGATTAAAACTTGGAATAATTTGATGGTGTTATACAGCATTCACATCTTCAAATGGTGATGAGAGTGTTGGCTGCCGGAAATATCTCGCGCGTTAAAAATTTCGCACGCTATCTTTTATTTACACAGAAACCGGTGACGTCAAACTATAAATATACGAAAGTCCTTACATCTAGTCAACGCCTAGCACTCAGAGCATGTATAGCGAAAGTTGGAGACCGACGACGTCCTCGATTTGCTCTGGTTCGTTAAAGATTTAGGGAGAATATGGGATCCGTAGGATGTAAATATATGAATTTGATGCTGAAAAAACAAGAGTCTGAGGTACGTTTCTTTTCTCTATCACAACGATACCAATTGAGCTAAATGGAACGTCGAGAAAATGACAGCATGCGATATGATAAGCGATTTTTTAAAAAATTCACTGACATAAACATAATATTCCCATCTGTCCATCCTGTTATCTCCTGTTTTGCTTTTTTTATTTCAAGTTTCTTGTAATAATAATTTAGCTAAAACGGACTAGAAGTATCTGTTTTCATTGTTTTTACAACAGCCTAGAAGCTAGGCCAAGAAAGCAGTTCTGATTGAATAATCCATCGATGTGTAACCTTTCTTGAATTTGTTCTCGTCCAATCAAAACACAGGGAATCAATAGATAAAATTAAGATTGGAATTATCAAAATTTATTATATAGTTAATAAATAGTTCCTAATGAATACTACCAAAAATCTAGAGAATTTTAGCGTTCAATATCTTGACGTTTTATTGTACGCTGATTTTGTATTATGTATATGAGTATGCTTGAAACATTCCGAATACGAGCGTTAAATATCGAACGCCCCGTTGTAGACAAAAAAGAGTCGTCTGGTCAAATTCTTTTAGCTAAATTAGAGAAAGGAAGTGGCATCTAGGTAAGATGTGTTTATTCTGTATATAAAATGAAATTATTTATTAAAAATTTAGTACGTATCAGACCCATTAAAATCTAAATAAGCAAATCATACCGTTCGGTAGTCATCGGAATGATGCAATATTAAACAAGAGTTAATTTTGAATACCGATACTAACTCGTGTCAATATTCATTAATATAAGTTCAATAATCTTATGATACCAGTTTTCATTTTTTCTTTTTTAGCCGGGCTTATTGCTCAAAGAGCAATTGCCGGCTTATGTGATCCTGTTCAAGGCAGGATGTTGACCCCATAGTCGCCATTTTAAAGTTACATGCAAAAATATAGTTCTTACTCTCAACCGCTTTTGAGATAATACAAAGGCTAAATAAAGCAACAAAAATAAAAGCAAGTTTTATTTATATAAAATAAACATTAGTAGTAATGACTTTGAAAACTTTATAAGTCAAAGAACATAGTTCATTAGCGTAAGGATTTTTGATAATCAGTGTTACCGTCGAGGTAAAGCAGGAGAGGGAACCAGACTGGCCTGTTTGTTTACATTCAGCTGCGATACCAGATTAATTCTGATTCTGACAAAATCGGACCGTGGTATTAGGATTGAAAAACTCACTGTCAGTGTCTTATCATTCATATTTATAGTTTTAAAATAATTTTTTCATCAGAATATAAACGTTATTCATGTAAGAAATCCATTCTACTCTGTAAATGAGCCTGGCTCTCTGTACTTCTGAGTACTTTGATTTTTATTTTAGTTTCCTGTAACAAAAAGATACACAGATGTTGTGTCGATATTGCTGTCAGCTCGTGCGGATTCTAACAGTTTAGATAACGGAGGAAGTACACCCCTAACAAATCTTATGACTTCCTCGATCCGCGCCACGTGTCTGGATCCACCTGTCAGTGATGACGTCATGACAATTATTGTTCTTCTGCAGCAAATGGGAGCTGACTTAAACACAAATAAATGCGAGTACAGTTACCAACTCATGGTCTCAACGTTGCTGAAATCAGCCACTCTCGTAGAATATTTCTTGGGTTGTGGGGCAAATCCAAATGTCAAATGTAAGCAAAATTGCTCTTATTTTAAAAATGTAATTTTTTCTAATCAGTAATTTCATACTTATAAAAGGTCTGTATTCCTACAAGTAGGATCCTCGGTTTCCTTTGCCCCTTATGTACCTCAGGGCACCAAGTCACAAGTATCTCGCCGTGATCATGAACCTCGAGCATGCTCGAGTATTAGTCGTTGCTAATTTTTTTTTTGTATCCTTGTTCTGAGTTTAAATGTTTGATGTTGTCTTTTTTATATTATTTAAGAAATGTGCATATATTTCAGTTGTTTCTGGAATATCACCTTTGTTTGCTGCTGTTGGTAACAGAGACCTTAACACAACAACCATCCTGCTGCGACATAATGCAGATGTGAGGGCGAAAGCCATGGTCTGTCTGAGATTGCATGAAGAACGCCTGTTTGATCCGTTTGAGTTAGCTGTTGATCTGTTACAGTGGGACATTGTGGACATATTGATTCATTATGGATATAGCCTCTCTAAGCACAGATACTTACAAGACACCCTCTACTCGGAGGAAGCGCCCGAAACCCTTAGAGACCACCCCTCTTTTCTGACTAAACTGCAAACATCGGCGAGTTCGCCATTCTCTCTCCAGAAAATTGTCGTTTTGAAAATTAGACATAATTTGAAATATGACTTATCTGAAAAGGTGAAAGATCTTCCACTGCCCGCTTCTTTAAAAATGACTTTGTTATTTTTGGAAAACTTGTAATAAATTTCAATGACAATTTTTATCTCGATGTTTACACAAGTAATACTTCAGGATAATCTTAAAGGAAAGTCTAATTCCAAGGAAGACATGCACACTTGCAAAACATTAAAGCCCTAGCACCAAACATTGAAAAGTTATGACCAATGTAAAATTATTTTCAATTTGAGCGTGAAAAAAATCAATTTGAAGCATGCTTAGATAGTTTGAATTGATATGTACATTTTTACCTGCATAAAACATTGATCAAAACAAGATGTGTTTGTGAAACACTGATGACCCAGTATTGTAGATTAGGCGAGGGTTGAAATTTCTCAAATGCAAGTCAAAACAATATTTAATTGAACCAAACCGAATCTACAAATGATAAAAATGCTACATGTATATACAATGTCATATTCACGAAGTTTAACCCATAAATAAAGGCATTAAAGAAAGAAAATCTGAATTATATTTATCAGGATGAATATGCAAGCATATTTACAACAACTCCTATGGTTCCGTAATGGCATATAGTAACAATAGGAACATAGATGAACTGGTTATTAGATCAAAACTCAAATTAAATAAAATGCAGTGAAATGGAATGATGTGTTCTAGGTGGGCCCCTCATCTGCTCATTAGGCGGGGTTTACATGTACCATGTATTGCGTATCTTAAATTCAACAGACAGGTTTGTTTGTTGTTTACCGTCCCTTTCGAAAATTTATTCACTCACATGGAGAGGCCAAGACACCTCCGAAACACTCTTAATTAGTCGTGGTAAATTTTATTATCAAATTGTTTCAAGAGTGAAGAATTCTAGTTAGCTAAAGGCATAAGATTGAGACGTCGCTGTTGTTTTATTAAGAAATCTTTCTCAGTAATCACATCTTGGCGCCATTTTCTTCAACAAATCACAGTAGAACAATGTCGGCCGTTCTGCTAAAAACTGATTTTGATGAAATTGTATTTTATGAAACTTAGTTAACAATAAAAAAAAAAATAATTGAATCTTCTTATTTAAAAAATCTTTTCAGTCGGTGCGATTTAATTGGGTCGGTCGCGTAAGGGGAAACAAAGGTATTTTTTATTTTGGCCTCATATTAACTTATCTATTAATAATATCAAATGTGCATACCATCATATTCTTCGATTTCCTGTTGATAATATTGATCAATTTGAGGCTTTTTTATTTAATAAAAATCATAATTCAATAGATAAAACATCATTTACTTAATAGGATCAACAGTATATCAAAGTCATGATCTTTCACAAAATGCTATAAGAAACTGCTAAATCCATAAAATAAAAAAAGAAGCTCATATGGTATCACGCCAAGGACAATCTTTTGACATGATTTTATGTTAAGAATACCAAGGGTCGGCGTCTAGCCTTGTTCATGGTTTTAGAAATCTTATAGCGTTGTTCATGAATATAGAAATCTCTAGCCTTGTTCATGACTAGAAATCTCTAGCTTTGTTCACGACTATGGAATTCTCTAGTCTTGTTTATGACTTTGGAAATCTCTAGCCTTGTTCATGACTTTAGAAATCTCTAGCCTTGTTCATGACTGCAAAAATCTCTAGCCTTGTTCATGGCTGTGGAAATCTCTAGCCTTGTTCATGATTGTAGAAATCACTAGCCTTAATTGTTCATGACTGCAGAAATCTATTAATTTCTGCTTACCCTGATGTGACCCATGAGATGTTTTACCGATTTTTACAAGAATTGAAACCTTTGATATCACTTATTTAATTGTATTATCGATGACGTTCATAGAGGAAATAGTTTGAAAATAAAAATACCTGTAGTACTTCCGTTTAACATAAAAAAAAATATGCATTATTAAATTGTTAAAAATAAATGTAAAACATAAGTTCAGATTGCTTTTAGTGAAAAAAAAAAACGTTCTCAAATCTTTAAAGTTTTCATCTGTACATGTACTGTTCATGAAGCATAAAACATGAGGCTCAAAACCTGCAATAATATAGAATGCATTAGGAAACCTTACATTTTGGTTTGATAGCTATTATGAGAACAGCAATTGCTTGCCTTCTTAAGCTTCTCAAAGGAAATAACTATTATCTGGTTCTTCCGGATGGCTGCTTGTTTAAGGAACTCTTTGTTATACTCATACCATCCTCCGTACATTGTCTCTAAATAAATCAAATATTCAAGCAGACAAATAACTTTGGATATAAGATAATTTACAAAAATATTCATGCCTTTGGTTCGTTTTTTTTAAATGTATTTTGACAATATTAGGCGTACTTACTTGGTCCAAAAAACTCTTCATCGAGAAACTCTTTGAAGCTTTTATACTTGTTGACTCTAGCGGAATCAAAAAGTTTAAACAGAGAAACTGCAGTGTCCTTAGGGTTACGTATAACTAATATAATTTTTCCTGATCCATCAATGTGTTGTTTTGGGAGCCATTGGAATGGTACATGTGTGCTAACAACTCTGTTGTAAAAATGCAATGGACCAAGGTCATTTGACCCCTCCAAATACACGGTCTCTCTAGAATTACTGCAATATTCCTCAGCCAGGAAGGATAACTCTTTAATTTATAATTTAATTCAAAAAGTCTTAAAATAAAGCTTGAAATTGAAATTTTTTCATGCAACAATTTTCATTTTATGCCTCTACGTATGATTTAAAGTTCTTTGAAGTTTTAACAAACGGTATTAAAAAAGTTGACATTTGTACCTCATAAAACTAAGTAAAACTTGAATATTTAAAAAAATCAAAGTTCTTTTAATTTAGCCTTAGTTACCAATGTTTATAAGCATGATTTGAAATTAGAAGTTATTTACAGTGTTTTCTTTGAAAGGAAACACTTCATACACTATGCATTATGAAACAATGGAAGCAAGTAGGAGAAAGTAAAGTACCGATATAAGTATGAAAATCATGCAATTTTCTTTAAAAGCCTGGATACCTATGATTTTTATTCTTAAAATGTATTTCTTGATAAATTATCAATTAGAAAATATGCAGTAGGAAGTTCTAATTGCATTTCCTGAAAAATTATTAGAGATTTACTAATTTTCCCTATATAATATGATTAAATTTAAAGATGAAGTTAAAAGAAACACTGTGGGTATATACATTTTAATTTGAGAATTTAGAGACATCTTTGTGAGCATTTTCAATTACTCAATGCCTGATTTTCAGAACCTGAGGATCGGATAACCTTAAGCAACATTTCAGTCATTTCATACACCCAGTGTGTTCCTAAATGTACGAGTTAGAATATAAATCCTTTTAATATTCATTTGATTAAATTGTTATGTTTTTATGCGCCAGGATCGATAGAATTTTTGTCCAGTCTCTTTGTCCCTTTATCAGTTTGTCTGTTTGTTTGTCTGTTGTCAACTTTTGTTATAACTTTTGAACAGTGAGAGACAGAGACTTCATATTTATTATGCATACTCCACTAATTGATCTCTCTTGAACGACACCAAGGTCAATGACCTTTCGATCCGACTGTGACCTTTATGCTAAAAATAGAATTTTTGAACCATAACAAATAGAGACTTCATATATGGTATGTATACTCCACTTATCACGTTCTTTCAAATGACACAAAGGTCAATGACCTGGCGACCTTTACTGTGACCTATATGCTAAAAATATCTTTTTCGAATTTTGCTGCTGCCGGGAGCATAGTGTTTCGCAAACACATTTTATTTCAATTTTGTGATATTGTGCTTTTACAGTGTTTAACAGTGTTTTACAGTTGACAGCTTACTTTGACATTTAAATATGCATTGTGCACGAAAGCATACACTAAATTGATCATCCTCAAGAAAATTTCTAAGTGACTACATGTATTGGTATTATTTTAGGGGTATTGGCATGATATATCTGTATGCAGAAAGAAAGTGGAAAACGGGATAACATAAATTAATATATCTCGTTTGTGAGGGGTAGTATCTTCTTTTTAATCTCATTTTCTTCAACAAATAAGTTAGGAAAACAAAACATCAAAAGAGAAAAACTTACAATATGAGAGAGAGAGAGAGTCGAAATAAGTTTGCTTGCTGTGCCCTACCTTCTTAAGGGGGCCGACTATAGTTTTATTGTGTAAAAACTACAATAGCGAAACTCTTCATTTTTATACCATATATAAATTACATTAACTTGAGTGTACATGCAAAGTTTGGGGGAAATCTACCGTTCAGGTATTTTTGAGGGACCGTCTCAAAATACAGGTACATTTACTATAGGATTATATAGGAAAGTGCCAATTTTTAGCACTTCAAAGCAAATTATACAAATACTGCAATGTACTTTTTGTTCAAACTATAATATTTGATGAGTAATACTATATTATACAATATATGTAAGAAACACAAAATTCTACCGTCTTGTTACCAGAGAGAGCATCTCAAAATGCAAAAAAAAAATTAGCAAATTTTACTATTTTTATAGAGTATTACAAAATATGACGCACAAAATGGATTCACATGAAAGCATAATAAAAATATTGGAGATATTCTCAAATTTCCGTTTTAAATTTCAAGAGCGTATGTTTAATACTTTTTCTTTAACAATATTTTATTACCCCTTTCTCTAAGAGCTACAGATTATCATAACGTCAAAAACACAGTGCAACGACGTCAACCTACCTATCAATTGCAAAATCGGTTAAAAAATCAGTTATATCAAATTGTAATTACATTTTTATACCTATATTTTCTTAATTTTGTTTAATTTTAATAATTAAGCGAAAAAAGTTGCATTAAAACCCTAAATACGTTTCGTTTTACTATGATGCGCGAAATATTGCGCAATGGAAACGGAAGTCGGCCCCCTTAAGGTAAAGTATGCTCAGAAATAATTACCATCTAAATAACGTTTTAAAGCCAAATACTTATATCGCATAGGAGAACTAATGTAAGGGTAAATGTCGGTGCTTCTCGCAATCCATATAATTCCACTTACATTTTCCGGGTATAATACAGTTTCTGTTTCCAAATATTAAATTGTGCATTTCCTTCTTTGCGATATCAGTCATGCAATTTTATGCACTCTTTACTTAAACGACAATAAACAATATTTGTAATGTACCTCTTATAAAATGACCTAAGAAAAATTGGTTGAGATTATGAGAAAAATAAAACTAAACAAATTATTGGCTAAGTCTAGCAAGACTGTGATTTTTGCGTACACGAAATTGTACCTCACCCTTTTGCTTAAGGCTTTAGATATTTCTGTATTATATAAATATACTTTAATGAATATAATTATGTAAATTTTATTACTAACAAATAATTCAATCAATTTAAGATTTCAGAACATCTTTTGGTTCAACGCATTGGATAAAGTCTCTTTTGAACACATGTCTGTTTATTTTAAATGCGAACACTTTATAGCTTATCTAACCTGATTGTGGGAATGTCGCGAGAAGGATTGCATTTTGACCTAAAGTCAGGCCTTTGATAGAATTTAGACTACCGCCTGGATCTTTGATAAATATTGGAATCCCGAGAAGGTAGAGTCCTTTATATTCTGGAGTCTTGATATTACGAAAATTAGCAGCCATGACCAATTTGGATTTAGAAGCTCATTTTTAATTATAGCCAATTCCCCTACATTTTGTGACCTCTAAAAAGTGTGTAAAGGGTGTCCCAAAACATATGTTACACTTTTAAACTCTTATAAAAATTTTATGCTTCATGTTACATTAGTGAAATTTAAATACGTATATAATTAAATTGTTATATTTTTTGTCAAGCATACTTTTTCATAGTTTCCTTTTTAATCATTAACATTTTTATTAGATTAAAATATGTCATTTTACAACATTTTCGAAATGACGTCCCTTTGAATTAACATTGTTTGAACAGGATTTCTGAAGGGTATTTTTTAATCAAGCTTCAAGTGTAACATTCTAAAAGTTGAGATGTTTTCCAAATTAAAATTCACCAGACAATAGAATTTAAGATTCTCTTTAACAACATTGTTAAACTGGAAGTGGGCTTCATCGAAAACAATGCATTTGTTAAATATCCAGAGTCAGATCTAATTAAAATCCAGTGGACAAACTCCAAATGACTTCTAATTTCTGTCTCTTTCAAATGCTACATTACACTTATCTTATGAAGAATCAATTTTAAATCAAATGCGAGTATTTTATGAAAACTAGATTTTATCCAAGGTGCAATCTTATTCATGCAGAACCTGTCTAAAGAATTGTTGTAAAGTTTTATTAAAATTTATCAATGTTATATATTTTCTCTTTGTTGTAGACACTCATTGATCTTCTAACACCAGAATTAGGAAGTAAATCAATTATGGCACCCTCACAAAACTGTAAATTAATATTCTGTTGAACACTTTCATTACAGTATGTTGTTTTCTCATTGTTCTAAGACTAAAGTAGCAGATTTAGACTCATGGGAAAGTTTTACAATTTCTACCAGCTGTTCACCTGAAGGTTCCATATTAACAATATGATGAAGTTATTAAGACATCATAAATACCTGACTTTTCAACAGAATTTCTCGAAAGCTTGTCAGATAAAATGCATGCTATTACATTTGATGTTGACAAAATATCTTCGTGAATGCTTTTGGTTTGATAAAAGTTATGTGTGATTAAAAGTGAAAAATATGTTTTGGGACACCCTGTATACTTGATGCATTCCTCGTTGCAATTGAAAAATGTTATCTTAAATTCGTTTTTTTTTTTGTTTAATATTAGTTCCCGTAACTTTTAAGACAATTGAAACAACCATGGGCTTCTTATCATTATCTCATTTTTCTAAAAATAATGAATTTTGAAAAATTTTCCATATATATATAGGAATTAACTGTGGAAGGGACAATGCCCTCCCCAATGCTACGTCACAAGTGTCACTTAAATTAATAAGTTTAATAAACATGTTAATATGCCAGTGCATATTTAAATTAATATATTTACAACTGTTATCACATAGAATGTTGATTAAATTCTCTAGAACCATACTTTGAATTTTTGCATGATGAATTATAATTATATTTCTGACAAATATCCTTTAAAGTAACAATACTTTTGTTCTGAATTTTTAGATTAAATATATCTTTGTTTTTCAGCATCAGAACTCATGAAAACAAACACTCTGAGAGTATTGCATTTCAGTTAAAGAAATCCATAAAATTCTGTTGTATATAAAAACACTGACTAGTTTTTGGGTTATCTCTATTTAGGAATACAACACTCATGTAATTTTTTACGTCAAATATCGTTTTGCAGTGCATCCGAAAAAGGTTGTAAATTGATTGAAAATATATAATTTAATAAATTTGACAAGATTTTCTCCCATTCTACGAGGGGTTATCAAAAAGTTCGTGGACTGATGCTATAAAATTAGTACTATGTAGTCTGTGCTTTCAAAATTTATATGGAACATAAAACAACAAAAAAAATTAAGAAATGTTAAAAATTTTATCTTGATACATTCATTATTTGCTATATTATTATTATCAAATAAAAACGACATTATACGATCACTCGGCGCTGTCGCCGTTTATAGTTTCATGACGTCATTGTTTTTTCAATGTCCTCTTCTTCTACCTCATACACTTATTTTGATGAGATTCCCTGGAGCTGAGTAAGGACTTAAACCAGCCTTGTTTATATGACTTTACAATGACATGAACAGTGGCCTTCAGTGAATATAATATTCCAGATGGATTAATACATTGGGAGAGATCCTCGCTTGATCGTGCTAGCATATTTTGCTTTTGGGAGTCCAATATCTACAACACATGATCAACGTCGTTTTTTGTCGTGATTGATTTTTCACACCTTCACGACAAATGGACATTCACTGTGCATCCCTTTTCTCTCTGAATTTATTTTGACATTAAAAGACAAGTACTCTGGATGCGTATTATCTCTCTGTAGCCAGTTGAAACATTTCTTAGGTCTATACCAGTTTTTTTCAGAGGCAAAACTTTGTAGAATGTTGAAAAAGGAAACCCCTCCCCCTTTTGACGTCATTTTCAAGGCCTTATTCATTTGGAAACTACATCATGTAAAATTTACAATAAGATTTCATAGAACTCCCAGAATGAAGTAAAAATTTCCTATTTTAAGGAACAATTGTGTCCTAAAACATACCTAAATTAACGGGATTTTTGGATGTCAAATATATGATTATCAAAAGAGGTTTTCTCAGTTACACATTGTTCGCAAAAACGTCATGTTCGAGGCTGCGCCGCCTGGACATACCATTGCTTGCAAAAATATTACTAATTTATTAAAAAATAAAATGTCTGATTTGTGGTTTATTCTTTAAATAGAAAAGATGATGCTAACTAGATACTTTAAAATTCATTGATGTACCTAAAGCGGTTTTAAGTTTATAGCGCTAGTCGACGAACTTTTTGATAACCCCTCGTATGTTACATTTTATATATTTAGTACAAAACTACATCCTTTAAAACAATATGATAGAGGACAACATGGATATATTTCTCAAAAAAGGAACCCTTTGCTTTCAAAAATGTATGATTGTATTATATATTTCTTGATTAGATTTCTTGAACTCGAAACTAATTGCCAAGAAGAAATTGACATGTTTTTTTTGTTAGAACTCACAAAAATATGTTATTAATAATTATAGATTATTACAATAACATAAGCAATTTGAAAGACAAGCAAATTGTGAATTTCTACTCCAACCATTTCATGAAAATTACAAAAAAAATTCGTTGTCTTTGAAAGAGCAAACGATCAACAAAAACGTTTTCAATAGAAAATTTGAAAGTACAAACCAAGTCAATAACATCAAAACGTACGAATTTTCTTCATTTTATACGATCATTTCCAACAATATGTTGATGCAATAATAAATAATCTATGTCTTTTGACATCATCGACAGTTGCTTTTTTAAAATAAAAATGGAACTCGTAATTGAATCTTATTACATTGTCTTTGGTCATTTACTTTTTTAAATTAAATTTTGCTTTTTCAACAGAAAAGCACTCTGAAGTTGATACAGTGTATCTAAAAGATATACGAGTTTCTGATTTACAATATTTTTTTTTAGTTTTTGGAAATCAGAACAATATGTTGGATTTGCCATGGTTACCAATCGCATCCCTTTTAGAACAGACCTTTCTTTGTATTGAAATGAAGCATACTTTATTAAAAAACTTCTACATAAGAAGAAAATACACGCCGTCGCTTTAATCACAACCTTTCGAATTGTCGACGTCATATTATCAATTAACAATAATTACTTAGAAGCATATATCGACCCAATTTGACCAATTGGACTTGAAATCAAAAATAATCTCAAGACTGACATAAGTTGAAAATCGCATGAAATACTACACTTACAATACTTTTGCACGTCCCATAGGCAAACACTCTTCAGGTAAATGTATACAAAGATATAAAAATTTTGTTCAGAAAAAAAAATAGTACTCGCAATGAAGCAGAAATCTGGATATTAATGACGATGCAATTTAGCTGCGAAACATTAAAATCTGGGTCTAATTTAACGAAATCCAATTAATCACTTAGTGGGGGCAATAGCGCAAGAAATGCGACACCGTTTAAATTTTGGAGGGTGAGGGTGTAGAGTTGCCCTAAAAAAAAGGTTTAGGAAGTCAACAATCTGAACAACAAAATGATTACAACCGGGTCATGGGGTCACAAAACTAAAACGAACTCAATATTAATATCAGTCTTATTCTACCACTATATATTTCTTTGGTAAACCGTCCATGGGATGACTCTATATAAACCGAGGTCCCGTATAGCAGTAGGTGCTGGCACGAAAAAGATCCTCACAGCTCAATGGACCATAGTGCCGAGCATAAGACAAAATCTCTAGCTCACCACTGGCAAGTGGCGGTGTTCCATATGAGTGAAAAATTCTCGAGGGGTATATTTAACAACACACAATCAATCAAACAATCATTAAACCTGTTAAAAAATCACAGATTTTCAAGGAGGGGAAGAAATAATTTACACTTCCTTCTCATCAACTTCATTGATACATGTATAAACATACATCATTTACCCTTAATTTCTGTTTTCAAAGTTCATCGTTTTTGTCTTTTAATCATATTCTGGGTTAAAATCAACTCCCTTCATTCTTTTCTTGTATGTCTTGTCGAATTCTTCGTTCAATTTCACTGTGAAATAGTTTTTCCAATCCCCTACCTCACCTGAATGTCAAAGACAAAGTATTTTAAATCCAAAACAGCCTTTTTTTATTTTGTATTCTACATAAACTCCTTCTAAAAACCTTAACCAATTTCGACATTGATTGAACAGGAATGTATTTGATTACTTTTATCAGGATATTGATTTGAGAGTAATTACCTTTTCGAGACACTTCTGGATTCTCATTTAATGACAATTCTCTCATCATATCACCCATCAGATTATCATTTCTGGCGACTTTATCGGCCTCTTTAAGCTTGCTGAACGAACATTTATCAATTATATCTGTCAGTAATTTTTCGTTTTCTTTTAAATCAAGAAATTTGGCGAGTCTTAAAAGTTCCCCCTTCGTGTCCTAAAAGAGAAAAGTAATACTTGTACAATTCAAAACCTATACAAAATGTGATGTATTCAGGAACTCTACCATTTTCGTTTGATAGCCCAAGAGATTTTATAATATGAAATGTTTTTTAAGAGACAGCAAAACATTAGTACACTCGAATTATTATTGATATTAAAATGGTTATTTTGGTAGCCCTTATTCTACACTTTAATCGACTTTCTACACAAAACAGATGCAAATTACAGGAAATCTAAAACTATTTATATTGTATCTCCCAAAATACTGTTGAAAAGAATAACAACTTACTTTCTTCAACTTTTCAAAGGTTATAACTATAATCTGGTTCTTTCTGTAAGCTGCTTGTTGAAGAAAATCCCTGTTATATTCAAACCATCCTCCGTGCATAGCCTTTAAAATAGCCATAATAGAAGACTAAAATAACCATAATAGAAGGAATATGATGAGTGGCAGTAAGATAAAATTAATAAAAATTTAAGTAACGAACACGTGATCAATCTATTGTGATCTAGACATTCAGGATTTATTTCCGTAACAAATATTTATTAGACATACTTGTTCCTAAAAAGTCTTCATAAGCAAACTCTTCGAAATTTTTATTTTTGAAATATTCAGCGGAGTCTAGAGCTTTGAATAGAGAAACGGCCGTGTCTTTAGGGTTCCGTATAACTAAGATAATTTTTCCTGATCCATCCACATGTTGTTTTGGAAGCCATTGGAATGGTACATGTGTGCTAACAACTCTGTTGTAACGATGCAATGGACCAAGGTCATTCAACCCCTCCAAATACACGGTCTCTCTAGAATTACTGCAATATTCCGCCTTTCCTTTAAGCAACATCTTTGTCATTTCATACACCCAGTGTGTTCCTAAAAATTTATATAAAACATAAATATTATTCTTGAAAGCTTTCTCACTGCTGAACGTTTTCTGCTAGTTTTTCAAAGTATCTACTTTCTCCTTGTATCACAAAATTTTTGTTTTGTGTGTTTACCCCAATTTTCTTATACATGCAGCGGGCAAATTTTTTCTGCATTAAAAAAATTAAAAAGACAAAATACAGTACTCATTATTAGTGCTGCAAACAGAAACCAACACGAGGTAAACAAACATTGATCTAAGAAACATTGAGTTAATTGAATTCAATAGTAACGCTTGCACTAAAAATACAGCAATAAATAATGACTGATAGTGTGTTATGATGCGAATAGAAGCTTGTTTTTCACAACAGAAAAATTCCGAATAACATTAACAAAAGATTAATGATAAAGATTTTAAGGTTTTTTTTGAATATATAAAACTGCGTTATAAACAGTTTGACTGGCCCTTAACCTTTTTTTGTTAAATACATCTTCATTTTAACAGTCACTACTTCGAGTCTGTGTTTAAACTTACCTTTACCTCCAATTTATTCTAGCTAAACATATCCCTTTCCATAAAATATAATATCAAAAACTTTCGAGTAAAGTGTCCTATCGAGTGATATTTCTTTATTATAAAATTGTGGTTTTGAGCTTGAACGAACCTGATCTGGGATACGTTGCCAGGATGATAGCATCTGGACCTAAATTCAAGTCCCTGATAGATTTAAGGGTACCACACGGATCCTTCAGAAATGTCGGAATTTTAGGAAGGTATAGACCTTCATATTCTGGTATCTCCATGTCACGAAAATGTGCCGCCATTGTGATAAACTCTTTTGTATAATATAAAATTCCCCTATATATTATGACCTACATGTACAAAAATAACGCGTACATTTGTTGCGTTTATAACTGAGGCATACAGGGCTAGGGTTCGGAAACATGAAAACATCAGCGAATGTGAACGTGAGTGATTCAATTTACAAGTGCATAATATATTCTAAAATGGTTTCAAGGGCTTTCTTTTTTAAGGAGATTGGTGGAACCCCTGAAACATCAACTTATAAGTGAGTAGCATGCCTCAGTTTAAAAATTAATCGTATTCCGAGCAAAGTTTGGAGTATTGAATAAGCTGGGAAACATTATAAACACCATAAACTGGTGATCGTTGGATGTTAGTAGATAAATAAGGAAAGTTCATGATGGAAAAGCTGGCCTGGGGGCTATAAAACTTAGACGAGCTCACTTTTGATCTCAGCCTCACTTTTCCACTATTAATTCCTTTGGAAAAGAATGAAACTGAGCTCAAAAGCGAGCTCGTCTAGGTTTTATGGCCCCCAGGCCTGAAGTCATCTTGTTTTTCATACAGTTTGGTTAATTTGATAGTTGGCCCTTGTGTCAGTAAACATCCAAAAATTAAACAGATGTGGCGGACTCTGTGATGTCTTATTTCAAGTTCACTAGGATATATCAGGTCTGGACGATTTCTAAATATGGAAGTCAAGAACGATAACCGAAAGTTGCTATAAATGTACATCAAGTACATGTAATTATTTTTCTGTCCAATCAGACAACAGCATTTTTACACACCCCAAAACATGTTTTAAAAGAACAAAAAGATAACACGTGCTTTTGTTTTTTTCCTCAAAAAGATTTTTTTAACAAAAAATATGTAGAAGTAAGATGAAAACTTTTGAAGAATAAGGTATTCCACATTTTTACCGTGAACAACCTTGACATTTTTATCTCGGTAAAGAAAAAAAAATAATGCACGATAGAATGTAATCGTTTACAGAGGTATAGGTTACCAGCAAGTTTTTATCAAGTTCAATTATAACATTTACCAGAATATATTACATGATGGTAAATATAATTTTGCTTAGCCGTCCGATTTTCATCGATAATGCTTAAATTCAATGTGTATAGATCAACTCACACAAGTGTTTATCGTATGGACTATATACACATATAGTTTTAAATTCACGCGTTTCACGAGCGCCGAATACTTAGCTATGTTGACTCTAAATGGGCACAAGGAAAGGCGTATAACGTGGAGAAATGAGAATCCTGTAATTATACATGAATGCGTTTTATCCCAATATCTTACCTCGCATACCTCGCATATCAGAAATTGCATGGACTACTGGACTACTGGTATTCTGTAATAAACACTCAAAAATGATAAAGACTGATATCTTTTCGATAAAAATTTTATGTCAGGCTCCAAAAACTGAAATTTTACCGTATTTGTATCAATTTTTTAACGTAAGTTAAATTTTTTGGATTGCTACCTCCTAAAAACAGATTTTTTATTCCACTTAAAACGTATTCTAAGCTTTCATGTCGTGTTTGTTCACGGTAAAATTGTCATAAATATTATATTATATTAAAGATTACAAAAAGTTTGTTCTAAAAAAATCTTTTAAGCAAAAAACTTAAAAACCACGTGTTTTATTTATTTTCTCATGGGTTTGTCTAAATGCTGTTATTTGATTGGTTAGAAGGATTAGTGCCTTGTTTATTCTGTGTATTAATAGCAATTCACGGTTATCGTTCTTGACTTCCATATTTAGAAATCGTCCAGACCTGTATATCGAGTCCTCATATTACTATGAATATCCATTGTTAGGATTCTTCTCTGGTTTCTGACTAAATGAAACATTCCAAGTATATTTGCTTCTATGTCTTACATTTTGAGACGTAAGGGATTTAAAAGACCATATTTTTCTTTCCTCATCACAACTGTACTACTTTAAATAGAAATTTAAACTGCGTTTGAAAACTAGCAGGGACTTTTTTTTTTGGCGGAATGGTGGCGCGTATGAAAATATCTTCTTTTCTGCCTCTCAAAATTATAATAGAACAATGAATTTAGTTAAAATTTTTACACAATCGAAGACTTGGAGAAATTTTCAAATGTAAGTTAAATTAATAATGAGGGACTAAACTTTCAAAATATATCAAATAGATATGATTTTTCAAACAAACTAGAACTTTGTTAGCTTTAAACCTTCCTATCAAAGTACAGATTTGAGCCAAAAATCCAGTTTAGTTAAATTATTTATGTAAATTTGGTAATATCATGCTATAGACCCGATATAGTAATATGGTTTTAAGCAAAAGAAACAATCTTTAAACTTTTGAAATGGAAGTAGGTACATGTATCACATGATTGGCAACAGTATATTTTATTCTTAATGTCAAGGAAAAAGATAATGACCTTGACCTGACCTTGCCTGTAATATGAAACGGTCAAATTTAATCTCACTGATACTATCACTTACTGATATTGTCTTCTTGATTCTGTGAGAATTTCTTTAATTTTTAAATATTAGAAATATGAGAAGAATCCTACCTTGATTGCCACAGCATGTGTTTTTTCTTCTCATGTAGAGGTTTTAAAATAAATTCTACTTCACATGAATACAAAAACAGCTAATATTCTCAATGGAATTCCAAAAGTTTATTGAAAAACTTGGTCTCTGAAGACTATATAAACATATGATCAATGTTATTGATAATTAAGGAACTCCAGCATCAGTTAATATCAACTTCAGAGTAGTTGTATATACAATCAGAGTAGTATTTGCTGATCAGTAATCAAAAAATATTAACATTTCTGAGTTCCTTTTTATGGAAGAAATAGTTGTCTGTGATATCACAAAAAATATTTAGGAATGGGTTATTATAGTATATAAACTTTTTATAAAGGGTAGAAACATTCTAAGTTTTGATCGTAGACTTTAGAAACTTGGTGATTTTAATTAAAGTATTTTGAAGTTCTTTAGAGTTTTGGAGGATCCACATCTGATTTACACCACTTCTAGAATCTTCTTCTATATCCCCATTTGATTATTATGCTGTAGCACGGTGCGTCTCTCACTGAACTATGTGGTTTATCTGTTTTAGCTGTTAGCATATTTTATATAACAAACAAAAAATGCCAGTAAGTCGAAATAAGAACAACTTACTTCATTGTGAATTGTATCTCAAGTGATTTTTTTGCCCCATGTTTATCTTGTTGAACCAACTTTTTAATATATTCGATCAGTGCATACTATTTATGCAAGATATATTACTGTATTCAGCGGCGGCTCACACAAATTGGTCCGACCAAAATAGTCCCATCATGATAAGTAGATAAAACATTATTGTTCATGATAAGAGTAAAGTTGTGTATGTCATACGTTATAAAAATCAAAAATAACGTCAAATTATTATTAGAAAATCACTTTCCCCCCGAAATGCAAATAAAAAATATCAATATTCCTACGCTCGCTCCCTCCTCAGCCTTTTTTAGGTCACCTGAGTAAACTCAGGTGACCTATTGCTATCCGTTTTCGTCCGTCGTCGTCCGTCGTTCGTCGTCCGTCGTTTGTCGTCCGTCGTGTGTTAACATTTGAACATTTTCAGCTTCTTCTCTGCAACCACTGAACCAATTTCAACCAAATTTGGCACAAAGCATCTATGGGTGAAGGGGAACAAAAATTGTGAATTTCATGATCCCTGCCCCCCTGGGGCCTGAGGGGTGGGGCCAAAACCACTAAAATTAATGCAATCTTTAAAAATCTTCTTCTTTACCCCTGGACATCAAGCAAGCAAACTGTTTGCATGATTGTAATCAGCATTGAGTCCTCTACCAAAATTGTGAAATTCATGGCCCTGGGGTCAGGGGTTCTAGTGCTAGGGCGGGGCTCTATTGATTATATAGTGAAAATGCATTATTTCTTTGGAAATCTTCTTCTCTACTCCTGGGTATTAAATAAACCAACTAAGTACATAGTTATGATGAGCATGAGTGCCTCTACCAAAATTGTGAATTTTATTCAGGGGTTCTGGTGTTAGGGTGGGGCTCTATTGATTATATATAGTGAAAATACATGATTTCTTTGAAAATCTTCTTCTCTGCCCCTGGGTATTAAATATACTAACTAAGTGCATAGTTATGATGAGCATGAGTGCCTCTACCAAAATTGTGAATTTTATGGCCCCAGGGTCAGCGGTTCTGGTGTTAGGGTGGGGCTCTATTGATTATATATAGTGAAAATACATGAATTCTTTGAAAATCTTCTACTCTGCTCCTAGGTATTAAATAAACCAACTAAGTGCATAGTTATGATGAGCAAGAGTGCCTCAACCAAAATTGTGAATTTTATGGCTCAAGGGTTCTGGTGTTAGGGCGGGGTTCTATAGATTATATATAGTAAAAATACAAATTCTTTGAAAATCTTCTTCTCTGCTCCTAGGTATTAAATAAACTAACTAAGTGCATAGTTATGATGAGCAAAGTGCTTTTACCAAAATTGTGAATTTTATGGTCCCTATTGATTATATATTGAAAATACATGAATTCTTTGAAAATCTTCTTCTCTGCTCCTAGGAATTAAATAAACTAAGTACATAGTTATGATGAGCAAGAATGCCTCTTTTAAATTATGAATTTTATGGCCCCAGGGTCAGGGGTTCTGGTGTTAGGGGGGCGGGGCTCAATTGATTATATATTAATGAAAATACATTAAATCTTTGAAATTTTTTTTCCCTTGTCTCTGGGTATAAAGCAGATGAACTACCTTTATAGTTATGATGAGCAAGGGTCCTAATCTTGCAGAATTGTGAATTTCAAAGCCCCAGGGTCAGGGGTGGGGGCTCTACTTATATACTGAAAATGAATTTATTGTTTGAAATCTGCTCTTTTGCATTTATAAAACATTTATTTATTTTTTGATATTAAGGGTGCCTTTTTGAAATTTGTGCAATGTGTGGACCTAGGGTCAGGGGTTTATGTCACAGTGTTAGGGGCACTACTGGTTAGTTGGAATGCATTTTTGTTCCCCTACCCTGCATATGGGTATTCAGTAACCAAGCTAAGCAACTGCTAAGTGTATTGAAAAGTTATGATGATCAATGGTGCCTCTTTCAAAGTTGTGAATGTCATATAGCATCTGGCTTAAAACATGAATCAAATTCAATAACTGGAAAATTGTTGCATAATGCTCAGGTGACCTATAAGGCCCGTGGGCCTCTTGTTTTTTTTTTTACATGTTTGATAACAGAGAATATTTAGGTCATTCTTCGATTCATATCTTTTCACCGATGAATTGATAATACTATATCAACAATTGTATTAAGTACATGTTTATAGTCCATTAATTATCATACGATCTCTTCTTAAAGAAAAAAAATCATTCTGTGTGTGTGTTTTATTTAATGACGGAATTTTCCATCCCTGGCCGGATTCTGCTCGTGTGTACACTTGGTAAACTGTAGGGTATATAAAATGTGTAGCAAAACGAGAACTGGGTCGGAGATTCGGGTTCGTGTTGAAGTCAGCATACCATCCCTTACCGAAAATATTGCCTTCCTGCAAGCTTGCGGCAATGTAGCCAAAGAAAGCATGACAGTCTATAGAAAGCCTTGGTGTTTGCAGCAAGTTAGCAGCAAGTCTGCAGCAAGCTTGCTGCAAACATTTTACCATGCAAATGAGGTTTGCTGCAAGTCTGCAGAACACTGGATTTTCCAAATATGGAAACCTTGCTGCAAGCTTGCGGCAAACATTGCTGCAAGCTTACGGCAAACATTGCTGCAAGCCTGCCGCAAACATTGCTGCTAACTTGCAGCAAACAATTTCCTTATGGTTTTGGCACACTCCTGTGTACAAGCAGAAAGTTAGCAGAAAGCTTCTGTCCTGACCTAAATCTGTTAATTTTAGAGAAAATTCACCACATGTTTCTGAAATGATGCAATTTTATGAAGTTTCGATAGGCTCTCTTTATGTTCTTAGACAAAGTTTTCATACTTTTTTAAATTAAAGTGCATTATAGCTTTTTACATGAACAGAAGAACTTTACATATATTTTTGTTATTGAATATTACCATGATTACACAGCTACTAATTAATTTGAAAACATTTAACTGATTTAGGTCCATTAATACATTTAAGAAGTACACATATGGGATATTAAAAAGAGGACTGTAATTCATAATAAATAGATTAAAATTTGACCTAGAGTGTACACAAGTTACTCAAACATGCTTTTAAGAAATATTCTTTTAAGTATCAAAATAAAACAAAACCATTTCTTACCAGTTAGATATCATGGATGCCAATGAACACCTACATCCAGAGTTTGACACTTTTAATCATTCAACATGGCGTATATTCCTAACAAAATACTGAGACGTGTACAACTTCAACTCAAACATTTCAAAATGGCCAGTTCTGTGTTGACCCCAGTACAATCTGCATTTCATTGGCTGATTTGACTTGTTTACTGTTCTTGCGAACTTCCTGCAAACATTCGAATAATGAAATGTTTCCTGCGAACTTGCTGCGAACCTTAAATTGGTGTGTATGTTTCTTGCAATGTCCCTGCAAACATGTTGGGTTCCTGCAAATTTACTGCAAGCTTGCAGCAATTGCTGCAATGTTTGCCGCAAGATCGCAGCTAGCGGCAATCATCTGCGAACAAGAAAATTTTCTTCCTGCGCACAATTTTGTTTGCTGTAAGCTTGCAGCAGACTTGCTGTAGGCCTGCAGCAAACATATCAGTTTGGTAAGGGATTTTATACAGAACTTGAATTATGTAAGTAATTTCTGCGACGATTACATTAGCATGATTAGTATACTTCAGTAATTTTCAAAACAAAAACGTTTTCAGTTTAGAATTTTCCGACCCGGTCCTGATTTTCCTAACCCGGCCATTTTAAACACAAGTTGTTGCAGATGCAAATGATAGAACAAACTATAGCTCAACAGGGATTGTATAATTTTTATTAATCAGAATTCGTATTCATATGATCTAATTAAGAAAAGTTTTGTCTGCCATCGTAACTTCTCGGCAAAACAAAACGTGTTTCTCCGAGCTCGCTGGATGCGTTTGACTGCTCCATCGCACGTGTGTAGACCAAGGCTAATGTTGGTCTTGCGGACACAGGTATGTGTACTGTTTGTTAGGACACTGGGTGACCGTAATGCTACGGACTCACGAAATTTACACCAGTTCCATAATTAGACAGTGCATTTTTTTAATTAAAGTCATTATAAACACTGTTAAACATATTAAATCTAAAAGTCGAATATCTTTGGATATGGGGTAACCCATATCTATTCTTGTGTAAAGGTATTTTAGAGAAATTGATGCATGTTTGACCCAGTTTATTAAGGTCGTTTACCTTTGGGTATGAATGCACTTCTTACGTTATCTTACGTTATCTTACGTTATCTATTGAAGCATTTACAATGTATTCCTGCGCAAAAATGCACTTGATGAAACCTACTTCAGTCATTAATTTTGTTGGTGGTGTTGTTTTTAACAGGCATTTGAGTTGCTTTACTATTTATTGACTACAATTTCCGTAACTGGTGGGTATTTCTTTTAACAACATACCAAAAGCGAAAATACTAGAGACTACTTATGCTCTATTTTTTCGTAGTAACGTTGAAAATTTTCTCGTCATTTAAAATAAGTAAAACATATCTCGAATCACGAGTAGTGTATCATACCATACTTAAGGTAGGTCGCGGGTTCACTGCATAAAAATTCTTACGAGAAAACATATCCTGAAAATTTGATATAATGTTCCTTAGAATTTACAGCGTATTATCTGCAATTTTTATGAAATTTACCAACGTAGTTTTGATGCTATATTACATAGGCGCTTGGGTCAAGGATACTATCTATTTTCTATATTATGTATTGTCGAGGAAATTCGAACTATGCTCGTAACATATTTTTTCAGTCCGCAGTGTTAATTCATACTTTTTGTAAACCTCTCTGCTTCATATATATACTCTAGAATGTCACGGAAATTTGATTTTATGCACGCTTTAAGAATGACATTTCCCACTGTATACTAAAAGTAATACAGTGGGAAATGTCATTTTCAAAAAAAACTTCTGCGTAAATCGCAGGTTTTAACAATGCTTGAATCTGTAGCTCTCTGGTTGGAGTGCCAATATGAATTATAAATGGATAATTGCTACCGTAAAACAAATATTACAAGATCGATTTATTCAAAAGTGGTCTAGTGACGTAAATAACTCTTCAGAAGGACAAACTTATAGAATCTTTAAACAAAATTTGGGATTTGAAAATTATTGTAATATTGATAAGTTATTTCCTAAATTTACAATATTTATGAAATTTCGTACCACAAATCACCATCTACCAATAGAGACTGGAAGATGTCATGGTATACCATTTTTTTGAAAATCAGACAAAAATTACATTAACAAAATAAAAGAAAAAGGAAAATTAATGAAAATCACCACTGTTCATTGAGATTTTTATTTCAATTATTTAGCTTCAATTTGTAAAAAAAAAAATCCCTCCTTCCTGGGTCTGAGAACCCCCAGGCGGCAATTCCAAAAAAAAAACATTTTTTTTTTTAAGAATGATGCCCTTATCCAAAAAATTTATACTGCTGTCTATCCTCCTTGATATGTTTTCCCCACTCTTGTTTTCTTACCCTTAATATTCTGTCACGTTTTCTTTATTGTATATGTAACTCTGACCAGACTGTATTTATTGTATATAATGTATATGTTATTTATGCACATTACCCCATGTTCCAATAGGTTGGTCTGGGTAAATAAACTGAACTTGAACTTGGTTTATCAGTTCGAATTTTCTTAACCAGAGAGGTACAGTTCTGCTGCTACAAATCAAAGTGCTAATTGCTTTGCAAAGGGTATAGTTGTGATTGTAATTTATCGAAACTACGGAAAGAGCGCTCTATTGATGAGTAGCAGTTACGGTTGAGAGAGAGAAGGGGGTATTATCTGAACTGTATATCATGCAAAGAACATGTTTTTATTTCTAATTTTATCATATATAGTTTACATGGTCAATCTGAAAGTAAGATTTCACTTAATTTTCGTAAATAATACTGTACATGTATGCAATAGGCATTATAAAGATATATTACAATCTGTTCTCTTTTCCTTTGTAAGTAGATCAACGAAATGAATTTCGCCTCTTTACATTTGTACAGATTATTGTGCTGATTTCCAGAGTTTAAAACCATGATAAGCCTTTCCTTAAACATCCAGACATTAGTTGTTAGCGTTTGTGTTGGTCTTCTGGTATATTACGTCATTAAACGTATTCGATATCGTCTGCCACCAGGGCCTTGGTGCATACCAATCATCGGCAACTATCAAAGTAAGTACTGAAATTATCATGAACATTTTTCAATGATTTTGTCCGAGATGAAACTACAAAAAAAAAACAAATATCTCTATGTCTGTTCATCACGTGATAGAACTATTTTCTCTGCAGATGTTCATGTGTGGCTTGGATGTACACTGCTCGGGGCTTTTAAAATAAGATTTCTTTATTATTGATTAAAGATAAACAAAATAATATCTTTGTTAAATGATGATTAGATCAGGTGAAAATGTGAATTTCACATTTGCCTTTTTAGCTCACCTGAGCCGAAGGCTCAAGTGAGCTTTTCTGATCAAAATTTGTCCGTTGTCTGTCGTCGTTGTCGTTGTTGTCGTCGTTGTCGTCGTTGTCGTAAACTTTTCACATTTTCATCTTCTTCTCAAGAACCACTGGGCCAATTTCAACCAAACTTGGCACAAAGCATCCTTGGGTTAAGGGGAATTTAAATTGTTAAAATCAAGGGCCAAGACCCCTTCCAAGGGGAGATAATCAAGAAAATACGAAAATAGGGTGGGGTCATTAAAAAATCTTCTTTGAACCACTGGGCCAGAAAAATTTATGTGGAAGCATTTTTTAAAAAATTCTAAAATCATGACCCCCGGGGGTAGGGTGGGGCCACAATAGGGAATCCAAGTTTTACATAGAGATATATAGAACAAATCTTTAAAAATCTTCTTTTCAAGAACCACTGGACTAGAAAAGCTGAAACTTATGTGGAAGCATCCTTGGGTAGTGTAGATATTAAATTGTAAAAATCATGACCCCCGGGGGTAGGGCATGGCTACAATAGGGAATCCAAGTTTTACATAGAAATATATAGAACAAATCTTTAAAAATCTTCTTCTCAAGAACCACTTGGCCAGGAAAGCTGAAACTTATGTGGGATCATCCTTGGGTAGTGTAGATATTAAATTGTTCAAATCATGACCCCCGGGGGTAGGGCGGGGCCACAATGGGGAATCCAAGTTTTACATAGAAATATATAGAACAAATCTTTAAAAATCTTCTTCTCAAGAACCACTGGGCCAGAAAAGCTGAAACATATGTGGGAGCATCCTTTGGTAGTGTAAATATTAAATTGTTAAAATCATGACCCCCGGGGCAAAGGCGGGGCCAAAATGGGAATCCAAGTTTTACATAGAAATATATAGAAAAATCTTTAAAAATCTTCTTCTCCAGAACCACTGGGCCAGGAAAGAAATTTATGAAACTCATGTGGTAAAAATTATGACCCTCAGGGTAGTGTGGAATCCAAGTTTTTAGAAATATATAGAACAAATCTTTAAAAATCTTCTTTTCAAGAACCACTGGACCCTTATGTGGAAGCAAGGGTGGATATTAAATTGCCAACCCCAACGGGGCCACAACAGGGAATCCAAGTTTTACATAGAAATATATAGAAAAATCTTTAAAAATCTTCTTCTCCAGAACCACTTGGCCAGGAAAGCTGAAACTTATGTGGAATCATCCTGGGTAGTGTAGATATTAAGTTTGTTAAAATTATGACCCTCGGGCAAAGGCGGGGTCAAAATGGGAATCCCAAGTTTTACATAGAAATATATATAGAAAAATCTTTAAAAATCTTCTGCAACCACTAGGACAGATTATGAAAAATGATAATTCCATGCATAAACTTTCAGCGATCACACCGAAGAACCAAAAATTGAAATAATATAATTTATTATCATTCATCATTATTAGACTAATGTATGTATCAAGAGACATAAAAACAGTTTGGAATCTTATTTGACCATTTTCAATTTGGGGTTAGATTTTTTTCTTTTTTTTTTCTCAAAAACATATTTTCTATTTCAAATTATCTTCAGTTTATAGTGCGCCTGGTCTACACAGGAAAGTCGCCGAGCTTTCTAAAACATATGGACCTGTTGTGCGACTCTCTGCAGGTAAGTAAGGCCCATAATTCAATGTCAGATTACCTATTTTGTCTTTGCAAGAGTATATATATATAGGAAAAATTCTTTAAAAATCTTAGCGCATTGATGAAAAAGTTTACTCAAGATACATCGATCAAAGAAAAAATTATTACACATTTCTTATCATTTAATTATGATTTTAAATTAATAAAATGAAAGTTTCTTTCACTTTTCTATTAAATTTATGCATCAAAATCAGTGCGCACGAATACATCACCATAACTTTAGCGTTGCTGAAAATTCAAAGTGTAGAAAAACGTTTCAAACAGTTTGATTACCAAGTCGCCAAAAATAATTTACAGTTCTTTAACACAAAAAACTTACCTGTTGTGTTATCCCTCTGATTATATTTTCCTCGGTAAGTTATCTAAGTTCGTAAATGTAAAGGGAAGCTACTCAAATATTTACATAGGATATATAGAAATTTTGGATTTTTTAAAATCTTTTCATTTGAATTTCAAACCGAATATATATATACGTATACCTTTCAATGCTGTAAAACCTATGATTTGCTGCCGATTGTTCAAGATTAAAGAATTCCATCCTCAATTCATGCAATCATCCGTTTCCCACGATTTAGGCCTAACAGATTTACGGTTTTCCCCGCTTTGGTAGCATAATAAAACATTTTTAGTTTCAAATTATCAAATTTTCCATCAAAATGTGAACTAATTGCAACAGTTTCAAAATTTAGTTTTAATCAATCTATGATATGATCTGAATATATAACAAAAAGTTTAGAAAAATTTATACATGGGAAAATTGAAAAATTGGGGTCCTTATTGGGACGTATTGTGTTCACTCTGATTAAGTGTTAAACGAACAATGTAAAGTAGAGACTTCTATACTGGTTTAAAAAAAAACAAGTAAGTAGAGAATAAAACTTAACTGAATATACTGAATTGGACAAATATTAAACATTGGTTACTATATGTGTTGGTTGCCATGGAAACAGTATAAATTGAGAATATCACCTACTTTTGAACAATGAACCTTTAAAAACACGAATACAGTCACTACATTAGTTTACACTCATACTCAAAATGCATTCTTTTGCCATAAATCTTCAAATAAATTATTTAGAAGATTTATATAAAAATTTGGATACATTATAAATTAATTTTACATGAAAAATTTCGGTATTTAGCAATTAAGTATAGCACAAATATACTCAATCACCAAAAGTTAAGAAACAATAAAATGTTTTAATTCATATGAAAGGTAATATCCGAAAATAATTAGGAGCAGACTTAGAGGGGTCAGGGGACATCCCCCAATAAGAATTGTTTTATGAAAAAGTAGCAGAAAATGACCCCCCCCCCCCCAAAAAAAAAAAAACTGAATCCCTCCTGTATCTGCAAGGTTTTCCCCGTATATGAAGAAAATTGACATGTGTGAAGATCTCATAGAACTCCATTCCTCCCCGAAATAGATTTATATGTTTTTATTCTGGATTAGGTAGGTTGTTATTTTTTTTTTTTTGTAAAAAAATATTCTGAAATCTGAATTTTTTTTTACGCACAGCAAAGCTGTTCCCCATAGATTACATTGTAGTTGTGTTTTCTTCCCTTCAGAAAATTTTATTTCAACACGTGACACCAGTTTTGAGTCCCTGCAATATGATTGGTTGGTAACTTGTATAAAATGCCCAGAAATAAAAAAAATACTCTGTTTACATCAGTATCATAAAATGCTTGTACACTATAATGAGTATGATGGTTCTTGCTTGATCAGAACTTGAACCCACCCTATACCCGGGTACCCTACAGGGTATTTCTTTTCATGAGTTTAATAAAAGTGCTATCTTACTTATATCAAGTGGATCAATGTATTTCTTTTTACCCTCCATATAAGGAAACCACGCCCTCCGGTGTGATAAGAACATATCAACATGCTGTCAATGTTGCTTCATGGATGGTGATATTCCAAAAAATATTTCAAGATTTTTTCAGTGTACTTACACCCTCAACTACATTCAATAATATGAAGATAAGATACGTTTTAGGATAAAATCTGAAATTGTTATACCTTGAAAATGATCATTGTTGACCAAGATGTAGCCGAATCAACAGTTATTAAATTGCATTGAGTACAAAATATCGTGAAATGTGCATGCAAAGGTTCTGCGCAGTTAATAATTATTATATTGTTACCCTTCTTAAATCTTAATGTATTTCAAACCGTTGCTATGTAATGTTACTTGTAGTGGGTGGGGGCAATTGAAAGCACACAGTAGATTATTTTATTCTTATTGATAAAAAAATCTAAGGTCAAATTAAAGCAATTACACAAATGGAATGAAGTAAAAGAGAGCAAGCCAAGTATTTGTTTCAAGGAAGAATAAAATGTTAACCTCTTGGTAGATACTGGTAGTCAATTTTTACTTGTTCAAATTCATATGTAAAAGTATCATTGTTATATTTTCCCCAAATATTTTTTTCCTAACAGTAATAGAAATTATAAGACTTTGGCTTTAATCTAGGAAATCACCCGCATTGTGCAGTGGTTAGAGCATCTGCTCTAGAGTTGCAAAGTAAGGAGTCGAAATCCCACTGTGGGATGTGGAGACCGGTCGGACAAGACCGTATAAACTGAGGTCCCGTGTCGCAGTAGGCACTGGCGCGAAAAAGATCCCTCAATGCTTAATGGCTCTAAGTGCTGAGTATAGAACAAAATGTGCAGCTCTCCACTGGCATGGGGTGGCGTCTCCATATGCATGAAAAATTCTCGAGAGGGACGTTAAACAATATACAATTATAGTAGAAAGATTCACGTCCATCTATTTTTCTTTTTTCAGTGTTGCTCTTATTAAGAAGTGACTTTGAAAGTGTTCCAAATTGTTCACATTCTAAAGCATGCTCATGGAAACGCTGTTTCACCAGTCCCCATAAAAATGTAAAATGGAGCTTCAATAAGTGCCGCATCAGGCATTTTACTATTGCAAAAATGACCATATGATCTACAAGGAGAAGTTAAGTTTTCAAAAATGGGTTTAAAATATTTTGTTAAAAAATTATATTGAGAATCTTAAAAAAGAGCATTTAAGCATTTAATTCTGTCTAAACGATGCCATTTGAATTATTTCCATTACTATAAACATAATGCAGCTTTTGTACATGTATAGATGCATGGTGCAGTCTTTATAGAGAAAAAGGTCAATAGCAATTGACTATTTATATAAGGTTTGCTACTCTTTACAAAAGCAATAAGCAGTAAATCTGGAGAGCAAAAAACTGTTTGAATCACACAGTTCAAATTGTTGTGTTATGCCTGAATGGAATTAAATATTTGATTTTTTTTTTTTAAACTTTGAGACCTTCAAATCAAATCCTGTTCATGTGATTCCATAAATTCTGTACTCTTTATTTCAAAATGATAAATTTCTATAAATTTTCTAGATATTTAACCAAAATATATTCTGTGATGATGCAATTGTAACAACTCTGATATACATTGTACATGTACTTGAATATATATTACGTCTGATAAGCTTCCTTGCAGAATTCTTTAGAAAAGGCTGTTTTGACTTATTTTGTATACAAACTGTGATCCATACTTTTTTTGTTTCTTGTGTATAAATTCCAAACTACTTGGGTATAAATATCCATTAGGTGCTGACAAATAAAATGAAAGTAAATACATTCACATTTAGGAATTTCACATACATGTATATTGTGAATACAAAGACCGCTCATACTTTTTTGTTTACATCAATGGTAATTGCAACCATTATACAGCTGTTACACATGTGTAGATAATATACCGGTGTGGAAGTCAAAACTTCACTTCTTTGAAAATCAAAATATATAATTTTTTTGATTTAGTTTTGATTGCATAACAAACTACAGGTTAAAACAACAACTTTTAATGCTAATTGGCTATATTGTTTACAGGCTGTCTGTCATAGAAAGCTCAATGTAGAAAAAGTATGGTGTGCAAATGGGTAATTCTAAATTCATATTGATCCCTAATTTTAATCTTTCGATTTCCCAACTTTCCCATGAGTGAATTTTTCTAAACTTTTTATATGTGAGTTACTAATAGCTTATCTACAAATCTGCATTAAAATATAAACTGTTGCAATTAGTTCTCATTTTTCAGTAGAATGACTAGACTATTTTTTCAGAGTTCTATTGTTTCATACCAGATATCTCAAAGTCAAACATTTAAGAAAAGTATGCCGATTAAATGATTTCTTCCCTTCCTTCCCGTAACTGTATTGCAGACGATTTTAATTTGTTTAGCAAAGGGGGATAATTCAAAATGAAACGAAAGTAGAAAGTAAGTCAGGAACCTAACGGACAGGTTCCGAAATTCAGGAAAATATTTATTAAAGCAAAGGTATTTAATTATTCCTTCAAAAAGTAACCTGGAAGCGGGGAATATACATGTACCGACTGTCAAAGTAGTTCCGGATGCTTAGTGCAACCGCACTCTAGATTTTATTGATGCAGTTATCAAAAGAATTTTTTATCCAATAAGAATCAAGTATTTTATAGAAATTAAATGATAATCATTTCCAAAAAAAAACAAACAAACAAACAAAAACGCCACCCTATGTGCTTAATTGTCAAATTACCCCTAAAAAAAGTCATCAATTTATTTTTAGAAATTGTTTTTTCTGTAATAATGTTATATTAAATTGAAATTAAAATGTTAATTTTTGTCCTTTTGATTAATCATTAACACTTTAAAACCAGAACAGATTCAGCATCTGATGTTTTCTCGGACGTCCGCGTTGAATAAAGCGTGATCGTCTGAGAAAACATTAAATTTTCGCAGACGTCTGCGATTACGAACCGACTCGGACGTCCGAGAAAACACTGGATTGAAATTCAACTTTCAAAAAACATTTCAATCCATTTTTGAAAACAGATTAATATATCGCGTTTGTAGTCATCAATTTTCAAACAAATTATATATATTTAGCATATTGAAAAGAATCTCTATAATTCCTGTAAATTTCATTAAAAAAATATTTGGAAACATTTAAGTTGAAAAAGTCGACTTTTTCCCTTATTCCCGTAAAACTATTTTTTAAATGGTCAGTATTGAAGGGTTTCATAAAATAATTATGAAAGTAACAAACATAGCAACTATATGCCATTTTGCGTTTGCACGCGCGCACGTGCGCACATGTCCTTGTATCTAATTTTGATAGTAGCATAATGTAGGGATAAACAGTGAAAGATATGTAGTAAAGTGATGCAAAAAAGTGTTAATTTTAAAAAGAAAAGTTAACATTTTTGATTTATTTTATCACTTCCTGTAACGACCGTAAGGAACAAATGATCCTAGCTATTACACTGTATTTATAATAATTCTATCCTTCAGGCCCATCAGCATGGGTTTTTCTTAATAATAATGAGGTTGTCTTGGAGGCGCTGGTTAAAAGAAATACAGATTTTGCAGGACGAACACCATTTCCATCAGGTTACACATACTTTGAAAAATTTACAACTATTGGAATTTACTATTTTGTGTTATACATGTTCATTAAACATTTTTGATGCCAATTTTATGAGTGCATATTATTTTAAATTCGTACTGAATTGTCTATATTGTGTTTATGTCACATCATTTAAGGAATTTTATTTATACATGTATTGATTTATTTTATTTCTTTATTTGATTACTCATTTATTATATTAATGATCATTTATGTGTTTTATTTTGTATAGAATTTATATTGTTTTCATTTTTTTTTTTTGTTAATTTTGCAGGAGAAATGTTTACTGATGGAGGAAAAGACATAGCATTGAGTACATTTACACCTACGTGGAGATTCCACAGAAAAGTGGCAGGAAAAGCACTTCGGTAAAAATATCTTAAACAAATTTTGTATATACATGTACTTGCCATTAGTTGGCACAAAAATTAATGTTCTTCTGAACAAAATTGGTAGGGATTCTGTTTATTAAAAAATACAGAATTAAAAGCTTTATAGATCTTGGCAAGAGAATTGAAAATTTGGTTGATTCATAAAATACACTTTGGGTGGTGTTTTCAACTCAGATCAATATACATGTATTCAAAACCATTAGCAGAACATTGAAATAAATCCAAATATCAAAAGAATGTAAAAAAAAAAAAGTTTTAAGCGACACAAATAATAGTTTTTTTAAAGTAAGTATATGTCTAACTATTTATTGTAGAAGTGGTACCTTTGTTTATTTAATGTTTCATATAGTACATGTACTTCTTTTTTTTTCAATTGACTCATTCTTGTTTCCTTGTTGCCAAAACCATAAGAAAAACAATCCAAATAGATTCAGCATACAATGCAAGAATCCTATACAAAAAAAGTGCTGAAAATAATATATATAATTTCCACATTGCAGAATTCAAAAGGGAATCCTGATATATTTATTTGCTAGGTTTCTTTAAGGTGTTTTTTTTTAATAATTTATATTTTCAGTTTTTGCGGAAATTGGACTTTTTATTCATTTGTTCATAAAATCTTTGTTGTCAACATATTCAAGCTAATTGCATTACATCTCAGTGTGCGTGTCTAAGACTTAAGTTGTTTTTTTTTTTTCTTTTCATTAATTTTTTTATTATTATTATGCAAACTTTTTTCAGCTTCAATCATATAGTAAAAATTAAGAATATCAACGGAACGTGTCACTTCTAATTATTAATTTCTAAACTTTTGTCCAATGTTTTATTTTAGGCACTATTTACAAGGAGATCTTCTAGAAAACATGATACAAGACAACATGACCAAGTTCTTGGATAAAATGGCCAAGGAAAGAGGACCGTTTGAGTTCAATAATTATGCTAACCTTATCGTTTTCAGTCAACTATACACAATTTGCTTCGGAGAGAAGTAAGTTTCTGGATTTAAATCAGAAATTTAAACGTCTATATATGTCAAGTTTTAAAGTTTTTTCTTCGTCTGTATTGAATTCATTGTTCTTTTTGGAAAGGAAATCACCTGATGACCCGGAGGTGAAGTCACTATTGAAGCTTGACGAGGAATTGGTCGAGACATGGGGAGTAGGAGTCTTCATGTTGTTTGAAGATGTTTTTCCGTATCTCAAAGACATATTCCCGTCGAAAACGTGGAGAAAACTTACAAAGATAACAGAGGATCTGTTTAAAGTGATCCGCGCTAAATTTTATGAACACAAAGCAACATTTCAATCAGGTTTGAATATGTATTGAGGAAAACATTTTCAAAGAATGTTTAAATTTTCTGAAAGAAAGAGTCGATAATTTTTCACAGACATTATCTATTTTGGGGGAAATTTATTAGTAGCTAGGATATTAAAGCTTTAATTAAGTTTATAATGCCTATATGAAGGCATTTCTCACATTTATTTTTACGAATGTTGGCTCCTAATGATTTTAAAGCTATATTTACTGATCATGATGTACCAACATGATTTTCTTTCATTACTAATTAGGCGTTAACAGAGACTTTACTGACAGTTTACTTACGGCCAGACAAGAAGCTGAAAACGAGGGGGACGAGGAAACTCTGGAGAAACTTGACGATACATATTTAATTCAAACCATTATGGATATCTTCTTGGGTGCGTTTCTTTTATTCCAATGACTGGTCATGTATCGGTGAAACTGCGTGACTGATTTATTATATTGTTTTTAATCATATCCATATCTTTCAGCTGGAACAGAAACCACTAGATTTACTCTGGACTGGTTCATAAATTTTATGTCTGGAATTCCAGAATTCCAGAGTAAATGTCAGGAGGAAATAGACCGAGTTGTAGGTAGGTAATAGGATGTAATACAATTTACACTGAATTTCAACTCAAAACTTTCGTATACTAATTTGTTTGTTTGTTTCTTGTACTTTATTTAAAGGCTCAGACCGCATATCAATGAAGCATCGAAACGCCTTGGATTTTACCGAGGCCTGCTTGTTTGAAACATGGCGAAGGGCATCTTTAGTTGCTTTGGGTATACCACACGCCACAATGTGTGATACAAAAGTTGGTAGGTTGTTATGTTATTTCTTTAAAACATGAATCGCTTAAATTGTGTTTCATAACTACATGTGAGTAACTTTCATTTTCACGTGTTAGCAGTGTAATACAGACGTAGTTAAATCCTCTTTTTATGAAAAATTGAAAGGATTTGGATTTCTTAGTGAATAATAATTGTGTTAATTCTAGACGTTTTTTAATTGAAAACTTGTCTAATCATGATGCCACTGGTTTCAAAGAAAATAGTCGGGTTAGGCAACCTTCCGGATCATACAACATTTTAAACAAATCGATTTACTGAAACAGTGTGAAATGGACTTTTAAAGTTAACATCGTGTTAAGCTTTAAGCAAGATGACGGATCACACAACATCCGGATTACACAGGTTTCACTGATCCGGGTTATACAGGTTTTACTGCATATTATATTTTTTCATCTATGTGCACCATCTTTATAATAATTACACTTTTTTAACTCATTTAAATTAGCGGTTACTTTTTATGCACAAACAGGAGGTTACGACATCCCGAAAGGCACAGCGGTCTTTATCAACATTTGGGCGCTTCACAATGATCCTAAATATTGGAAGGATCCCGAGAAGTTTGACCCTTATCGTTTCCTGGATCAAAATGGTAAATTGAAAGCGACAAAACCTGAGAGTTGGCTCCCTTTTTCGGCAGGTCGTCGAGTGTGTTTGGGAGAGACTCTCGCTAAACCGGATATTCTACTAATGTGTGCAAATCTGCTACAGAGATTTGAGATCCGCCTCCCCCCGGGTGTCAAACCGCAGCTTGGTGGCAGAGTTCTCTCTGATGGCATTGACATACCGGTGGATTACAAGATTGTCGTCAAGGAACGTCAAAAAGAAATAAAGATTTAGAAAAATATTTTATTGTTATTATGGAACTCACGTATGTGTTTTGATTTTTATGTTGTACAGATTGTGCATAAAAAGTTTCGCTTGATATGAAATATGAAAATTTTACCAGTATTTTTTTTTTGGTCATATAGAGTGACTCAAGTTATCATGGGTTATTTTTATTATTTCAATAGAATAGATCAACAACACAGTATTAGCAGTCTTTATCATGGCTTTACTTTATTAATACATGTTGAAATCAAATTTGACAAACACTATATAATTAATCCACTACATTATTGTATTATGTTATACATGTTATATGTCATTAAAGTAAAATGTGTGATCTACATCGACTTTGGTTAGTTATGATGCAAGATCATCATTCAATAAATTTATCAATCTGTCAATATTTCAGAAAATCAATATTTCAATCAAACAACACAAGAAACAACATATCAATGAACATTTTCAATCAATAAGCCCAATTATTGGCTACAGACCTGGAAGAAAACAGAATCAGTGGCAGGCTTAAGCAAAATTCGGCCATATGTCTTCATGTATGATAAATAGATTAATATAATACATGAATACATCCGCCACAAGCGGACAAAATTTTGCTTCAGTGCCATGACAGGTAGACTGAATTTAAACGGAGGGAGGTGGAGGATAAACATTGGCATTACTACGTATGATATGAAGTAATCCTTGGCGAATAGTGTTTAAAAATATAACCTGAGCGGTATTGGACAAATGTGTTCCATTACGATATAACTTAGATGTACATTGCTGCAGATCTGGGTATTTCATGTATGCGCCGTTACGTGCCACTAAGAATAGTGCTAGGGATGTGTTAATTCATATCCGGGCTTCCTCAGCTGCAATGTTTAATAGCATGTTTCTATAGTAATTTCTTGGGAGTATCTGGGACCATATAAAACGTGTGTTTGGTAAAAGGGCTTGCAATTTAACAAAACTTAATTTCAAAAATTTTTGAAGCCTTCGCAATGGCATAGTGCCTATACTACTAGTATTGCCTCCACATTGCATCAATACAAAATCAGAATGTCCCTTTTGATCAACTAGATGATTAACTGTGGACTTGCAGGAACAAAATTAGAATCTAATGTAAGAATTGAATGCATTAGACTTCCATCTACCTTTGGACTTAATGTCCTCATCAGAAACACCTTGTGAATACAAATGAGTAGCCCCATCTATTCTGAATGAGTGTGATTTGGATATAGATGTGTCTAAACCATTGAATTTGACGTCTTTGTGTAGGAGTGATGTTTGGTGAGAGGTTTACCGTTAATATGGCAGAAAAAATTGACCTTGTACTTGGGGTTGGATTGACAAAAAATTGTGCGCATGTTTGAATAAAGATGCACTTTGAGGACTGTATGTAATTTGTAACGTGGTACCCCTACGATATTGGTCAGTTGTTGAACCTTTGATAAACAAAGAATTCTTTTCTTCATTGATGGTGTCTTGGAAGTCTTGGAAAGATAGTACCGGTGTGAAGTTACTGGTGAATGTAAATTCACTAATGCGCAGCAGTGCGAAAAATGCTAAATGAAATGCAGTTGAAAACATTGTGGTTTCATATGTTTCAACAAACTCTGGGTAGAATTGATACCATTTGATGTAATATTTGTAGGGAAATTGGGGATTGAAGGTCTTTTGTTGGATTTAGCGTACGGAAACCTTCCAACATTTTCTTAACTAAAACGGCTTTAGTGTTGTCCAAACCCCCCTCTAACTGGATTTTGTAACTGATACCACTTAAGTAACATCTTGCTGTAGCGTGAGATATCTGATTTGTATGGAGGTATGCAATGTAGTTGATAATCTGATGGATTGTTAGAGGCCAAGATAAGTCAAAATAATATTTAGAGCGTAAGGTTTCGAAAGAGATAATGTCCTTTTGATATGTTGAAGCAGTATTTTAAGATACTGCTGCTTTGGGCAAACTTTCTACATGTTGTTTAAGAGAGTTGTCAATGCCGGAGTATACTGACTGGAATCTTGTCTGCCTGAGGAGCCAAGGTTCTGAATCTTTCCAAATGAAATCAAGAAATTGAATCGGCGATAGAATTTTGATAACCTGGAACATGGAGAGTTTTAATCTGAATGTTATGCCTAATGCATAACAATATTAATGGCCTTAAAAGTGTCATGACCCTTTGAGACTTGCTTGTCTGGGAATTAAGATTATGAACCAAAGCAAAGTTGTCAGTATTTATCAATAATTTTTTTCCTGCAACATAATCCACCCAAACCCAAATAGCCAACAGAATCGGTATTAGTTCTAAAAAGGTGATATCCCTTCGAATATCTGGGCCCCATGATGCTGGCCAGGAAATAACTGCCCAGTGATTCTGAAAAATTGCACCTCGACCGTACGAACAGCAACTATCGGTGAAAAGGTTAAGGGACACATTACTTGACCAGGATAGTTCAGGGAATGGAGAGCGCCCATTGTTGTCTTTGGGAAATGTTAGAACCAAACCTTAATGTCCTCCTTAACAACTTATGTAACCTTTATCAAAAAGTAATGTTTCTTAATGCCAGTTGTATTGTAAAACCTGCGATTAAACGCTCTGCTGCCTGGGATTGCTTTTGCAAAAAAGTTTAGGGACCCACAAAGTGATTCCATTTCCTTGAGTGTTACTTTTTTGGATGAAATGAGTGATGTAAGCTTATACTTGTTTTTTTTTGTCATTTATTGGGACGCCTAGTTCACCACAGCTTAGCTTAAATGTTTTGGCGAGTTCAGAACATTGTGGAGTATTTTGGCTTCCGGCAAATAAGAAAATCATCTAGGTAATGAATGATGTTTTGATTTGGGCTTTTTGTGCTACCAACCAGTGCAGGAATGATGAGAATTTTTTGAATGTTGAACAAGCTATGGAGCAACCAAAAGGCATGCACGTATCAAAATAATATTTATCTTGAATACACATACCTAACAAAAAAAAACCTGTAGGATGAATTGGTTAAAGTCTAAATGCACTGGACAAATCCATCTTACAGAGTAATGCCCCTTTGCCATTTTTTTGAATCATGGAAATTGCCAGGTCAAAGGAGTTGTAGCTATAGAGACTGAACATAAAATTGGGTCAATTTGCTCATTGAAACTATTGCCTATTGGTGCTGACAGGTTTGAAATCAACCTCCATCCACCGTCGTTTTAGGCAACACTCCGACTGGGTTACACCTAAGGTTGGAGAAGGGAGGGCTAGGGAAAGGGTCATGCGACCTTAGCTTATTTAAAACTCTTTTTTAATAATTGACAATAATTCTTGCACATGTTCCTTAGCAGACTTCATGTTCTTTGGTTGTAAATAGTCTCTAGGGCCTGCATAATTCAGATAACAACCAGATGTAAAACCGTTGAGTAACAATTGGGCATCTTGAACTTGAGGGTACAAAGCTAGGTATTTCTGTAGTACTGGGAGCTTAGTTGGAGTGGAACCTAAATCTTGGTCTTGGTGACTGGTATTGCCTTGGGCGATAGGGACGAAAATTCAAGTTGGATTGTTGGGCATAATTTTGCTCTCCCGCGGTTGGGTGAGTTACGTTTAATCTAGTGTTGTTGGTAGTTGGTATTAGGCCTTGAAAATTGAGTTAGCGTCGACTGGTAGGACCAGCAGTGTATACGTGGAAAGGTTTTGTTACAGTATATGGTGGCAGAGGATAGTTTTTTTTGCAATCAAAAAGTTTGACTGACGGTTTACTTAATATTGAGCTGCTTTTAAAATGTGCATTGAAAAATTTTAAATTCCCTCTACATGTAATAATAGTATGATGTAGTCCCTTGAGAAATTTGAAGCTTTTAGGAATTGTACAACTTACACAATGAGCCCTATCTCAAAATTTCATGTGAATCAAGCCTATTTTCACTATTTCGCCGCAGCCGCATCTGCTCCCAGGCCCGTGCTGATGACCTAAGCTACCACACAAATTGCAGAATAACATTTGAACATACCAATGAACAGCAAGAGATATGGGCTCAACCACCTCGTTTTCAAGCTACAATTCATCCTGTGAACCCACCCCGCTTTTCTGGTGAAATACCGGTAGAGCGAGTTTTGAGCTTAGTTTCGTATTTCTAGTCCATATCCCCTATACAGTAGTAGTGACACTAAAGTGTCATATTTCAATAAAATATACAAGGCCACCAATTCAAATGCACCCATAAAATATTCTAGCTATAAAATTACCTGTAATATGCATTGTATTTTTTGACCGGTACTTTATTCGAAACTATCCTCTGCCACCTATGCATGTGTGTTGATAAAGACACTGGGATTTCTGGCATGAGCCTTTGAGATTGTATTCAAAGCATTTAATTGACGCTTTTGTTCGTTGAGCAGTGAGGTTAGGTTGGGCCTGCATGTATATTAACCACAACTCTGTGTCGACGTAACCAAATGAAATTTATGTATTTTTGGACATTTTAAGACGGAACTGTCTGTCTATTCGAGCCAAGTAGTATTTGTGCTTTGGCTGTAGCCTAGGCACACTGTGTGTATATATTTCAATATGCCCTGAATATCCGAAGAGTGCCTAGCGAGTTATATGCTAGCGAATATTAAAAAGGCATCAACCCAACTTTGGATTGTAATGATTTTGGTTGGTTTGGTTTTGGGTTCGATGACCAATTGACCTTCAACAATGGAGAATTTATGCGTATCTTGATTATCTATTTATGAGGAAATAACCTTTGCCAAGTCAATATATTGCTTCGACCAAATTTTTTCTTTGATGGCCTGGGGGACATGAACCCCAGGTTCATCTGTAATACTAATTTAATACTAATTAAAGGGTTTTCACCTGATGTCAAGGATTCCTCTGGTGTAATCTCCCCTATAGAGAGTGGATTGAGGGTTGCCACTGAGGAACTGGAATTCTTGCTAGCTGACTGTGGGACTTCGGGAGGTTTTGGGACTTCGGGAGGATTGAGGGTTGCCACTAAGGAACTGGAATTCTTCCTAGCTGACTGTAGGACTTCGGGAGGTTGTGGGACTTTGGAAGGATTGAGGGTTGCCACCGAGGAATTAGGAGTCTGGCTGGTTGGCTGCGAAGCCTGGATTGCTGTGATCACGGGCACAGTGGCTGTGATGGACATGTCGGATGGGGTCCTGACAGGCTTAGCATAGGGTGACTTGGGTTTCCTTTTGCTACACCGCAACATTCCCTAGGAATTCGTAAGACTAAATATATTGACTGTTATATTAACATATTCATGGTAGCCTAGAGGCTAGCTAAGCAGGTCTGCACGGTCCCGACGAAACTTAACGTTAGGTAATAAAATTATTAAGCGCAGTCATAACTGTGTTAGAAATTATTTTTATTCCATTGCAGTTATTAATTCATATTCATAAACAGAAATACCTCAGGTTTTTCCAAACAAACCATGCGACAATGATGGCGGCAAAATGCCGAGAGGCTGATGGTCAAGCCACATGCACCTGAAGTGTGGATAATTAGCCCCCCTTTTTTAATGAAAAAAAATTGTAAGACTGTCTACTTTCTCAAAAATATAAAAATTTCCCCGTCAAACACATCTATCTGTCGTTATATGAAAGCAGATTGTACTTTCTCTCACGTTTAGAGAAGGGCCCTATTCGGAATAATAAAAATACACAAGGTAAGAAACTAAAGTTGTAAACAAACGGGGGGACCCCTGCTTCGAGACAAATTACAAGAAATAATTAGTGTTACCTCATAATTTTGCAAGCACTCTGTCAGGGAGATGTTCTTGGGTAACACTAATTATTATCTTGTTTATTTGTCTCGAAGCACGGGTTCTCCCGTTTGTTTACAACTTTTGTTTCTTAGCTTCTGTATTTTTTAAAATACCGAATATAACCGTTCTTTAAACGTGAGAAAAAGTACAATCTGCTTGCATATAACGACATATAGATGTGTTTGACGGGGAAATTATAAATGTTTGAGGTATTATACACTCTTACATTGTTTTTAATTTTTAAAAAAAGGGGGGGGGTATTATCCATACTTCAGGTGCCTGTGGGTCAAGCTGAAATCGGTTACCAATATCATAAGCCTAAATGACATCGAGCAAATCAAAATAAATGTAAGTAAGTACGTACCGTAGCTTCGTTGACCGTATACTTTACCAAAAATTATCGGATGGGTGTGAAGTATGAAGGAATCGCTCGATAGTATTTGGTTTGGTGAATTTTTGTTGAATTTCCAGAAAGTATTTTACAGGGGATGAACTCTTAACTCAAACTTAACTCATATTGAGTTAAGTTTGATTATTTCCCGTTGATCGCCATATTTAAGGTATACAAGCCCAAATTCCTTCACTATTCAATCAAATTAAACTTGTCAAACTGGGCAATTGGGGGAAGATAACACAATTTTTCTTACGAATTTATGTACACACAAGCATCCTTTAATTCATCATTTTAGTATTTTAAAGATTTTTTCCATTATATTTCTGCAATACAAGTTTTAAATTAGTAGCTTAAAAAGGAAAATTTGTTAGTTGGACCTCCAATATGGCGGCGAACGGTATAACTCTTGCTGAATTTAAGCCAGTCGAAAACTATTTCATCTTTATTTCAATCGAAACCATTATTTCAATAGTGATCGTTATCTAAATACAGTAACTGTAAACCAACAATTATTCGCGTGCGAGAAATATCCGAAAGTTTCGCGAACCATTTATTTTATCGTGCATTTGTAGATCACCTTTCCTTATTAGTCGCAAAAATTAATCGTCGCGGATTAATTTCACTGACGACTGACGAATCGCGAATAAAAGATGACGCGAATAATAGTTGGTTTACAACAGAGATTGCATTCCTTACCGGCAAGTTTTACTTAGTATCTGGTTCCAATCAGAAATAAAACACCATAATTCTATTCCATTGAAAAAATTATTGAAGCAGAACAAATGCAAACTTGATTTTTAACTCAGTATAGTAGACTTATAATTACATACCAAAAAACAGCTGAATATCTATACTTAATTAATGTTTATCATAAAATCAACTCATCTATCTTTCAAAGAGTTATTTCTAAGAAAACAACGAAAATGTAAATATTTGGGCTTAAGGTAGTCCGATCCTCGGGTTTATAAAATTAGCAGTTAAGTAATCAAAAATACTCATAAAAGTATCCAAAAGATTATGTAAAATTATCCATATTATTTCTTTAAACATTAAAGTTAATCATATTATATAGGGGAAATTGTAAATCTCCAATATTTTTGCAGAAAAAGCAAACTGGAATATCAGCAATGCATTTTCTAATTGCAAATTGATCAACAAATATGTTTTAGGTTAAAAAACGATAGGTATCCAGGCATTCAAAGAAATTGTCATGATTTTTACACTTATTTGGTTTTTTTTTTTTTGTCTTTTATTTCCGTCATCTATTCTATAATACATAGTGTAAAAGGCTTTCGCTATCATTGCAAGACATCACAAATCACTTCTCATTTCATATCATGCTAATAAGCATTGGTATCTAAAGCTGGATTCAAAAAAATATTATTTCTCTAAAACAGCATTAATTTTTTCTCTTTTTATAGGGTACAAATGTTGACTTTTATAAGACCTTTTCTAAGACTTCCAAAGACCTTGAATCTTTATAAAGATGAATAAAATGAAAATTGTTGCATGGAAAAATTTCATTTTCAAGATTCATTTTGATGCATTTCAAATTAAACATTAATTTTTTGAGTTATCCTTACTGGCTGAGGATCGGATATCCATAAAATCATAATTTTCAAAGGTTTCAAGAATTGCTTTTCGTACACAAATGTTATTCGTAAATTTTTTCATTGAAATGATTAAAATAAAAATAGAATACACTTGTAAAAATAAAAATCTTAAATGTTAACATAGTATAAATATATAGCGGGAAGGGGTTTAGTGACAATTATGATACCATACTGTTCCATGCAAATCACCAGCATTGCAGACAAACAATAACAAAATTCTCTTTTCTTTCCATCTAATAATAAAATGGATTGTTTTTACAGGTCCATAGTAAAACAATACGAAGTAAACACCCCACCCTATCCCTGCCCCTCCTCGCTTGACACACACATACACTTCTAATTTGTTAGCCAATGTACACATGCCGAAGATGCATATAAAGAGCTTTTAAAGAACCTATGGTTAATTTTTGGTCATTAGATATGTGTTATTGGTTAGAAATTTAATAAGACTATCAAACATATGCCAATCAAAGTTAAATAACTTGCTTTATAATTAAGTACAGTGTATTCAATATATAACGTCAGAGTCAGAAAAATGATACATTTTGATATTTTTATGCCCGTAAAAGCCCTTACGTTGGTCTCATTGTTTTACATGTAGTTCTAAATATTTTTACAGTGTGTTTCCCATGTTGGTTACATGTATATATTTGAATCAATTTTCTGATCTTTTTTGTTAAATGCAATAAAAAAAAATAATTATATTTTGTTTTATTACAATCATATTTTTTGTATTTTGCGTTGTCTTCAGTGCAAAAATAAAATAACGCAAAATATAACAACGAAAAAGCACGTTATTAAATTTTGCGTTGATCTCGATGCAAAATGTAATAACGCAAAATGCAATTATCTAAAAATCGTGTTATTACATTTTGCGTTGATATCGACGCAAAATGTAATAATCCAGGTTTATTACATTTCGTGTTGTTATTACATTTTGCGTTGTTACACAGCCCTCGTATAGCTTTTAAAATTAAAAAATAAAAAAATATCCAGCTTTTATAATATATTTTGTTTACAAACATATTATATTTATTATGAGTCTTTAAAAAAGCCTGCTTTGTAACACCTTCCACTAAATATGCAAAAAACTGCACTGTATTGATAGTGAATATACAAAATGAAATCGAGGATTTCCAGTGAAGAGGAAGATGTAATTCACGATTCCATTATCAATGACTCCTTTATCAATATCATTGATATGTGGAAGCTAAAGATTCCATCCTTTAATTGCTAATTTAAGCTGGTATTTTAACTAAGTTCATATTATCTTCAATGTCCATTACCCACATTCCTGTTTGAAATAAACTGACCTTTTATTCTTTCTTCTTATGTCTTGTCAAATATTTCGTTCAATTTCACAGTGAAATACATGTATTTTCTCTAATCTCTACTCTATCTCTATGATTACTATACCCTCCAGTTTTTCAGGCGGGGGTATAACACCTTGAATGTTTTCTATGTTCCTTTACTTTCCGAAATTTCATCGTTCATATTACTCATATTCTGGGATGAAATCTATTTCCGTCATTTTTTCCATGTACACTTTGTCGAATTCTTCGTTCAATGCCACAGTGAAATAGTTTTTCCAATCTCCCACTTCACCTAAAAAGTTTATGATAATATGTAACTGATTTTAGACAAATATATCAATGTAAAATGTAGTGTTCTATTTCTGCAAATGTCTTAATTTTCAATAATTTCTTTAATAGAGCGAGTTATCCTCCTTCAATTACCTTCCACTGTTTGTTGAAATCGCTACAGTACTGTATACAGGGTTATTTTCGTCCCGCAATTTTTTCGCACTTTCACACAATTTTGCCCAGTTTTAAATTCGCCCAGTCATATATTTTTGTTAAGGAAATATACTGTATTCTTTGAATTCGCGGTATTTTAAATCCGCCCAAATGAGGGGTAGAGTGAAAAGGGCCTATATAAAACGGGGGCGAAAATTCCCCTGTTTAGAGTATACTTAGTATACAAAGGATTCATCATGTGTGTGTGTTGATGAGGTGCTATGGATTTAGTGGGACATTTCTAAAAATTTACATCCCTTGGACAATTTATCTTTTAATATATTGAATCTTCTGTAAAAACAAGTTTCTTACGAAATGAAGTCCTTCCAAATACATAAAAATTTGCCCGAATATTGACCCCAAACGATTTTTTTTTTGAACGATTCAACGGTACAGCGACTGTACATGTACATTATATACAGCTGTACATGTACAACATTTTCATTTAAAAATAAATATACACCATTTTCATTTTAAATGTATATACACCATTTTCATTTTAAAAATGTTCATATATTTTTACAAAACACATGTGTTAAGGAGGGATTTTTCCTCATGTTTTTAATTACATTTAAAAATTTAATTGATACAAGACGACAAAAATCACCAGGTGATGGTATTTGTAACAACGAGATTTAATTTAATTTATTTCAGAAACAATAATAGAAAGCAAATGCTGCTGCAAATCATGTGATGCATAAATCTTTTTTTACAACAGAAAGGAGATATTTTCATACGCCACTGTACCACCAAAGATATAGTCCCTGCTAAATTTAAACCTCAAGTTACCTGTCTATATAAGGTTGTATAATTATGAGGAGGAAAGAGAAATATATTATTTTTTAAATCCCCGCCATATGAATGTATAGGACGGATAAAAGAAAACACTTTCAATATTTCATTCAGTCAAAAGTTTTTCAATACTAAATGGTGGGGTTTTTCTCTCCATTTTTTAAGGATATTTTGTTTGATAAAATGAAAATGATACCTTTTCTATACACTACGACATTTTCATTCAATGATAATTCCCTCATAGTTTCGGCCATCAGATTATCATCCCTGACGACTTTGTCGGCTTCTTTCATCTTGTTGAATGAACATTTATCTTCTATATCTGCTATGAGCTGATTGTCCCCTTTCACGCCTAGAAACCTGGCCAGTCTCAAAAGTTCTTCCTTTGTGTCCTATAAAAGCAAGTAAAGGAACATTTACTTTAATTCAACTTTATTCGTGTTTGAAAAACATTCGCGAGTTTCGCGACCAACTTTAATTTATTTATCGCCGTGAACCAGTAAATACGAGAATTTAAACATGCATAATTCTTTATTATTGTAATGTTACTTATATCAAGAAATGATTAAATAAATATACTAAGAGAAATCCCTTACTCTTTTGAGCTTCTCATATTCTATTACTAACATCTGATTCTTTAATGTGGCTGCTTTTTTGAGGAAGTCTTTGTTATATTCAAACCATCCTCCGTGCATGGCCTCTGAATTAAAACAAAATATAAGCACATGAGTATCTAAATGAGTTAACGAAAGAAAAGAAATGCATAGAAGTATATTGCATTATGATTTATTAAGGTCTTCCGTCTTCACGAAAGACCTTATAGTTATTGCTCTGTTTCTTATTATTATTATTATTTTTCTGACACGATATCTCGACAACTACTGGATAGAATTACATGAAATTTTCAGGAAAGATGTGTTGTAAGATACTCTTGAAAGTTTCAAGACAGTTTTTGGAAATTCCTCTCTGGTGCCAAGTTTTGGACCATTTTCCTGATTTTAAAATGACATTTTGTCTACGATTAAACTCAAAAACGGTAAAAGATATCAATGTGAAACTTTCAGAGTTTATAGATGATGATCAATACTTTCCAGGACGCAATAGTACTTCCTGTCGCTACCGGAAGCCAATTCAAAAAGTCCAAATTTTCAACTTTCTTTGTTTTTCAATATTTTTCATTTATTTTTGGAATATTAATAGAGACACTTCTATTGATGCTTACTATATAAGTTGTTTTAATATATCTGAACTCTAGGTATTAATATTTGAAAATCTAAAGCGGGCCCAAGATGGCGGCTGTCTCTGTCAACTCCGGCATTTCGCGAGTAGGGGCTTATGGAGGCAGCTGAGCGTTTGATTAAACCATTCTGAAATAAGGATACATGAAATGCAAAAAACTACTCGGACTATCACGTAGTAGAACGTTGCAATTCAGTGTCAATCTTAAAAAACTTTATTTACGTCTCACTGCTTTAGTGTTACTGGGCTAGATACGATATGTAATGTGTACAATGTGTTAAATATACTTTCCTAACGCCGAAATAAAATAAAGGTGATAAGAATGTTTTATTTAATTAATTTCATTGAAGCTAATAATAAGTACAAAGAAAAGGTGCGAATATTTACGCGTGGCGTTTGACACGAAATTATGAATAATGTCCCGCCTTTTATGATTCTTAGACAGGTGCACTGTTGCAAAAGTATACACAAGTATATTTAAAGCAGTATTCCCAATAGCTAAATGGTTCGCGCGTTGGGGAGAAAAGAGAAAAAAAATGCGCATTCACGTTGGCGACCTGGATTCACTCCTCCTTGTGATCAAAATTTTTAATCGCTTTTTAGTTCGATTTTACAAGTTTTTTTTTCCTGAATCGGACGGAAGACCTCTCGTTGCTCGCAACGAGATCGTATCTAGTTATTTTTTATTATTTAATTTTACTTTATAGGGTGCACTTTTACTACAGAAATCATTTTACTTACTCGGTCCCAAAAAGTCCTCATGGACAAAATCTTCGAAACTTGTATCCTTGATATATCCAGAAGAATTAAATATTTTAAACATAGAAACTGCAGTGTCCTTGGGGTTTCGAATAACTAAGATAATTTTTCCGCAGCCACTCACGTGTTGTTTTGGAAGCCATTGGAATGGTACATGTGTGCTTACAACTCTGTTGTAAAGATGCATTTGACCAAGGTCAGAAAATCCCTCCAAATACACGGTCTCTCTAGAATTACTGCAATATTCCGCCTTTCCTTTAAGCAACATTTCAGTCATTTCATACACCCAGTGTGTTCCTATTTTAAGTAAATGTGATATATTATACATTGTATAAACATATATTTCTTCAATTTAATGAACATTCTTTGTTTATATGCATTTTTAAAATGCTAGAGTTACATACGACGTTTCCCCACTGCTGTTTGTCATGTAATTTTCTCCTTTATTTTTGTAAGTTTCGTATGATGATGATATATATATATATATATATATATATATATATATATATATATATATATATATATATATATATATATATATATATATATATATATATATATATATATATATATATATATATATATATCTTGAAACTCACCTGATCGTGGATATGTCGCTAGAATGATTGCATCAGGACCTAACATCAGGTCCCTTATAGACGTCAGGGTGTGTCCTGGATCTTTCAAAAATGTGGGGATCTTGGGTAGGTGGAGTCCTTCATAGACTGGAATTTCCATATCACATACATCAACCGCCATGATGGACTGTCATAAACAAACTGCCTTGGGCTATTTCTTGATCTTTAGGTATAAATGAAATGTATAATTGATGAGATAAACGACGGGGCTCTTCAAGTTATATATGTTCTGATTTGAATGATGGAGTGTACTATCTATGCAAGAATAATTTTTGAGGTCAAAAAAAAAATTTGGAATGCAATGTAGGGAATTGAAAAGTTTTTGTGCTGATCAATTATGTACATTCAGGTATAAAATTCTGTTATTGTATAGCAATTGCTGGGTATTTATTCTAACAAAAAATATATTTATTACTAAATGCATGACAGTGTTTGTTGCTCTGCATCAATACAACCTCTGCATTTCTAATATGTACCTCTCTGAATTTCAGTTGATAGAGAATAAAGTGAATTTTTGAACACTTTGTATTCTGTAGTACAGGGATGGTCAAAGGTATTACTAACCCTGTGGTTTAATTGTTTTAGGTGACATTATATGTTATATTAAAGGCATTTGAAATAAAAGCATGCTCATTTCTTATTGCATTTCAAGCATTTTTTACTCAACAAGTATCTAGTAAGCTGTAGTAGGAAATCAAACAAATCATATTTCTATTACCATGATTATATTATGTTACTTAGTAATTCTTAAAAAAAAAAATCAATATATTTATTACACTAAAAAATAACAGAAATGTCCAATTTCATCTTATAGTCATAAGATATTTTTGTGAAAAAGCCACAGATTCCTAGCTGTAGGAAAAGTAAGCTTCCACTGTTAGTTTAATAAGTATTTTATTCATGATATACAAAGAAGTATACAATGTAAGTGTGGATTGAAACAGCAGGCCTAGGGCCTATATTAGTTCTCTCCATTGGAGATCAAGTGCAAATATAAATACTGTACATATTTGAAGTTTTACAAGGACATGTATTTTAAACTAATATTGAAAGGGTTACAGAGTACAAATTTGATGAAAAAATGAGGGAGAAAATAGGGAAACAATAAAATTTATATAAATAAAGCGCAGAAAAGAGGGGAATGCTCAGAACCATATGTTTTTGTATACTTTCAACCTAAAAGTCAAGGTTGAAAGACATGCTGCACAATACTTAGTATATTTTCTTATTCTAAAATCAAAGAACAAAATATTTTCTCTAAGAGTAGACAGTCATAACCAGATAATACGGTACATCTCTTGGTATATCATGGTCATTCATATATGTAATTAAAGAGTTCCTGGCAGGACTATAAGCTTCCCCTGTTCATCAGACCATATCCGCTAGGAGGCCCATTTATTGATAAGATATCATATTCTGTAGTAAAATTCAGAATAAAAGCAACGTTATCACGGTTTGTTTAAAAGTCAGCTAAAATATGACCCAATGGTAAGTTATATTAGCTAGTAATGTTAAGATAACGACAATAGAAATAACAAAATGCTGACTTTAAATGAGGCTGCTAAATCCATGTGAAATCAACTTATCTGTAAATTCTTGAATAAATTGTAGCAAAGTGCATTTGAAGTTTCTCTTTACCATGATTATGTACAAGGTTAATATTTGGATATCAGGAAATCTGAAAGAAAATTAAGACAAAAAAGATTTAATGAATTGTGAACAATAAATAGTATACAGTTTAAAACTTAAAGGTTATATAAATCGACAAGCAGCATTAATGAGAGTCAAGTATATGTGTATATGTGCATACCCAATAATGGTGTAAAGCATAATTGATTTTTTTCTTCCATTAGTGTTTTACTATTTTCTGAAAGAAAGATTTTCACTGGCATTGTCTATTTTTACGATATCTCATGAGTAGAATATTAAAGTTTTAATTATAATATAAAGTCATTTCTCACTATAATTTATAGAAACATACTGTGTCTTAATGATTATAAAACCATATAGTCACGGATATACTTACAGTGCGTTTTTGTTTTTCATTACTGATTAAGTGTAAACGGATATATACTTCACAGATAGTTTACTTAAGGCCAGACAAGAAACTGAAAACGAAGGTGGATATGAACTCTCTGGAGAAACTTGACGATATACTACAAATGTTCATATTGTAGTTTATATGTACATATTGCACATAATGTGTTTTTCACCTAAATAAATACGAAAATATCACCCAGGATTTCTTTGTCATGGATAGTGACTCAAGTTCTAAATTGTTAAATAATTTGATTTTGGTAAATGCATTACACGAGCAAGTTAATTGGTAAATAAAGTCGATCAAAAGAATTCGGGAAAAAAAATCTTTAGTGAGAAGTAATGGAAACCGAATCGTTTCATAGTATAAAAATGTTTGCTTTGTAAGTTTAAACATGGTGTTAGTTCCAATACTTGATTTAAACAAACATCACAACACACCAATTCAAAAGTTGTCACACCACACAAGTGTCTCAAAACCAGTACTGACTATACATTCAAGGGTAAGTGTAACCTTCACTACACTATGTTAACATCACTATAGAACTAGTTTTCAAAAACAACAATTATGTATAGAGCTTCTACTTGTGTATATATAGTGGATCATCATTTATATTTTTCATATAATATTTCATGTGCACACTCCGAGAGCTGGCAGTGTATATCCTTCGATGTACATCCTTGTATAGTTTTAACTTTTGCTATATTTAACGGGTGTGGTCAATAAATTCACTTTATTTACATGTGTATTGAAAAGTAAAAGTGGGTCATGTTTATTTTGGAACTTTAAACTACAAAGTCGATCTAACAATCTAGACTTTGCTGATTGGCCTTGGAGATAAAACAATCTTGAAGGTAAATCTTCATACGAAATGATTATAAACTGATAGTTGAGTTCAAAGTGCAGCGGTTTGTATTTTAATAACATACATGTATATTTGCTAAACATGTACACTTGCAGTAAATGCCCTCAAATATGGCAAGTTGTGTGTAATGATGTGAATAATAATTCCGGGAATATAATTTACAATTTCCTGGGACAGACTCTATAAATGATATCAGTTAATAAGAAAATTTGTTGGAATCTGCAAAAGACTTTTAATAAACTTAAAAAACATTACAAGTGTCAAAAAGGTGTCATCGTGACACGTTTGTCTAGTTCAGTGTCCTGCTCTTACTTATGATGTCTTACCACCAATTACTTTGATCAGTTACCAATCACTTACCAATTACTGTTGATGGGAGGTTTAAATTTTAAACCTGGGCTGTGTGTTCAAGATCGTAACAGCTTAATTAGAACCTAGCAGTTACTAGTGGTAGATAACTAGTTCTTTTGAACAAATCTACTATAGGTGTTACGTGTATGATACAAACATCTCAATAAAATTTAATTCAGTTTTTGTAATATTCTGGATTGAATTTTTATGTATGTTTTCTTGTTTGTTAAATGTTTTTTTTTTGAAGCCTATTCCAATTTTTGTTTACCATTTCTCAGTCTTCAGTCATAATGAATATCTCTGCAAATTGGCAAACTATTCTTGCGGGCGTCTGCGTTGGACTCCTTGTGTATTACGTCATCAAGCGCATGAAACATCGTCTGCCACCGGGACCAAGATGTCTCCCAATCATCGGAAATTATCAAGGTAGACTGGATAATTCAGATGAAGCATTTTTCATTTAGATGAAAGTATGGCATCTACAATCATGACCGTGTTTGTGAGTATACGTCACCCAAAAGAGATTTCTGGCAAATAACAAAAGTTACTGTTGAACAGTTCATATCGTAGTGATGCAACAAAAGTTAACAGTATACATTTATTGACTGAATTCGAGGGCAACATGCGTTTTGTCGGACCCAAGAAACAAACTGTCTGAGGCCGTTAGGTCGAAGGCAGACAGTTCAATGGTTCGAGGGTCGACAAAACGTATTTTGCCCGAGAACTCTGTCAATAAATGTTCTGTTATACCTTTCATTTTATTTTATTTTTTTGACATACATGTATTTTGTACTATATTCCGTGATGTAATATCAGGTCTGTCATTGTTTAACACCAACAAATGAAAATGAGATTAAGCTCCGCCCATTCTGAGACGTAAGCGGTCCAACATTTCAATCAGCGGTCCAACATCGATTTTTTTATGCCCGCTCAGCAAAACATTAAATATGTTGGACTTTTTTCATATAGTTTTGTATAGGAACAAATTTTTAAAGGTATAACAATACTGTATGATTTTAGTTAAAAAAGAATGCCTTTATAAATAATTTTAGGTAATAGCATACATATGTTTATGCATATAAAAGGTTGGATAAGTTATGTAAAATCTCTGATGATTCCCCTCGTCAGATATTTTAATAAAATTAAGGAATATCTGTCTTTTTTTTTCTTTTTTTTTTTTGGTTTCATGATGTGATCAATTGATTGGCTTGCATGATAATTTCAGATTGCATAAATGCCAAGCGTTTATGCATAAAATTGGCATTTATGCAAATTATTAAGCAAGCCAATCCATTGATCATCGTCATGTAACCAAAATCTCTGAAATTTTTTCCTTACATTTACATTCTTTTGATTCTGCAAATTAAATTCATGTGCTACAGTTCCCGCACCTGTCTCTATTTGTCCCGCCCCGCACGTGATTTTTTTTAAATCACGTTTTTCGAAGAACCAATACATTTATGTAGAAATAAAACATTTTTACACTTTGTACAAAGACATTGGAAATGTAAAAATATATTACCCCACGTTTCCAACTACCTTATATTTCATTGTGAAATAAAATTAAAAAATGTTTTCAGTAGAGTTATTTCAATATTTAGTCCCCGCCCACTGACGTCAAACACAAAGACAAACGCACGAGACATACATGCAAATAAATAAGGCCTCCTTTTAGCATCAGACACAAAGACAAACGCACGAGATTTACATGTCCTTAGCTCCTGGCCTATTTTTGGCGAAATTTATATTCCGGTAGAATGACCAAGAAATCAATTCTACTAACTCTTAAAGATTTATCACAAAGAAAATAAATAGAAATTTGTGTCGATTGAAAGTTTCATAATTTCTAACTTTCAGTATATTCCTCTCCAGACGCCTATCGAAAAGTCTTCCAAATGGTGGATAAATACGGACCTGTCATCAGCATATCATTTGGTATAAATCTTAGACTATAGTTTTGTAGAATCGTGGTAATTGTCTACTACTAAATACATTATATTAGTTTCATAGACACATAGTAGTTTTTTGGCATTCTTTGCCTGCATATTGAAGAAAAAAGATTCCATAATTGTGCATGAAAATATAAAATGTTGCCGCGAACAATATTTTGGAATCCATGCTTTTTATCAACAAGAAAAGTCTCGGTCTCCCAAAACATGTTATACAGATATACAAATACATACCTTCTTATAGGACCAATGAATTGGATTTTTCTGAACAATATTGATGTAGTGAATGAAGCTTTTGTGAAAAGACAGGAAGACTTTGCTGGGCGACCTCAGATGACAACAGGTACAATATTGTGATTGTGGACTTAAGACCAAGAAAACTTAATTTAAAAAATTTTCAATTTTTTTTATTTTGGGCCATCCATACACTAGTAACATAAACTTAAATCACGTAAAATGTATTTTACAGGTAAAATGTTTACTGATGGCGGTAAGGATATTGCCTTTGCTAATTATTCCCCGATGTGGAGACTCCATAGAAAGGTCGCGGCCAAGGCTCTCCGGTAGTGACGTCATAGGTCTTTCTCCGCTCTATCACTAGACCTAACTTCTCTAGCTCTAGATGACTTTTTCATGTAGCTAAATTTTAAGCAAAATAAAATCATATAGCCATATTTTTAAACAAGAAAATCAAGTTATGTCAAGTCTTTCCTTATCCAATACTATTACCTCTTCTAAGTTTTAAAGAAAAGTGTAGAGGTATAATTCAATCTTTTTTTCATTTATTCATAATCATCATTCATATCATCTGAAGTTTAAAAAAATGAAATCCCGTTCCACATGTTCCAGTCTGTAGCATTATTGCAGCATAATTCTTTGTATTAAAAACTCTTATAATAGTATATATTTAAGCATTGAGCAAGATTTATGATAAGATGCTTGAAAAACGCAGTTTGATCTACAAAGTTAACTCAATGTCAATGCCCTAATAAGTTGAATTCATTATTTATATAGTCATTACCTACAAGGAAGCCTACTGCAGGATATGGTTCAAGAAAATATGAATAAATTTATGGACAAGATGGCAAAAGAAAGAGAAGCATTTGTACCCAGAGATTATATTAATTTGATCGTTTTCCATCAACTCTATACCGTGTGTTTTGGAGAAATGTACGTGTTTGTAACTGAAAGGTTTTTTTTTAAAATATTGGAATATATAAATATGCAACCTAATATAGGAGATTAAAAAGATGAACATGTAATTGTGCATTAACATGATATTAAAATGGCAAATAATATTGTTTGAATTGCATACCATGTGATTTTGAACAGGAGACCAGCAGATGACCCAGAAGTGAAAGAATTTTTGAAAACGTACGAAGATTTTGTAGTCGACTTTGGCGCAGGCGCATTGGAAGATCTCATTCCCTTTCTCGTCCATATTTATCAGACCGCCAAATATAAAAAGCTTGTGAGACAAAAAGAAAAACTTTTCTCTTTCATCAAACAGAAATATAAAAACCACAAGGAGACATTTGATCCCAGTATGCATGATTCATTTTTTTTTCATCAAAGTTTAAATTTCTGATGAGAAATGCAGATAGTGCTCGATTTGGTCCAGTATTGGTTGAATTTCGGATTTTCCCTTTTCCAAAGTGTAATGTTTAAATAATTTTTAATGTTTCGTTTACTTTTAGGTATCAATAGAGATTTTATAGACAGCTTGCTGATTGCAAAACACGAAGCAGAAACCGAGAGTGCAGATAACGATTTAGAACAGTTTAATGATGTGTACCTGATTATCGGCCGCAGCAGCGGCCGATCTATTTGTGATTGTGTTAGAAAGTGCACATGGGGAAATGAGACATTATTTTTCATTAGGTCAGGAAAATATTTCTCAAATGATAACAAGTAGAAAACCATGAGTAAAATATTTTCAAAAATTGCTTTGAATATAGTGTTAATTGTTGCTACTATGTTTCAATTTCTTTATCATTTCTCATCAGATAATTGATAATTTATGGTTATGTAAAAAGAGTTAACAATAGATACTCCCCAGCATGGGAGTGTATAAGATATGAAAGGAAATCGTCATGATTTTCCGGATAAAAATGACGTGTAAATGTGCATGGATTGGTGAATAAAAATTGAAAAAAATTTCAACCAGTAAAAATTGTTTTGAACATGCTCTACGGCTGCAAATAACACAAAGAAATTTTTCTACATTTTGTACTGCGCCTTGCAGCACAGCCATGGGCATTATCACGTGACCAAGATCCAGGGTATCAGCACCTGGTTCATCTTGAGATACCTACATCTTTATTTTGATGACAATAAATTCTTATCATTTATTGCTGCCCTGCCCTTTTTACATCGATGAATCTATTTATAAGCAAATGGGGTAAATGTCTATTTTTTTTCATTTTAATTAATTATCTATTTTGCCTTGAAGACAGTCTAAAATAAAAATGAATCAACTATTTCATTTGAATACTAGTATATAGACGTGCTTTCCTTTCATGGACACTTTGAAAATTGTAAAAGAAATTTGTTTATGCTAAATTTTGTTTGCGGCCGATTTGATGCTTTGCATCAATTTAACTTGTTCAAACTGTAGCCGATATTTTCTTTGGTAAGATGGCTTATTGATAAAACATCGTTTTTATAAAGGTTTGGGGGGACTCTTAACGAACGATATCATATAAACTGTGAAGCATTTTTGATCATGATTTAATATACAATTATAATTTCTGTCCATTTAAAGCTGGAACAGATACCACTAAGACGATCATGGATTGGTTTGTGTGTTACTTGTCAGGCCTTCCTGATGTTCAGGCCAAATGCCAGGAGGAAATCGACAACAACATAGGTTGGTTTTCCTTTATAATAAATAAATAATAATGCAAGGCATTGATTTTGGCCCACGTCTGAAACTTTTGAATCTATAATACCGGGTATGTGTTTACTTTCAACATTTTCTATGTTTAAGAATTCAGCATCATATTTTTTTTGACACTACAGGCAGCAGACAACTGACAATGAAGGATCGTTCCAAGTTGGAATATGTCGAAGCCTGTCTTTGTGAAACCATGCGATTGGCCCTTGCTGCATCAGTCGGTGTTCCTCATTTTACACTAAGCGATACGCAAGTCGGTCAGTTAAGTTTACTCACGCATTTTTTAAAACAAGGAAGTGTTCGAAAATATTGTCAGTAGGCTCTAAACATTTATTTTTTCTTTTTAAATTTAGAAAATTGCATTACATAAAAGTATAATCAGAGATTAATCAAATTCATTATCTGTCCTTTTTTTTCCCAGCATGAAAAGGGAAATATCTTGTTTCTTACGGTGTGAAGATTCATACAAAGTTAATCTTAACCTTGAACGCTAAAATTATTTTAAAGAATACTTTATAATCTTTAGCAAATCCTGTCCTTTTGTTTTCAATGAACAGTGTTTATTTACCCTTTCAGGTGGCTATGACATTCCAAAAGGAACCGTGGTTTTAGCTAATTTTTATGCACTACATCGAGACCCAAAACACTGGGAGAATGCGGAAACATTTGATCCAACACGGTTTCTGGACAAAAATGGAACATTGACGACAAAACGTGAGAGTTACCTTCCGTTTTCGGCAGGGCGGCGCGTTTGTTTAGGGGAACCCGTGGCAAAACCGGAACTTCTTCTTATGTGTGCGAGTCTTCTGCAGAGATTCGAGCTTCGTCTTCCAGAAGGAGTAAAGCCAAATTTTGACAGTGTACCTTTATCTTTTGGCTTAGAAATTCCACACAGTTATAAAATTGTTGTCAAGGATCGCAATACTTCATGAATATAATTTTGATACAAGATAAAGCAATAAAAGTAGGTCTAAGAAATTACTTGTGTTACGGAGTGTGTATATTTATAACAATTTCCTAAGGCCTCTTGTATAGTTTACACTCTGTATCTTTTGCATTCACGTTCACCCCTAGGCTAGTAGTAATGTTACATCCAACATATACCCAGATGAGCTAAATTTATCTTAGATTCAAAAGCTTATTTTGTAGAGTGTAAGCAAGACCCATTTTTTTTAAAAATAGCTATAGCCAGTAGAGGCCTGTGCCTTTGTTTCTTGAAAAACACCAGCACCAGTGCAAGATTCATAGGAGGTTTAATTATTGCATTCGGACACCCCCCTCCCCTTCCACACTAACCAGAAAATATATAATTGAACTTGTGCAATATTAAAATCACCAGCAGTTGGCCTGGGTCATTAAACTAAACATAGATATACATGTATTCTCTCTTGATAAGAAGCAATAGATCAATAACAGTGGTATGCTCAACTTTGAGTCACAGGCTTTTATCTGATTTTCTACAAACCCTTTTCTAAAAGTGTTTCAACAACTCCGAAGCTTTAGTTAAGTAGACATTTCATTCGACAAACCTAGGATGATTCCAACATCTTTATAGCAAATAATGAAGCAGCCCTGGCCCCAAGACCATAAACTGAGAATAGACTTTAGTCAAATTTTCATTTCAATATAACTTTTGAAATAATTTTGATAACAATACAACATCCTTACCACTTTTAATTGAAATATTATACAATCAAATTTTGGATGAATTATATATTGTAAATGACAAGCTATTCAAAATCAGAATTTTGACTTGCGTCTGTTTTTAGTTTATGGTCTCCAGGCCTGATTAAAGAAGCACAAAAATACATAGAACTGAGAGTTTAAATAATACATTACACAGAAATAAGTGAGATAAAATTTATTTTACACACAATGTACATGTACAGAATAAATAGAACACTAATACCTATGTAATAGTTCTTTCTTTCTTCATTTCATGCACATTACCTAGGACAATTTCATTTTAGATTATCAATTTCTCCTTTTTAAAAACAGGGATGAAATAAATTTAAGCTCACTGATAGATGATTATAATTCTATTCATGAAATGAAAAATTAAAAATATTTCATACTTTTAATACATGATAAAATGGATATTAAAATAAATTTTCACAATATCTTATGACCAACTTTTTAACATGTTCTGCAACATATACATGTGTGTATGCTGCCAGAAGTGGGTCAAAGGTCAACCAGAAAAATTGACCAATCAGCAAGGGTCCTGCTGAGGGGTGGATATATAAGGAGGGTGTGTGTTAATTTCATAATAAAGGAAAAATTCAAGAAAATTTTGAATTTGAAAGCATGAATTTGACATGATTGAAGCAACTACAACTATTATGAAACTATAACATTTAAAATGACAAAATCCTTAGAATAATGAGTCATCATTAAAATGTGTATTTCAACCAAGAAGGATTATACATTTCATAAAATCTCAGCTCTTAGAAAACCCAGTCACAACCCTAACTTCAAACAGATATCACTGAAACTTGATATTAATGTGAAAAAAAAAGATTCTGCGCAGGTAGTTAGGACAATCTTCAGATTTATAACCCCTTCTATTAGATTTACAGATTATCTTTGCCAGTTCATTCTTACTAATTTAGAAATCTACCCTAGAGACCCTATCACTGCAGTCAAAACTCTGATGACACAGTAAAAACCTAATATTAAAGTACATGCATCTGCTTGCTGACACATCATACATGAATTTGAACATCCTAAAACAACCTACTAACAAGCTTTTCAGAAGAAAATACATTTATGAAAGATTGGAATAGATGGACAGAGAGACAAACTGATTATTATAGAGATCCCACAAATGTGGGTCCTATTAATAACCTTCGCTAATCTGGACACAGCTACCCAACATATAACAATGACATGAGACTCCAACCAATTTGCTTAAAGGGTCAAATATTGAAAATGCAAAAATGATATCTACATTGTAAATAGTATATGTTTAAAACCACATTTATATAACATTTTTGGACACCATTTTACACACATTATAGATTTCTAAATTTATAAATTCTCAATATCTTCATATTTACAGTACATTCTCTTTTCTCTTACAGTATCCATGCAAAGTCTACGAAAAAAATTTACATAAATTCTATTTCACCATAACTTGCAAATATTGAACAGTTTGGCCCAATAGAATATTTACAATTAAAAATAAAAATTCTATATAATGTAAGACCGTCATCACTCATTTCATTTAAAACATCATTTTTAAAAAAAAATCTGTAAGTTAATGCATTAAAAATATCTCAATATTCATTTATTCTGTACCTTAACACTACTTCAAAATTTTTAAACATAATTGAAAGAAAAAAAACAGTTCTATGAAGCAAATTACAAAGGGACAGCTGGAATATCTATGACAAGGTCATCGGAACCCTCATCGCTATCATCAAACATGGGGGCCACAGCCAGGGGGTTTCCGGCAGGTTTGACTCGTTTTCCTTCCGTCTTCTTGGGCTCACCCACGCTCTGTTTTCGGGGCTTCTTGCTTCCCCCAGCCCCCTGGTCCTCTTCCGGCTTTGTGTTCAGGTTGCGCTTTTTCACCAGGTTTTCCTTCAGGATGGCTTTGGTTCGGGCCTGTCCGTTACTGTCTTCGTCAGACTGGGTGTCGGAGGATGCACAACTCGACGACGTGACCTCATCGTGCTCCATACACAGTGACACTGACACACCCTCTATGTCTTTTATGTGTCCCTCAGTATGGGTAGCACAGAAGGAATTGGGACATTCAGCACACATCATCACAGCCGGCTTTCCGCATTCATCGCAGTGATGCCAAGGACAATCCCATTTACCTGGAACACAAATTCATATTGTAGATAAGTCAACATTGACTCACAACTTTTAATCAAAGGCAGATTTTGTCAAAAAGCAATGTTTCTAACGAAGATTCTTGAATACTATAAAAAAAAACTGTCAAAAAAAAAAAAAAAGCTTACAAAACTGCCCAAGCCTTCAAAACAATTTATCAAGAAAATACATATATGGAATGTAAATATTTTCTATATCCTCTACATATGTACTGTACTTTCCCTATAAGTGAGAAGAAGATTTTTCCTAATATTCCTATGTAAAACTTTGATCGGCCATTACGGCCCCACCCTACCCCCAGGGGTCATGATTTAAACAAACTTGAATCTACACTACATAAATTAACCTACTATTTTCTACAAAATAGACTTTCTCTACCAGCTATCATTTCGATGATAACAGCAATAGCCAAATACAGACAACAGAATTTTAAACTTTCCCCAACATAACTGCAGTGAGCCACATGAAGTAAACAATAGTTAAAACACTCTTTGACCTATAAAATTACATACCGCATAAGTGGAAATTTGGGCCCGATGCAAAATAAGCAAATTGACCTTAAAATTTTGCATTTAATTTTTAGTAAAAAGTAATCTTAAGCAATTTAAAATACTCACTGAATAAACTATTACAACTAAAACGCAATTAATTTTTAGCAATATTTACTTTTAGTGATCTCAGCACCCTCACTAATAATGCCAAAATTAAATCCTCGCTAAAAATTCTGCTGCTTACCATGTGGGGGTTTGGAGAGTTTCAGACAATGTAAGTGGTAGACTTTAGGGCAGCCCGTACGGTCACACATGACCAGCTCCCCACCCTCCCCACACCGGAAACATTCATCGTCATGCTCCTTCTTCCCATCTCCTTTCTTCTTGTTTCTCTTCTTTTTCTTCTTTTCGTCCTTTTTCTTACTCTTAGCCACTGAAGCAGCCACTGCAGACTTTAAGAAAAGAAAAATTGTGACTCTTTATTATTTTCATTGTCATAACTCGACATGGGATAATGTTTTAATATAATTTTAGATTTTTCTTTTTTAAACACAACACAGTTTGGAATTTTTTCAAGTGGACTCATAAACATTTCTTGGAACAATGTGCAGATTTCAACCCAAATTTCCTCTGTTCATACACATTAGTCTATTGAGCTTCGTGTGGCATCGCATTAATCCACTTACCTTCGGTCTCACACCAAGGAAACCACTGCATAGCTCTGCTCCACAGTTACACTTTGTCTTGTCATTGCCCAGACATTCCAGATTATAGTTGAAAGTTAATTCAGTGCCTGAAAATAGCAAATGAAATCTAGTAGAATGCCAAATTCTCTTGAATATGACCAAATTGGATTTCAATTAAGGAATATCCACTGTTCAAAGGGGAAATTAAAAAAAAAAAGAAAAAGAGGAAGGAACAAACCCCCAAAACAGGATAAGGACTATATTTTTACCTGCAGGTATATCACAAAGTGCAAATAATCCCACGCGAACATCCCCATTGGCTGTCCATTTCTGGGTCTCACAGTTTGGTGCACAGCTGTGGTTCATAAATCGGGAGAGGTTGCCCTTTGGCCCTGCATCAATCACTCTGTCAAAGAATTGGATCACTTTAGCTACACATTTAACTAGAAAGCTCTTAACATAAAGACATTTGTATGGAAATTCAGATGATATTCATAAAATCAGATTGTGAATAACTTAAGATGCTTGACAATTTTTTTCTCACCTGTTTTTGTCTAGGGTAAGCATGTAATAGTTGCTGATGTTGTTTTCGTGTGATTCATCAATTCTTCTCTTGACCTCCTCTTCATCAATAAGTTCTCCAACATATTCATGTACAAACTGTCCCTGAAACAAGGGCAGCAAGAATCTAGTGATGAATGCAAAATTATACATGTGAATTGGAAATAAATAATAAAGCTACAAACTTAACCCTGTGACCTTAATCTTGTCTAACTGATCATGTATCAGAGTCAAAGATTACCCTTCAATAAAAATCAAGCCTTCATTTACGTTTCTATCTTAATAACCTTGTTCAAATGGCCATGATGGTGGGTTATTTGACAATCTCTGGTTATGAAGCAAAATGTATGAGTGTGTGTAAAGGGAAGGGAGGGGGGTGTTACACTGTAATCCAAATAAAATCAAAGACTTACTTTTTTGATGTCCACATTTGTTCTCAGCCCCCATCCTCTGCCCTCGGTTTTGAATGGTGTACAGTCAGGATACTCTCGTCTCTGAAATCGCTGGTTGTGACACTTCTCGCCACACTGGCAGACACTAGGGTGACACTCGTACATCAGCATTCGGTTCAGACAGTCCGTGTCACTGCTGCACGGGGCCTCGTGATTAGGGTCACACTCACACCTCGGTATACTGGTCAGGTCTGGTTTGGGAATTACCACGCTTCCAACTGGAATGTTATTCTGAAAAATAAACAAACAAGTGTAAGGTTATGAAGATAGACAAAATGCATCATATCATTAAGTTCTTACTCCGAAAATAAACATTCGAACAAAGAGTGAAATTATGTAGGTATGTACCTCTTTTTCACACTCATCATAGCTTTTATATCAGTTTGAAATTTTATTACATGTAGATTTTCACACTGAAATTCAACATAAATATTCCAGCACCATTTGGTTTCTCTTAAGCTTGATACAAGAACAACCCTTTTTCATGAAAAATACCTGTAAATTTAATACTGAAAGTTGTTTTAATTCCATCATTTTAATTTCACACAGCAAGAATTTAATTTCCAATTCATACAAGCATTAATATGTGTTTAAAAATTAATGATAGCATTCACGACAGGTTAAATTTCGCAAATAAATGATGAATCACGAATATTGTGAAATTAAAACCATCGTGATTTTTTCACAATCTACAGTAATTCTCCAACTACACATGATGAAACAGCTTGCTTGTATTATTTAAGGACATACAATCTATTGCCAGTAGTGAATACCTTGACAAATTTATATGGGGCTGGCTTTTTCTCACTTCTCTCTATCATCATCTTCTCTTTGTCAGCACGGAGTGCCTTCAGGGCCTGGAATGCCTCAGTGGCCTCCTGTACACCTAAAACATATATACAGATCCATAATTATCATGAAGGGGTTTGCTTCTTATGAGCATTTATAACATTGCATATATACATGATAACTTAGATATCTATAAAACTAGGAACTAAGTTATGTCCCTTTCCAGAAATTTCAATGCAACTGTGATTTCCATGACAAACCTCTTGCAAAAATCTTTGCCAAACTCTTATTCCTTGCTGTTTCTTTGCAGTACTTATCACCATCATGAAATCCAAAAGCTCTGCAACAGAAAACGACACATAGACATCTTCACTTTCATATTTATATTTTCAATACACTTTCACTTCAAAACAGTTTGTGCTTCGACTTCGAAAAAGTATGTGGATGAAGAACTAACAGGAAAATTGGCACAATTGAGTGCAATGTCCATAACTTCTCAACAGCCAAGTATTTATCTCTTTTTTTTATTGCTTTATGTACACTTTGTTATCCTTCAAATCAATTTTAAGACAACAGTATCATGCAGGAAAACTTTAAAAGACTACACAGTTAAAAAGACATGCAAGTCCTCACCTTCCTTTATGGATCCAAAAATAATCATTGGTTCCAAAGAAATGGACAGGGAATTCCCCAACTTGATGCGTCTTCTCTTGTATATTATGAGGCACCCGTTTGGGATGGCAAATTTCTGAAGGCCACCACCTATCATAAAAGAATTATTCTATTATGTTTTATTGAAAAAATGAAGAATAAATTCTATAATTTATAAATGTATGTAAAGAGTTTTCAATAATTAAAAATAATATTAACACTTATAAAAGTAGGGTGATATTATTCCCATGCTTTTATTCCTCTAGACCAGTTGTTAAGATCCATAGAATAAATGACATTCCAATTTCCAAGTGTTTAAGTGTTCAAGACATCAAACTTGCAACTGATTCCGAGAATTAAACTATAAAGCCTTACCTGTAACTGCCGAGTTTGACCCACACAATGTCCCCGTATAACAGCTGTTTGCCAATAGAGCAATCATTACAGTACCAATTGCCTTCTGGGAAATTTATGTTTAAACATTCTGCATGGAAAGAGGCTGGGCAACTATCACAGCAAATCAGAGAACCACCTGAAGTAAGAACAAAGCTACATGTCAACATCTGATGAGAAAAGTCTAATCTTACTTTTAACACAGGGTACCTGGACCCATGTATTTAACCTACAATTGCATGCTCTTCAGTGTCTTTCAATATTAAAATCTACAACTGAATTTATTTGTACCATCTCTGGGGGTAAGGTTTTTTCTTTTTCCTTTACACTTTGGTGAAAAGTGACAAATAGCATGCAAAATTCAGAGTGAATGCAAGTTCAGTATTGATATAAAAACGAGAACAGAAAAACTTACGAAAATAAAATAAAATTCAACTCAGAATGGTGAAAAAATTTTAAAATACCAACCTAAATTGCAAACAAAACACCAGCTGACATTTATATGATTGTGGTATTTTTGGGTGCGGTTTGGTTGGAAATGTTTATTACAGACAATGTTGTATCCAGGCAGATTTTCACTCCCAGCAGCGATACAAAAGTCCCCGGTGTGGTAAGCTGTCGGGCATCTGACACATCGAACAAGTCGACCTATATAGTGAAAAGAAGCCATGTTTCACAAACAAAAAGTAAAAGCCTGAAAGGCTTGGAACATGGCACAGAACATGAAAAAAAACATTTCAAAAGTTCTTTGAATTAAATATTGTAAAAATTACATATTTTCAATAATTTTCAATTCATCTGATGCAAAATAAGAATTAGCAGCCGATTTGAGAGACCAAAAACTTTCCTTGTATGAAGTTCAGTCTTATGGAAACACGAATCTATAAACCTCCACATGGAATTATTATAGCTCTAACCTTTGCTAGCCTTGGTTTTCTTGGAATTTTCTATGGAGCATGTTGCACACTGGTGCAGAGGGCAAACAAACCCATTCTTGGTGTCGGATTTTAATTGCATCAATTTATTCATGCAGTCTTCGTGATAAAACTTTCCACACAAATGCACAGAACATTTCTTGGTTGTCTCGTCTTTCTTTTTGCATGCAAAGCATGTGTGCAGTCCTACAAAAATAGACACAATCAGAGATTAAATTCAAATTTAAAAAACATATATTTTTTAAAGATACAGTGAAAACTGTCTTATTTGACATGCACTGGGGAAAAAATTGTGTCGGAATAGACAGGATGTCAGATTGCGTGATGGAGTGCACAGGTGTCTGGTTCGACTGTTTTCACTATATAAACAGATTAAAATATACTTGTATAAGTTAGTACTGAATTTTGAAGTCATATTGCCTCAGCCTCAGCTGTAACAGACATTCTTGCATAACTTGCAGGCAAATAAGTAATTAATGAACACAACAGAAAAGTTGAAAAACAAAATTCTACAGATGATAATAGCACCCTTCCCTGTTTTGGCGAAACTTAAGCATTCATTTTTTTAATGGTCTACTTTCAGCCAATTTTTTTGTACCTGAAAAGCTCCCATTCTATAATTCTGTACTCATATCTTCTTCAAATATAACCGCTCTTTATTTTCTTTTTAAGGATATCTTTTACCACTCACCACCACTCATTAAGTCCATCTTTCACGACTTACCAGTTTTGCACTCCTCACATTTGAAGGGTTCCTCCACACTGTCTCCCACACAAGCCTTATGGAAATAATTGTGACAGTCCCCCTCACATTCCACCAGCTCACCTGTATCCTCACACACCTGACATAAGTACTTCTGACTTTTACTGCTCGAGGATTTCTCTTCTTCCTACAACAGAGAAGACATTTCTGATATACAGTAAAACTTGGTTATAACGCTATATCTTAATTCGTTATATCCGTATGAGAAATTCATTAAATTTATATGGCTAGGGAACAAAGATGACTTTGCTACATCCATAAATTAACAATATTTGTGTTCATACTAAACGAGTTTTACTGTACAATAAATGCAAGAGAATTCAATTTTGCTACCTTTACAATTAAGATTTTTTCTAACCTTCACAATGAATAATTTCCTCATTTCAATTCTTTTTTATTTACTATTTCATTTTGACATGAATGCAGGATCATTTTATTTACCTGATAAATTTTAATTACTTTAGTTAACAATAATATTTCCTTTTCCTGAGAATGTGATTGATTTTGAAAATTTAATTAATTCCGTACTAGTTGAGGATAATACCTGATTGTCTGAACTGCTCTCGTCACTTGTGGATTTTTGCCTCTTTAGTTTCAGTTTTCCAATCAACTTGGATTCCTGTAAATAAAATGGATATTTTAATAAAATCAAATTTTTTATATTTCTTTACTCTAATTTACTAATATTTCAGTCAGCCATAATAATGAAGGTTTGTTGGATCTGTCCCCTAACAAAAAAAATACTAAAGTTAACTACAGTTAACCATAGTTTACTACAGATGTATAGTTAACTTTAGTAAATCAAAGTGTCAAAGTTATCACTATATAGTAAATCAAAGTTATCACTCTAGTTAACTACAGTACTTTTTGTTAGGGTCTCCTAGTTATCTTACTTTTTCCATATCCTCCTCGTCATCTCCAACATGTGGTTTCTCCGTCAACTTTGGGGTCAAAGGTCCTGTGGGCATGTCTGATGAATCTACAAAGTTTGATTTCCAAGAAAGTTAATAATAACATTTTAATTACTACAATATTTGTATCAAACAAGACACATTTTTTTCTGTGTGTCAAGTCTCAATGATGAAAGGAGGCATTTATTTACCAGTGATTGGGATAAGCACGCGCCCTGCGCCATAGTCGCATTAAATTTTAAAATGTCACATTAAAATTAAAAACGCAGCGCCATCGTGGCGCATAGAAAATCATGCATACATTCTTTTAAACTTGCATCCCCCAAACGCTTGTCTTTCCCACAACAATCGCTGTCATTAAAAAGATTTAATGTCGTTCAGTTAAAAATGGCTTTCTTTTCTCCAAAATCAAACAGTTATGTGTTTTTGATTGGCTAACGCGCAGCATTTTGCAGCATGCTGTGAAAATAATACCAATCTTTCATTTTAAAATAACAAACAGAATTCAAGTAAATCGGTAGAAAATGACTCGGAAGAAGTATAACATGCTGACAGAACGAATGGAGATGACGGTAAGACCGATGATGTAGTCTCGGATGAAAAACCAAAACGAAAATTTAACATGTGGAGGGAAGCAGTATAGCCTAGATCTAAATCATTTTAAAGATGTCAAACATCGGAGACAAAAAATAAAGAATTGAAATTAAATTGCAGTGTTTATTTAGATACTTGTGAAGAATATAAAATCTTTTAAATTCTATGATTTGACCATTTCAATTAAGTAAAGTCAACTGAAATTCTAACAGCAAAAAAGTGTACATTATATATTGCAAGTTTGTACAGGAAATGTCCCATTAAAAAGTCTATATAATGTATTATAAGTGTGCCATTGTCACATACATATCCCAATCACTGAAATTTACTTGCATACCTGAAAATCTCCTACAAAAATAAGCATAAACCAAAATGTAGTTTTGTTTCAGCATTTTAGTAATTATATTTTTCATAAAATCAAAATGTCTGCATTAATGCTGCAAATAAAAGGTATCTTTGATGTAAAAAAAAAAATGGAATTGTTTTGAGAAGGAAAAAAATTCTGAAAATGCTTGAGAAAAAAAATCAATACATTGTTACAAGTGCTATATAAGTATTATATACATTTACAATAGCTTTTACCTTGAAGCTTAGATTTATATCTAGACTTTTGTTTCTGACTCATCATCAGCCACTGTTGTTGCAGGCATTCATTTATGTTAGCTTCATCAAATTTAGGATGATCTGCCATCATGCTGTCCCTGTGTTTACTACAGAACACCTCAAATGATCCCCCCGTTTTCTTATCCTTGTGTGAGCTGGCGCTCTCGTCGACTCTTCGTCGCTTTGACCGGGGTTTAGCTCCTGGAGATGCTTTCGCTTCCTCCACCGTTGCTTTCACATGTTCAGACGACTTCCGCTTTCTTTTCTGTGTTCTCTCACTTGATTTCCCTTTCGGGGAATTTACAGGTTTACTAACACTATTATTCAAATTCTGTTTTTTAGTCTTTTCGGGTGTGTAAACACATTTGAATTGTTCCACTCGTTCATCAAGAGTCATTTTCATAGCCTCTTCTGCTTGATGTATGGCTATTAGCCAAGCTGCCTGTCGGTTTGGATAAACTTTGTATAGTTTTTCAAGTTTTAATTTTTCACCCTTTTTCGCATTCTGAAAAGCTTGTTTCACATGCTCGTCGTATTTCTCTTTTCCATGGAATTCCATTATTGAGCCAGAGGCTATCCACCCTCGCTCTCCTTCGTTTCCGAAGAAATGAACGTGATAAATCCTACTTCTTGCTGTAAAGGACAGGAAATACTTCTAAAATCACCTATCCATCTAATAATACATTTACATGCATGTCAAAATTAAAACAAGTGCACATCTGTAATTGTATGCATTTTTGTCATAAACAAGATGGATGACATATTAATGAATTATATTTTTTTTCATGCCCTTGCTACTTCTTTCATCTTATTTCTTTTTAAGGAAGTCAGTTTCCTTCCAAATTTTATACCATGAAACATTTGTTGTAGACACAAACGGATGATTGATACAACTACTGTACATTTGAATCTCACCTTTCATTTTCGTGTATAAATCTTCGTAGGGATCCTTGGCCACCATACACGGCCACCAGGGATGTCCAGCCACTTTGGCCCACAGCTGGTCCCCTATCTTCCACTCTGTTGGTTTATCCACCACGGGAGACAGTACTGTTGCTGATTTGTTCAGATCCGGTTCTACAGGCTGTGGAATATCCACATTATCGGCACTTGCTGACTTTTCTTCCACACCTTTTGGAGACTTTTCTCCCACATCCAACACAACTTTGGGCTTCCTTTGACGCTTTCCCTCCACATGAGTCACTTCAAATATGTTTTTGTAATTTCCCGATTTTTCTTTGACTTGTTTATTTTTTCTAACTGGCGTGCTAGGTTTGGGGTCTTTTATCTTTGTTAACGTATTTGAGCTATTGTCACCGCCTTCCGATTTGTCACTGTTTGTTTGCAGTTCTTGCTCGTTACTAGTTTCTTGTTTTGCTGTTTGTTCTTTTTCGATTTTTATTTGAGATCTTGCCTCCGCCTTTGCTCTCTCTTTCGGATGCACCAGTGGTCTCTCTTGTTCACCTATAGATAATTTAAATTTTTCATTTTGCAATTTAATGTGAAAATTATGCATGATTGCAACTATTCAGATTTCTTTCTGATCAAATTCTGATCAGATAAACCAACTATCTTACCTGTGTTATCTCTGGCAAATCATAACAACAAAAAATGTTAATGCATTTTCCATACACATCAACAACTGTAACCTCAAGTTGTTTTTTTCCCCAGTGATTGGGAAGGGCTTGCGCCACGCGCCATAGTCGCATTGAAGTGGAAAATGGCGCATTAAATCATTCAATGATTGCGCCAAGGTGCGCATTCAAATTTTTAGCGATCTTATTTGGAAACATTTTGCGTTTGACTTCATTACTTGTTTTACTTTCGTTTTATTGCAATCAATTTTAAAACAACAAATCTCATTGGTGGAATCCCGCAAAAAAACTGTAGACTGGTACCCTGACATTGGTTAACGGGTGCAAGCTCCCTTCCTAGCGGCAGCGACTGGAATCAAGGCAGAGAACCAGTGCTAAAAAAAACTGCTTCCGGTTTATCGAAGCACCTAGATTCGGTACATTACGACATTTATTTATAGGGTAGGGTGGAGTTCAATCCAAATTGTGATGTGATTTAACGCAAAATACGGATATAATTTTATTTTCAATTTTCTTTAAATTTGTAGCATTGCATGTGTTCAAAATTAGATTCGGTTCATGAAAAACGTGGGGTTTTTTTCGTACTTCACATTTGTTTGTCATTTTGTTGTTTCTTAAAATGGCCCCTCAGATTATATGGACGGCCCAATCATTTTCAAAATGGCCCATTAAAATTTTTGACAGTTGCGCCAGTCCCTTTGACCATTTTGGCCTTCCCAATCACTGTTTTCCCAAACAATAAATAAGTTCAAAATCATTAAACTAAAATTATTCAAAATATCTATATTAAGAAAAAAAATATGATATTGTAGTAATATTGCTTAAATTTGTGCCATCATTGCAAGGCCACACTCTACTGTGATAATACTGGCGAAAGGACAAAACAAACACCTGTAACTCAAAAGTAACTCAAAAGTTTTACATGTACTGTGACAATCAGTTAAATGTACCTTGAACATTTTCCACAGATATCTCCATGTTGAGATCTGCATTCATTCTGATCACTTTCCCTGCATCTTCTACCACAAGTGTTGCTTCGTCTTTCACGGCTTCCACTTTGGCTGCGGCTTTGCTCTGAGCAATCTTGCTGTTCCTGGTTAAGTTAGCCACCTGAGGGAGGTGGTGCCTAAATGGGGGAGAGGTGCACCCCCCACCATTGACTGCTGCCTTCGTATTGTCCATCGCAAGACCAGGCTGATCTTGGTCACGTCTTCTTAGCTGACATAACTTTAATTAACACCTACAATTAAAAATTAACAGTTTTGATAATTATTCTAAGGATTCTGACGTTCATTGAATGTTCTTTAGACTTATGGTATTTGCATATCCCAATGAACCAGACTTAATGTTCATCTTGTTCAATTGTTTTCCCTAATAACTGGTTACCAGCCAAACTGACAACTTCAATCGACAAAAATGCCACTTTGAAATTAAAAAATCAAAATTCAGTTGTTGTAAGGTCCACAGGAATTTATTCCCTAGCCTGTTACAACTGATCTCTAACCCTTTACTCTGAAATAAAGGGAAAAGACTCCCTAGTAAATATTGTGGGAAGTAAGTAACACAACTGATCTAATATTTGTTAAGTTTAACATCAAACCTTGCTGATCAGGTGCTTACAAGTAGCTCCACAACATTTAGACTTTATCAGTGTTTAAGGAATCCTATATATATTTCCATTCCTAATTTTTTTCCCTGTGATAACCCTTTGAAAGTTAGTGGAGTTGATTTCTTGATAAATCTACCAGAATGTAAATTAGGCAGGTCGATAGGTCAGGAGCTAAGGAGGCCTAATATGCATGCAAATCTCGTATGCATCTGTCTCTGTGTCTGACACTATGGAGGCTAAAATATGCATGTGAATCTCGTGCGGCTGCCTTTGTGTTCGACGTCAGTAGGCGAGGACTATTGAAATTGGCATGGGAGTCCTCGTGTAATTTAAATTTATGAGTACATTTTTAAAGTCTAAATCTACAATTTTATTTCACAATGAAATGGAAATATTCACAATGAAATGGAAATATAAGGAATCACTGTCTAGTTAGTTTAGTATGCCAGGGACATCAACAATAGTGGGAAACATGGGATAATTTATGCATAACAGGCTTCGCCCGTTATGAAAATTATCCCATGTTTCCCACTATCGTTGATACCCCTGGCATACTATACTAACTAGACAGTGATTTCTTAATTAACATAGTACTGGCATATTGATCAGGTTGGGACTACTCGCCCACATGGGATAAAAATAGCCTTTTTAGGGTACAATATCCCGAGTGGATATAAATTTACAGTGCAAAAAAATGAACATTTTTATTTTAGCAACAAATATCATAAATTGGCATCAAAACACTTAAAAAGAAATAACTTTTGGCAAGCAAGTTTTTCTGTAACCCTACAGTTTGTAAGATTGATCCTTAAGAATTTAAGGAACTTCCAAGGGATCAATCTCCAAAACAATAGGTATAGTCTAATCCACACTTTGCAAATAAAAGTTGTTTCCCTTTGCGGGGTCAACCAAAAGGTCAAAAGAGAAAGAAACGTCATTTCTCCTCTTTATGCTACCAAATATTTGGGCGTGCTGTGATAAATCCATTGTGTTTAGTTTTATTTTCTTTCAATGTGTGGGTAGCCCCATCTTGGGGCAATCAGTACACAAAAGGCAGAGCTTTTTAAAGTCAAATGACGAAGTTACAAACCTGAAAAGTACAAAGGCCACTGTGTGGATTGTATGGGTTTATCCCCTAAGATGGCGGCTAAGGGACATAACTTTTGAAAAGTGTGGATCGGACTATACAGAAAAACTTGTAAAACTAAAGTTTTTCCTTTCTATGAAGCATTTTGATGCAGATTTCTGAATTTTGTAGGCAAGATATTTTTTGCACTGAAAATTATATCCCATTTGGGCGAGTGGTCCTAAACTGTTGATAGGGAAAGATTTTTTATTCTATAAAGCTGCTCTACTTGAAACTCATTTATAAAATTTAAGGTGCCTGTGGTGCAACTGCATTGGAATATATTCGAATATACTTAGTAAATATAATAATTATTTTCAAAACTCTTTCCCTGTGCTTTAAACATTAACGTTTTTACATCTATTCAAATAATTTTTTCCTGTTGGCTGAGGGCTTCCTGTGCCTACATTTTTTTCCCAACCTGATCATTCCTCCAACATGATTTACTTATGAAGTTCTTCATGCTTCCCTTGCATTTGTTGGTCGCATAGTTTGAAAGTAGTGTTCAGCATTCTAGCACTCCTATTTTACCCTCACAGACATACAACTTCAATTTGGTTATGGAAGTTATTACCTATTCCACTTTTTCAACAAACTGAAATAATGACTTGACCAGCAAGCCAGGATATCAGTATCATTACATGACGTAGATGCTTTAAGCTGCTTTTATTTACACTTCTTCCATCAAAGGATTTGAAATAAAATGAAAGCATTTATTCTATGGAAATATACAGCATGCTGACCCCCCTTCTTTGTGTGGGGATTGAAAGTACACCCTTTTATTACTTGTGATCTTAACTAAAATCAGAAGTTTATAAACGCAACAACATCTACACTAATTATCATAATCATGACTTGTGGACAGGATTCTTACTTCAATAATATTGACTTCTTTTTCCCTGAGAAATACATGCTCACTCTGACTCTAAACGCTCACCGGAAGATAACAACTTTCGTGTAATTTCGGCAAATATCGGCGGGAAAAGGCAAAACAAATAAACTGGTTCTCTTTCTGAGATAGAGTTATGGTTCCTGAGTAATCAGAGTACTGAAATACTGAAGGTGGTCGATTCTGACATCAAAAGTAATGAGAATTTTTCATCAAGCATATCTTTAGAATATATACACATAGCTTTATTAAAAATCAAAACAAAAATGGGGGTCAATGCGCTTCTTTTGGCGCTACACAGCATTTAGTTTGACCTTTTTGCACTGTAAATACGTTTATACACAATTCAATTTTTAAAAAATTTTCCTCCATTTTTTTTTTTTATTTATGGGAACAAACACAGTCTTATTTCATCTTAAATAGACTCATTAAGATTTGTTACAGCGAAGAAATTTTCAAATTACTCCGATTGTTCAATTATTTTACCTTATTGTACTCAAACAATGTCATTTTTATGGCATTAAAAATTTAACAAGCATGCAGAAAAATTATTTGAAAGTAATGACATTTCACTCAATTTAGGAAGAATGGTTAAAAATATCGTATAAATTCAGAAAAGACAATTAAAAATGGGGAGTCTGTGATGTTAATTTTTAGATATTACTAAAATAGTGCTAATTCTTAAGCTTATGGCTATTCAGTGACGTGGCATCGTTTTTAAAAGGGGGAGGAGGCAGCCAAAGAAATATTTTTTACTTACCTGAAAAAGTTGACCAAAAAAAAAAAATTTCCAAAACTCAAAAATCCTATTTCGTGGGGGAGGGGGGGGGGAGGGTAGACTGTAACGGCCAAGTTTTTTTCCCCATATAACAATTAACATTTTTCAGTGCCACATTTTTTTTTCATACAATACTACATTACCCTTATTTCAATTTACTGTACCAAAGTACCAAAAGGGGACCAACCAGCCGTTCAATGAACATTTCCAATTGTAAAAGTTATGTCTGGGGAAAAAAATATTTATCAAATATGAAGAGAGAATTCATGACAGTTTATTTATTAGATAATTTAGGACCAGTATAAATGAAGTGTCAAGTATATTGAGTTTTCTTAAATTATTTTTATTCCCCCACCCCACCCCCCGTGTTCCATACCCCAAAGGTTCTTATTTATTTTTCTATGAGTTATTCGTTCGCAAAGTATCACAACCGAAAAATCCAAAATTTAAGCAAAAACTGTTCTGTGAATAGAAAACGCATATGATTGATATTTATGTGATTTTCAAATAGACACATATATATATATATATATATGTGTCTATTTGAAAATCACAGATATATCTTGATAAAGTTGTCATGCAGAGATCAGAAAATATAAAAAAAAAAATGATAATAATAATAATAATTAAAAAAAAATATTGTGAGGGGAAGTAGGGTCAATCCTGTCTACGAGCATAGTGTATGAATAAGTCATGGTGATATATTTTATCGCAAAAAAGTCAAATGACTCTTGGGGTAGGGAACACGGGGGGGGGGGGGGGTTCCGTACTACCTGTGATTATTAGAGCTAGAACAGACTGTAGAAAAAACCCAAAGGAAATCATGTACTCAGTAATCATGCATTCAATCAATCTATATAATTAAAAATTAGATCTTTGATCCTCTGCAGTTAAGTCAAGATATACTTTTAATTGGGTTGGTCATTCAATACTCTCGGTTTGGATATTGTAAATAAAAAAATCAGGATCCTTTATCCTAAATAGTACATACGTCCCTGAAAATATTGATACCGTGTTTTGTTTTTTTGTTTTTTTTAACATATTGTTAAACAGTCTGTTAAATAAATATTTTTATGTAATATAAGGATTTCAAAATAATCTATTGGAAATGTTGCCTGAATATATAACCTTTTTTTTTTAAAAAGTGCATGTGTCTATGCATGAGCATTTTGCTTGAATACCCGTTAAAAGCGTAACCCCTCCCCCATAAAAAAATAGTTGTAACCCCCCCCCCCCCCAGTCCAACTGCAGGCCTGCAAAAGACATGCGTGTCGCTGGTTTTGATTGATCTCATATAACGTACTGCTTTGTAAGATTTAATTATATAGAACTTTAATGTAGATCATTAATTATAAACATAATTTTTAATTTAGAAAGAGGGTCAAAAAGGTTTTTCGTTAAATAGTAATATCCTTGTACATTAGACGTCTCTCTTTATGTCAATGTTCTTAGGTTTTCTATGAAACTATTTTAATATTTTTAAAAAATCAGAAATTCATATCATTATTACTTTTAATTTTTGTTTTGCAATGTGTATGTCCAAGATTTTTAGATTTTAGCCGTTTAAAGGGGTTGTTTCGGCTTTTAGTCGTAGCAAATTGAAGTGTCCGCCATATTGTACAGGTTTGTTGATCGTCATGGGTAGATCAAGAAGCAGAAGTAGATCTTCCAGCAGACAGAGGCATCGTTCTAAACACAAGAAAAGACGCACACGATCCAGATCAAGATCCAGAGAGGCGAGATCTTCAGTGTCGAGCCGACATAATTCCAGCAGAAACCGTTCAAGGTCAAAAGACAGAAAGAGAAGAAGAGAGAGGTATAAATATAAAGTCACTGGGTCAAGGAGCTCGTATTTCATATCCTTGTTGGTTACCTTTTGAACATTGTATACTAAGTTTGAAATGTTTGGGAAGTTTATGCTTAAAATTTTGCGGCTAAAATCACTCGACTATATAAGCCCAGATAAGATGACAAAGAAACCCTAAATTTTAAAAGAGCATTTCATTTAATTTTTATACGTGGATGAGACTTTAGTTACCTGTATTACAGTTTATCGGGTAAAAGGAAGTCTTTTCTGCAACCTATGAAATGATATACGAAAAAATATAGGTTGAATTTGCATTGCTATGCATTGTTATTACGTACTCGATGTAACGATATAATGTTCAAGAATTCCATTATTTGAAATAAGATAGGGGTTATAAAGAGGATCAATGGGTTTTATTTTGTTACACAAGCTGTTGCAAGTCATTATCCGTATTGATTCGAAGTATAATATTTTGATGTCTGTTTTGCATAATTGAACATAAAAGATATAAAACAATATGGAGATAAGTAAAATAGGCCTATTTTATAATTTAGCAGAGTTAAATTCAGTTGCATTACTCCAAATTTTGCATTATGTTTTACCTCATGTTTCATGTTCATACATGAGCAACAAAGCCAAAATTCTGATCATAAGTGTCTGCAGACTTCTATAAATTGTTTTACATTTTGAATTTTTGAGCAGCTGTTGAATCAAACTTAAAAATCAAACATAAAGCATAATTGGGTAAACAGGGTTCAAAACACAATTATTTGAGGGTTTAAATTTTTACTTAGATGACAAAAATTTCCTAATAGGTGGGGAAAATCTTTCAAAAATCTCTTGAAGTTCAAGACTGATTCAAGTTAAGGAATGGGGACAAAGGGAATCTCATTTTGAGATCATATGGTTCAATTCAATATGAAATTTTAATGCCATGCATAAGAATATTTGCATAAATGATCCATCATTAGTAATCCGGTGAATTTTTTTGCAATATATACTTAACAAGTGAATATCTTTATACTTTGTAGAGCTAAGTTAGCTGGAAACTTGGACAGGTACTAAATATCAGCATAAATATCACTTCTGTTTTTCTGGGTAGAATCTTTTTGCTATAGGAGCATAATACACTTGGATATATGCTTCATTTTGCTTAACTTACAAAATTAAGCTTTAATATTTTTTCATATGATTGATTGACAATACTCATTTTTAAGTATAGTATTAGTTATTTTATTTTTGCCTGGAAAAAGACTTCCAAATGGAAATATGCATAAGACAAAGTACTTCAACAATGTCCAATACCCATAAAATAAATGGACTATGATGCACTCCTTTTTCAAACATCCATTGGATCTCTTTGTAATGACATGTGCCTTGTGAATACATCTGCATTTTCCAATTTTTATAAATATTCGCCAAATTGTAATCTTCTGTAATTTAAAAACTTAATATGAGAGTTTAAATTACAAAAGTGAATAAAAAAGTTCCCCAATGGAAATCCAAATCACTCCTAGTGCACAAACTAAATACTGATGTAGTATAATTTTTATAATGACAACCAACTCAAGAACAGTTAATTTAAATCAAATTTTAAATAAATTTGTGTACTTAACTCTTTCAACACTGAGTAACTTTTATCAACCAACCCCAGGTACACTGAGTAACTTGGGCCATCACTAAACATTTCACCTTACGTCACAAAAAATACTATAACTTCTTTATTTCTTTGAATATTTTAATAAATGACACATCATTAGAAAGGTGAGGCAGTTTTCTTTTAAACTAGAGGTACTGTGAGCGATGAGCTCACTAAATGATACCCCCCGCCTCCCATATGGTTATAACTGGTGAAAAAGTCCATGTTTTCCTGTGGCGGGGAAACCAAAATATGTGTCAGATCAAAAAGTAAAATATAAATATGTTATAAAGATGTGAAAGTTGCATCAAATTTCATTCATTGAGAGGAGTTGCGGATAAGAGAGCAAAGCGTAACAAAAACCCTACAGACGGACGGAATTAACGATTACTATATACCCTCCCGCTTTTCAAGCGGGGGGTATAATGATATGAATTTTATATGTATACAAAATTATTTAGCATGTCAAAAACCCTAATAAAATTCATAATTACATTTTATAACGGATCTTATGCAAAAATTTAATAAATTTGCTGCTATGAAGTTTCAAAATCGATTATGTTCTTACCACCATTCAAAAGAGAAATTATTTCCGAGTAAAATGGTATGCAGTATGTCAGAATTTATTTAAAAGTAAGTCCATAATTATTAATAAATAAAAGACATCGGAAGAAGTCTGGGGCGTGGAAAACATCCTCTGTTTCGGAGCCTTGATAGTCGGATTCCGAGTCAACTTTCTCCGACAAGATTTCACAACATTGCTAATAACTCATATTTTTGTTGTCTAGAAACATCTATAATGTCTAATTTCTTGATTTTATTCAATCTTTCATCGCCAGAAAGATCGGATATTTCGTTGTTTACCGCCATTTTGCTTTCTTCTTTGTTTTCTTTACTAATATCTAATTTTCCTGATTTTTTCGTGGTTTTCGCCATGTGGTCCGCCATATTTGTTAACGGATGTTTACATCATTCTACCCATAATTCAAAGCGACAGATTTTGCACAGAGAACACTTTCTGTTTCTAAGAATAAATGTTTTACTTTCAGTTTAGTGTCTGAGACCGATGTATCGGTCTACCGTGTTCCAAGACAAAATTTTATCAGACCGATGTATCGGTCTACAGTGTTGAAAGGATTAAGTAGAAGCAAAGCATATATATATTCCTGTATTCTTCAATCTTTGACAATAATAATTGGTAAAAAAAAATATACGTCAATATTATTTCAGGAAAAGAACAATTTGGGCAAATCCACCCACCTGCATATGATAAAGGAATGCATCCTGTCTATAATCCTGGGTGTTGGATAATGACAATGATACTTTATATAATTTGGTCATTTTCAGTTGCTATTGTGATATGTTGTTATTTTCTCTTTTGCTGATATTGATAAACATGTATGCTCTAGGAATGTCTTTTCAGTGTATGTGTATATTATTATATAATCTTCTTGACATCTTTATTTTGAAGTATAATATACATGTATAACTGCAATTTCAATGTTGTATTAAATCTGGATAAACAAATATTTATAAGCATTAGATCAGAACTTTGATCATGAAAAGAAATTTTTGAATAACTTCGTTAATACTAAGATATTTTGTTAAATATAAATTTGCGAGATGCTCTGGGGACTTTGAAATTCTTTCTCGAGAATTTACTAAGCTGGGAAGTGAACATGGTGAAATACTCCTAAATTTGGTTCATTTAAATTAATTATGTCTGAGAGCATGAAGTAATGCACAATTATACATTTTGCCTTATTTTGCTTGTATGAGAATGACATTTTATAATGATTCAGAAACAATAAGGAAAATTCATTTAAAATGTAATTAATATATATATAAAAGAATTGTAAATTTTTGTTGTAAAAAAGTATTGCTAAACAGATTGATGTATTCTAGGATCACAGTATGACAGTGACGTTAAATTACATATCATAATATTTTGACTATATTCTGCTGAAATATGGAACACATTTTAAACATTTTATGATTTGTTTCTTCCAGAAAAAGGACTCCTTCATCCAGTAGCTCCAGTAGTGATGATGACTTAATAATCAGAGCCAAGCGAAGAGAAGAGGAAGAGAAGAAGGCAGAACTGGAACGACAGAGATTAATGTAATTAATGAAGGAACATTTGAATAATGAATTAATTAAGGAAAAATTGTTAATTTATGAAAAGTCATATATTTTTGTTTTCCTCCTCTAGATATTATATATTGTTTATCCTGTGTATTAAACAAGATTTGGAAAATCTGAATTCACATAACACAATCATATAAACAACAAACATTTTTTGAAAAAAATTAGTTAATACATGTCATAAAAGATGCAGTAAAACACACTTACAGTGAACTGGCTCATATTATTCATTATCATAATGAATTAACACTTACTGCAATGTGTATATCATTCCCCTTGGCTTTAAAATATTTTGTGAACTAAAGAATATATTTTAAATTACTTTTAAAACTAAGCAAAATTTTCCATCCCTGGCACTTAATTTTAAACATTTGACTGTATGTAAATACTAAATAACACACTTCTGACAATATTGTACAATGTGGGCTTTTTTTAACAGACGACAGAAAGAATTAGAAGAGAAACTAATAGAAGAGGAAGTGGCCCGACGAGTGGAAGAGCTGGTGGCCAAGCGGGTAGAGGAGGAACTAGAAAGACGGAAAGATGAAATCGAGGCTGAGGTGCGGCGACGCGTGGAGGAGGCCAAAAAAATCATGGAGAAACAGATGTTGGAGGAGCTAGAACGTCAAAGAGAGGCTGAGCTGGAGGCTCAGAAAAAGAAGGAGGTAATGACAAGTTTGACTCTACGTGTACGGGTGATAGGGGTCTGTTCAGAAGAAGAATTCAGATCTGTAGTCACAGTCACAGAAACATGCTGTGTGCTTTTGTGTTAATGTGAATTATAAAGCCCCCCCAAAACATAGAGATACTGTCAGTGGGTTCTGTAATGTTTCTTGATTTCAAAGAAATATGAAATGTAGATTTGTTCATAGTACATTCCAATGAAATAAAAATTTGGAGTTTTGTCTCATGTGTTAACAATTTTTTGGATCTTGTAATAAATGTACATTATTATAAGAGTCTTTTTTTTTTCTCCCTTGAATGCAGTACACATAATTTTTTTAAAAATTCCTAGATAATACTTGAGATTGTACATATTTAGAGCTGTATGTTTATATGGTAAAAAGATAAAGTATAGTATATGTACCTATGAATTTTGATATATTGTGTACTGCAAACCAACTTTTATTCGCGACGACTTTATTTCGCAATTTACCGGGGGCAGACTAGTTAGCGACGATGAATTTTCGTGATCAAGCCTATTTAGGTTCTCTTGTGAATAGACACATACACTTTAAGAACCGATTCTCGGAGAGAAATATGTGCGATGACGAGACTCTCGTGAACTTCGCGAAAATTTCTCGCACGCGAATAAAAGTTGGTTTACAGTATTGATTGACACAGCATGCTAAAGATATCCAAGAATTTTTAACCTTCCATATAGTTTTTATTATAGCTCTTCTACTTTTTTTGAAAACTCTCAGCTACAATAAATGGTAATGGGTTTTTTTTTTATGGTCCTCAAATTTATGAAATATGTTTTAAAAGTGAAGCAGTGAAATATCCTGTGAGAATTGTAATGTATGTAAGATAGGGCTAGAAAATATGTGTATTGTCATGTTGGATGTTCTTTTACAATTCTTCTTGCTTTTGTCCTTTGTGTTATCTATATTTATATAACAAATATGAACAAATCTACATAACTTTGTTAACTTTTTCAAATTTTTTTTTTTTTTATTTTTGTCTACACCTGTTATTAAAAAGTGTAAGGAGGTGTAAATATTAACAATACTTTTAGCTCACAAAAGTGAAATATAGAAGAAGAAAAAAAAAGATTTGGAAAAGTTAGCATAGTTGATTAAGAATCAAATAAGGTTACAAGAGTAGGAAACATGAACAGACCTCTATCTTCCCTCAGAGCATGGTCACAAGAAAAGCAAGCATAGATTTTCAAGGCCAAGTTTCATATTTGATGCGCCCTAAAAAAAAAATTAAGGTACAGTTTTCCAGTCTGACAGAAATAATAGGTTGTTCACAGATGTTGAGCCTTTGATATACTATGGATGCTTGTGACCAAGCCTGAAAAAAATCCTGATCATGAACAGTTCTTGGTGCATGTGTTATCTGATTGTTTTGTTTTCAGCAACTGTATATATTTTTTTACCCAATATTTTAGAGCCAAATGATCATGTAAGTGTTAAGATTTCTCAATTTTACCCCGATCTCTTCTAGGTTTTGCTGTTTACTTGTATAGGGATTCCATGTACAGCATTCGCATATTATTGCAAGTATTGAATTGTTGTCTTGACATAAACAATCTAACATTGTTCTGACATTTCCATCCAAGACACACTTTCATTGGTCCGCTACTGTTGACATTGTTAAGATTTATTGTGATTTACGGGGAGGCAGTGTAGTTTAACTTTGGGTATTGCGTAGGAATACTGGATCGGGGCTCCAAAGTCAGTTAATTAATTATAATTTTCAAAAAATTAAAATCCTGGATTGAAGAATTAGTTTATAATGGCTATCCACCAGTTGAATGTGTAGATACACTGTATTTTCGGAAGAGGAGGAAATTCACTGCAGATATTGGTATGTAAAGTTACGAGGTAAATTATCTAATATAACTGCCTAATCATCATTTTACAGCTGTCAAATTTGCACTGATACAATGTTGATTGTATGTCCTGCAATGTCTATGCAGTCCACAAGTAGATTGAATTCTTACAAGAAATCAATCCTGTGGCATAATTACATATTGATAAACTTCTTTTACCATTATTTATTGAGTAATGATTAGAAATTCATTCTATATGTATTCGCTTGTGTTTTTTTTTTTTTTTTTTATAGGGTAAATTGTATGATTTTATTAATTGATTGAATTAAATTTGATAATTTTGTTGATCTATGAAAGAAATTTTTTTCAAGTTGTCATAATATAGATCAAATTTACCGATACTTGTAATTTTCCTAGGCACAATTTTATTTCCTGTACGATTTAAATGTGACACACTTTCTGATCTCGTCCAACATTTTTGTAGGAGGAAGAAAAACTCAAACGACAAGAACTGGAGGATATAATGGCAGAAAACAACAGAAAAATCGAAGAGGCCCAAAAGAAATTGGTAGGTCTCTCCTTGTTAAAAGTTACTGTCATTGAATGTATAATTTTTAGAGTGTAAGATATTTGGCAGACAAAAATTGCTTTTTGAAAAATTTTGGGTAGATTTAATGTTCTTATTTATTTATAAATGTGCAACACATTTAGCGTTGTACTTGAATTAGCGCAAGTTTCTTTCTGCCAAAAGTGCTAAAAAGAATACACAGCCAAATGTAATACGTTTACAGTATGTTTTACGGATAGAATACTATTAATGGGATAATGAACAAACAAGAAACTGGTGCATAAAATTTACATTCATCTTGTGACAGGACCAAATAAGATTAAGCCCAAGATATTGTACAGTTGAATGTAAATGAATTGGTATGAAGAAGAGGGGGAGGGAAGTAAAAAGATATCGGAGGGAAAATATGGAAATTTTTGCAATTTTTTTTTGAAATGATGTTTGTCTGGTAGTTTAAACTTTTTAGGTCAATGTTAAATGCATTTGTAAACTAAATTATTTTTTTCTTGTCAGGCCGACGAGCAATTGAAATTGGTTGAGGAACAGAGACGCATGCTCGAAGAAAAGCAACGAATGGAGGAAGAGGACCGGAAAAGGAAAAAAAGAGAACAAGAAGTTATTTTGAACAAAAAGAATGCAAGACCCAAATTGTCTTTCAGTTTAGGGGGAAAATAGTTAAAGGCTCATTGGTTTTTTTTTTTGTTAGTGTCTGTACATGTATCAGGTTAAAGATAAATTATCCGGAGTTAAAAAGTCCTTATCACAAGGATATAGAGGAAGTCCAGTGCACAGGTCCTTTTCCCACGTATACATGTATGATAAATATTCCTTAAGTGGATCTTTCTGCCTTCCAGGAAAGCAGGAGCATGCGGACATTTTCACATGATTGGAATTTATTTGATGCAAACATTCTTTTATACATATATCTATAAATGCTGTGGCAATTCCTTGCATCTTTAAATTCCGTCATGTATATCTGTGTTTGTTTTTATTTATGTTCCTTCACATCATCTCATATTAACTGTGAATCGATAAATCATGTGAATTAAACTCAATAATAGAAACTTATTTGTTTTTCCTTTCTTAACCAGGATGGGGAAAGTTCTTTGATAGTAGTATTTTTAATATAATTTATTGAAAAAGAAAGGCAGGTATTTAATAGAATGGTCTGTTAGTGTGTTTTTATGTATTATCACCCACATTTAGATGCTACCACTTCAATGTCGGTGGAGAGTTTTATACCTGTACTCAACACTCAGGGTCATTGAGCAGTAAGGGATCTTTTACGTGCCAGCACTTTTGGAGACATCGATCCTCAGATTATATGGAATAATGGTATTAACTGAAAGATCTGATCTCCACGTTTGGCAGTGGTATTTGAATCCACAATGTAAGCATCAACTCCTTCCCCCCTTTTTTATAGCAAACTCTCTAACATGCACTGCATTTGACAGTCAACCCATAGAATGGTTAATTTCTCTGTTCTATCAGTATGTAAAATTGACTTGATTTAATTAGATGCATGTAAGAAGATATTGAACAAAGGAGTTGGGCAAGTAAACCATGAACTATTTGTACTGTCTATTATCATTAGAGACTCCATTGTGAAAATAGCAGTGAATGTGAAAATGTGCCTTGATAAATTTGAACACTATGATTCAATTTATCTATTAAAATATCTGTAAATTTTTTTCAAAAGGCTACTTTTGTACTTGTTATACTTTTTAAGCTTAACTCAACAAGAGACTAAACCAAGGATCATTGGTTATAGTCATTGCAAAGTTTAAGGTCCAAGTCCTACTTTCCCTTTGTTATAAATACAAGCACAGTGGTAGTAAGAGTGTCTGCTCTAAAGTCGCGGAGTAAGGAGTTGATCCTTATGTCGTGGGTTCGAATCCCACGTTGAGACTTCAGATGAGACTGTGCACCTAGGTCCCGATCCTTAAATTAATTGAATTACTGCTTTCAGTAATTGAATCGATGTACGCATCATGATCATGCAACATATTATTGGTCACAAAAAAAAAGAAGATGGGTGAACAAGTATGCAGAATGCCTATAGCTTCAAACTATTATATAAAATTCATATTGATTTTATAAATTAAGTTCTCACCATTGAAATTTATGAAAGCATAGCAAAGTTATCACCAAAAAATTCTAAAAACAAGATGTGTTTGTGTAACACTATGCGCCCGATGGCAACAAAGATCGAAAAAAGCTATTTTTAGCATATAGGTCACAGTCAACGTACAAGAACTTAATTAGTGGAGTATGCATACCAAATATGAAGTCTCTATCTCTTATAGTTCAAAAGTTATGGCGAAGGTACGAAAAAGCTATTTTTAGCATATACCGGTAGGTCACAGTCAAGTTCACAAGGTCATTGACCTTGGTGTCATTTATAAGAGCTTATTTAGTGAAGTATGCATACCAAATATGAAGTCTCTATCTCTTATAGTTCAAAAGTTATGGCGAAGGTTAAAGTTTGCAAACAAAAAGCTATTTTAGCATACAGGTCACAGTCAAGGTCACAAGGTCATTAATCTTTGTGTCATTTGAAAGAGCTTAATTAGTGGAGTATGCATACCAAACATGAAGTCTATATCTCTCATGGTTCAAAAGTTATGGCGAAGGTTATAGTTGACGACAGACAGACAAACAAACAGGACAAAAACAAAATACGCCCCGGATCTATCGATTCGGGCGCATAAAAATTTTTTTTATTAAAAATTAGTGTAACTATATTCGTGGGATTCGAACCATATTGCTTTTTAAAATTTGTCTTCTTTTTTTTTTTTTTTTTTTTTTTAAATTTACAGATTTTAATACAAAGTTTTACAATGCGTACATACATTTTCTGTAAATTTTTTATGAGAGAAAGAGAGAGAGAATGGGAAAATAGAGCAAGAGAGAGAGAGAGAAGGGATGGTGAGATAACCAAAAATTAAATAAACAGATTATTCCAGGGACTCCAGGCTTCGTCAAAAGTCAACTGATTATTGTTCTTATATATATGCAATGTACTTGTTTGTTTCATACATATATTTGATGGAGGATATCAGTCCAATCAAGGAGAGGTTTTTACCTCTACATCTCATTCTATAGATAAAATATTTAATTTGAAGAGCAACGAGATATTTAATTTTGTCTAATTTTGCAAAAGATCCCAATATGAATTCTTTCTTTGAATATACAACATTAATATGAATCTTTCTAAAACAATAACTATCAAAACTATTCAACAGGTCTTGTATTACTTCATATTCCCAGAAGATGTATGCAATAGATTTCTGTTTTAGTTTCACAAAAAGAACACCCATATGAACCTATTTTCTTAATTTTATGTAAAAAGGAGTTTGTTGCTAATATTTTATGATTAATTCGGAACTGAAACCACTGAAGTTTTGTATCTTTTGTGAGCTTAAAAGGAAAAGAAAAAAAATTCTCCCATTCAGTATCATTCAAGTTAAAAATTCTATTCCAGCTAGTTTGACCATTACAAAAGAATAAAAGGTGTTTTCTAAATCTTTTATATATGAATCAGTAGGATTTGGAAGCGAGGCAAAAATATGGTTCAATGTTGGCAATAAAAGTGTTTTCAAAACTGTTAATCGTCCTAGTGGTGTGAGATTCCTACGTTTCCAATGTCTTATCATTTTCTTTATGTTTTCTAACTTTGAACCGAGATTCCTTGAAAGTACCTTCTGCAAATCTATGTCAAATTCAATACCTAGTAACCTAAAGTTTTTCTTTCCCCACTCAAGAAATTGATTTTTACATAAAACCTCATCACTACCTTTTTTGTTACCTATCCATATTACTTGTGTTTTATCATAATTTATATGTAAGCCGGACATTTTTGCAAAATCTCTAAGGGTACCTAAACTTGATTGTAAAGATTTCTCTCTGCCATCCAATATAAGAGAAGTGTCATCAGCAAGCATTGAGATTTTCTTTTCCCCATCAAGGAGATGTATACCTTTGATGTCTTTATTATTTCTTATCTTAATAGCAAGAATTTCCGCACATATTAAGAATAAGTATGGGGATAACGGGTCTCCCTGGCTGCATCCTCGATGCAAAGAGAATTTTTCTGATAAATTTCCTCCCTGATTTACTGCTGAAGTAATGTTTGAATAAAATAAACTAACCCATTTCCTGATAGACTTTCCAAAATTAAAGAAATTAAGTGACTTTTGAATAAAAGCCCAAGAGACAGAATCAAATGCCTTTTCAAAGTCAACAAGGAGAAGAAGACCTGGTATTTTTTCTTCTTCTGTATATTGCATAATGTCATAGATTAGTCTTATGTTTTCAGCTATATTCCTACCCTGTATGAAGCCTGTTTGATCAGAATGTATAATTTTATCTAGAAACTTTTTAAAATTTGTCGCTCCATAAACCAACCAAAGCGTTTCAATTTCCATTTCCTTTTCAATGAAATTTTTCATATATCTTCATGTAGCATATCCAAATAGTTGAAATCAAAGGACTCGTGTGTAGGCTATAAAATATCTGGATAATTATTTTTGGAGAGTTCATTGGTTCATGTTTGACACACGTGTGCCAGAGAATATATAATCTCCTACTGTATTTCTGTTTACAAACATGTGCATGGGTAACATCACTTTTGTAATATAAGCAATCATTGCAGATAGTTTCAAGCAAAAATTATCTGTCCCTTTAATTTGTTAGTGTCCTTTTCATTTAAAGTACATATATTTAGTTTCAAGCAAAAATTATCTGTCCCTTTAATTTGTTAGTGTCCTTTTCATTTACAGTACATATATTTGGTACACATGTGCATCTTGGCCTACTATTACATGTAGATCACTCGACTTAAGACCACAAATGCATTAGTCTTCCGTGAATCTTTCACGAGTTATATCTTTGTTCTGCATTCAGTTGGATGACCTTTCTGTGTTCATGTAATCATGTCGTTGTATTACGACAGAAACTATGTAACTGTACAAATCGGGCAGGGATAAGATAAGAACAATACATGGAAGTGTTCTCTTTGACTAACCAATCTTTTCAGGTGAGCACTAAAACAAAAACATATCAGAAAATAAGAAATGTTTCACGCACCGATTTTGTAAGGGGAAAAATATTTATATATATATTTTTTAGAGATCTGATATTTCAAACAAAAAATCTGCTTTCCGTTATCAATTTAATGATACATGTATTTCCTTGGATGATGACATAGTAATGTAATTAAGGTTCATTGACCCCTTGGTAAGAAAGATAACTCTTACTCAGATAAATGACTTACTCCTGTAGTTTATAAAATTTTAGTAAAATTTTCATTATTTTGTCAAAATTTTCCCCGTGATGTATGCTGAAGTTGTGTCCAATTCAGTTAAAAATCTAAGCAGAATTTGATAGATCTCTGTGATTTTAAACCGAGTTTTTGTAATATTCGAGACAGACCTTTCATTTCTGTGGGTTCCCACGCAGATATCTAGAACAAACTCAACAATGAAAATTAAAACAGAACATGCTGGCTAGCTAAATCACGTGATTAAAACTGTTTTTAAAAGCCATTCTTATTCTGTATATAGTTAGAAATGCTCGAAACATCAGAGGAAGAGAGACACTTTTCTTTACATACAAGGATTTCCAACTAGAGTCAGACGACGCGTTCCTTAAAAATATATAATTTTCCCCAAGACTTTTGTCACTGAAGCATAGGTACTCAGACAAGTTTCCTCGCAAAAATTTAAGGTACCTTAATTACCAGGCATTAGAACAAGATACCAAACTGTGAAATTTCTGAATATATAATCCTTAAGTGTAATCTTCTAAATAACCTATATCGCAATTTTTGGTGAACTTATATTTATAAACCATATTGCATATAATGTAGCAATCACAAATGAATGACAATTATGAATTATTTTTATATAATGCCAAGAAATACAAAATATAATTTTTATATTTGAGGGACATGTCGTCTGATCTTAAGAGGTAATCAATTATAAATGCATAACATCCAGAAAAAAATGTAGCGACATTTTCAAGATTTCATTCCCCCCCCCATGTTTTTAGCTCATATCCGATCAAGTGAGTTTTTCTGACCCACCCGTCGTTCGTCGTCTGTTAACTTTTCACATTTTCACCTTCTTTTTAAGAACCACTGAACCAATTTTACATAAAGTTTTTACAAAACATCCTTTGGTAAAAGGCAGTTTAAATTTTAAAAAGAAATGAAGGACAATTTAAAGCCCCCTTACAAGATAATCAAGAAAAGACAAAAATAGGGTTTGGTCATTGAAAATAACTCTTCTCAAAAACCGCTGGGTCAGAAAAGCTGAAACTCATGTGAAAGCAACTTTGAGTATTGAAGATTATAAATTGCTCGATCTTGATCCCTGGTGGCAGCTAGGGCGGAGCCATAGTACAGGGAATCAAAGGTTAACATTGAAATATGAAGAAAAAAAATCTTTAAACACCTCCCTCTCAAGAACCATTGGATCAGAAAAAATTTAACTTAAGTAAAAAGCATTCTGGAGTAGTTTACAGTAAGATTTTATATTTTCAAATCATGACCTTCGGAAGGGGGGAGGGGTCGAGGCCACAAATAATAGGGAAGTTTTACATTGAAATATATAGGAAAATTCTTCTCAAGAACCACTGGGCCAGAAATCCTTATGTGGAAGCATCCTGGGGTAGTGAAGATTTAATTCAAGACCCCTGGGGATAGGGCGGGTCACAACTGGTATTGAAAGGGGGAGTCTGGTGATCATCAGGGCCAACGTTACTCAGGTAAGCGCTATGACCCATGGGCCTCTTGTTATAAAAAAAAAATTAGATATAAAAAAAATATAGATTCTATTCAAGAATGCGTTTTGCTAAATGCAATTTTGAGAAAGGGTTAAAAATAAATATCTAAAAGCTCTTTTTGTTCAGGTTAAACCATGAATTACGTCACTTTTCTGGTGCTGGTAATCTTAATGACGTCAGTGTCTACTATTCCCGTTTTACAAAGAGATTTAGAAGAAAGGACATGTGAGTATTTTATTTAAATAAGAGCTATGACTTTCATATTTCAAATGTGTCAAGCAATTTCTTAAAGTGCCAGCGTTTTCCTCTTGACCTTAAATTTTGACCCGGTTTAAAAAAAAACTATAAGCTTGAACCTATGTCATAACTTTTGAACAGTTTTTTTTCTGCCTAATACTTCACATGTGTATTCGTTGTGACATATAAGACCTTACAATAGGTATATATATCTTTGACCTTGACCATAGAGGTTGAGAAACATTAACCTTGGTTATAACTTTTGAACAATTAAAACTAGGGCTTTTATATTTCACAGATGTAGTACTTGTGACAAGACCTTTCTTTGGTTGCGAACGATGTTGTCTTTTTGACCTAGAGTTTGCATCTTGACCCATCTTTGAAATTTTTTATCTTGGCCATATTTTTTGGACAGTTGGTGCTAGAACTTTATATTTCACATGTGTATTATTTCTGACAAGGTCTTCCCCTCGGTACCATTAATTCTGAGCTTGATCTTGGAGTTTGACCCACTTTTGAATAAATTTAGTTTATCTTAGTCCTCATTTTAAATTGGTTTGTGCTTGGGTTTTCATATTTGAAATTCACAGATATATTCAATGAGACAAGTCCTCTCTTTAAGTAACGGCATTTTTTTTTTATTTCTTGACCTTGAAGGTCACCTTGCCTTTCAGAAAGTTCATCCGTCGCCATAACGTAAGCTGATATACGGGGTACTCAGTGTTTTATAAACAAACACATCTTGTTTAATTCACATTTTTATTTAATTACTTAAAAAGGCTTAGAATGATAATTATCACATTTGGCTACTGTTATGTTAAAGCTGAATTCTAATCGTAAAAAAAGGAATGACTATGTCAGCCATATTCGACCGGACTCTCGCTATACCTGAGGACCCCTATATATACAAAGCGGCTGAGTTAGTCATTGTTCAGTGCATGTAATCAGTCGTCATCGATGTAGACGGACGTATGCTATACAGCATTCGGTAGCGACCAAAATTAACTGTATACTTATTCTAATGAAGAAAAGTAAGATACCAAAGAAACTTACAATAGTCATGGTAGTTGCACAGTATATAAACGCACACAAATACACGCAACTGCAATAAAATGTAAACAAAGGTAATGCAAGATACTATAGTACCCAGCACGAAAACGGGTGTCCATTCCACGCCGATACCCATGACAACAAAGCAGTCAGGTGTAACGATTGCGAAGAGTATAACCTGGTGATCAGTTCATGGAAAATGGCGTATACCTATTTACGAGTCGTGTTCAGTTTTAACACCAGTACCGGGGTATACCCTTCGCATTCGTTACTCTTGACTGCTTTATTGTCATGGACATTAATTCCAAGGTAAGCTTGAACTTTCGGATAGGCGTGGCATTCTTGGCGCTACGTAATTAGCGTCTCTCAATTGGCGAATAGATTCTCATTGGTTATGAAATTAATAACACCAGGAACTTTAAATTGTCTTTGACAACGATGAGACGACTGAAGTCCCACCTCTTTGCCCGAGGAGACAATGTTATTGGCTATTTTCTACACTCGTTGACATTCGCCCGAATTTCTATAACATGTATATTTCAACAGTAAAGAAAAAGTGTGTAAATTTCAGAAGCTAATTATGTAACGTCGAGAATGCCACGCCTTACTGAAAGTCCAAGCTTTACTGGGAATTGTCCTATTACCTTTGTAAACGTTTTATTGCAGTTACGTGTATTTGTGTTTGTATACTGCACTGACCTGTGCAAATGTAAGTTTCTCTGGCATCTTACTCTCCTGCGCTAGAAGAGGTATACGGGTTTTTTATTCGCTACCGATTGCTGTATATATAGCATACGTTGGTCTGCACCGTTGACGAATGACGATTGATTACACTGAACAGTGACTAAGTGATCGGTTTTATATATGGCCTTCAAATAAAGCGGGAGACCAATCGAAAATGACGGGCAACTTTCAGTTTACGAATCGTGTTCAGCTTTTACCTATGATTTACAATAGTACATATCTTTTAATACTTTGAATATTCTTTGCACAATAAATAGTGATCATATTGATTACTCAGGCTCCGTTCCAAGGTTAAAATAAACGTATTTAACTAAAACGTGTATTGTTTTTAGTGCACACAACTGCTCCGCCAAACACCGATCATGGAATTCTGCAGCAACTCGGGGAGTATTTCAGAGGTAGGGATATTCCAGACAATCCGGTACCCGCAAACACTGTGGACAGCACCATAGCCAGGGACGATATTCTACACGAGCTTGGAGAATACTGGAAAGGGCGAATAGCTGCCTTAATTAATCAAGCCATTCATCAACCGATAAACCTTATTTCTAACTTAATTGGGAATGGAAAGTAAATTTGATCAAAACTAGTTCGTTTCATTTTGTAAAAAATATAATACGTTAGTGATAAATACAGGTACCGCCGTTGAAGAGAAGTATGCTACATTCATATCAAATTATGACCAAGAAATTAAAAGAATATATTTGTTCACAAGAAATGTGATTTACATGATGATGTACAGTGTATATTGATTTATAACGGCCAAATTAAATCAAAATAAAATTCAGTGTTTCTTACAAACATGATATCACAACTAAAATTTTATTTTGAATTTATTTTGTTAAATTAAATATTTAGTTTGAGAACAGTAGAAAAAGAAATATAAAACTTTTAAACGAATATTTGAATTTTTGTTATTTTATTAGATTTTCAATAACGTACAATGCTTATCGAGACGCAGTAATGTACACATCAAAAGGCATGTAGCTCAAATCTCGTTTTAATGTTGATACAACGTATTTTAATCAATACATGCAATGATGATTAATAGGAACTACTCAAATTATCTGTATTAAGAATATATGAATTATCATCATATTAAATACTCGGTAAAAGAGTAAAATTATATATAATAATTAGAGCTAGCTATTTCTAAAGTAATAAATTAAGAATAAAAAAAATTAAATTACTTCCCTTGATCATGATCAGATCCTGTGCTTTCTTTGCAATAATGCTGTACACATTAAAAAATTACACATAAAATAAACATGTTTATGAAAAAATACTTCCTAAGCACTGCAAGAGCATTGGCCATTAATACTGAAACAAACATGATAATATGATTGATTGGACTGTCTTTCAGTAAAACTCTTTAAAGATAAGAGCGATGAAGAAGACCAATTCTAACATCACATTGAAACCAAGAACAAGCATCTTTTCATACATTGTAACAAGGCTTTCTGGAGTTGAAGAGTCATTACTTTTAGTCTATATATATGTTAAAACAATTTTTGATGATAAAAAATTGGAATTTATGGGCATTTTTCTTAATTCCTCACTGCCCTGGTCCTATCCACACAACTGTGGAGATTAAAGGAAATAAATTAAATTCTACAAAGTAGCTACATCAGACAAGACCCTAAAAATCCCAGAGTCCTTCTCTAAAATTTGATCCATTTATATCGCAAACTTTCTTCAAAATTTGCAGATTAGAACCCTTTTAAAAATGGCGGGAAAGCGGAGATTTCTGAACCTGTTCTGAGAGTCATTTCAACGCTTACAAGATCTGGGTTATATGTACCAAACACCGGTAGAAGCGCTTCGGTGAAGTCGATTCCTGTGAACGTGTGAAGTTTCTTCTGCTTCCCGACGTCTGCAACCGTCCACTTTCGTCGCTTGGTATCAATCAACAAACCATATGTCAAATCGACTGTAATTCCCGCCGCATTATCTGACAAGGGTACGTATGTCAGAAGATCACGATTGTGCCAAAATTCATGGGCCAGTTTTCCGTCTTCTGGATATCGTGCAACGTAGCAGGATCGCGCATGCTCATGACGTTCCACAGTATGATGAGTGTCAATGATGTCTTTGCGGCAGATGCCTAGCTCATACACCAGCCATGTTTGTTCTAAAGGCTGGTAAATGGTAAAGGATACGTCCACTTCATAATAGTACTTTCCGGGATCTTTGAAAGCAAAATTGCCTATGATGCCTTTGTAGTTTTGGAGTTGTTTCTCAGCAGTACCGCAACTGCTGGGTTTGCCCGTCTTTCTGTTTCGTAAGACTTTACCATCTAGGGAGACCTCGCGCTCATTGTGAATGGTCAAAACGTCAAAAGTGAATTCCGGACCTGAAATATGTTTTATAGACATTAAGTTCTGTAAATCTGAAACATGCAGCATCTCAGCTCAGGCCTCCAGGATCATGAAGCATCTTAAGCTTAAGTCAAAATCTTCATGTTTTACTGAGATTTTGTGATAGTCGAGCAGATCAAAATTTAAATATGTTTCAATATTGATTTACTATAAGGTGCTCTGACGTTTGTATTTGCAAACTGTGAGATTAATTCAGTATAATTAATAAACATTTTAAAGGCGATTGAAAATTTTTTCTGAAGTCTACGTCTGTTTCATGATCCTGGGGCCAGGACAATTGAGATGACTTGATTGGGTGGTAACCGTTGTACATTGGATTCCAAATGATTTATATCAAATACTATCCAGTTTTGAAACCGAAGCTGACAAAGAAAGAAAAACTTACAGACGATATCCCCATAAATGACACCAGGAAGGTTCTTCAGTTCTAAAATTAAAAATTATAATTTTTTCAAATACTCCTAAACATGAAGGGAACACCAATATGGCTTATCGACTGAGCTTTCACAGAAGTAGCAGCTATTTTAGCATGTCTTCAGTTCTGTTTAGAGGACTTACCCGGAGGCACTGAGTTAGGTGTCTTGGGGGAGATTGGGGAGGTGACGGGCTGGAAGGGGCGATCTGGACTTAACTGCTGGAAAGAATCCCTACTGGCCTGTACTGTCTTCTCTGTAAAAGAATTTAACCGAGTCACTTTAGGGTTCGTTCAACTGAGCACATTCCAATCAGAATCATGTGGATTTAAGATTTCATGATCTGAAATGCATCTAAGACATACCAGATTTCTTCATAGGTAATTCTCCTCGCATTTCTAGATTACCTGTTCAAAATGTTGATAGAAAATGTGTTAGTAATTATGTTGTGGATTAGTATGAGAACAAACAGTTAGATTCGTACAATATGAGTAAGATTTTATATGGAAAGATCTAAATGTATTTTATATACGAATAACCACACATTTAAGAAATATGTATCACGATACAGTCACACATGATAAGAAAAAAAAGAAACTTTTTGGTTTTAACTTCATGGTAGAATCGTGGAAATTACTACAATGGATTAAAATCACAAGGGGCAAAGTTACTTACGTAAAAAGTCACCCAAACCTAAAGGTTGAGGTGAATCCAATTTTAACGGGGTAGGACGTGGTTTCTTTTCAGTGACGTCAGCTGTCACGTGATCATCAGATGCTAAGAATTTGATTGAAACCATAATGAAAGCGTGACAAGCAATATTCAGTACAAGATTAAGCAAGTCGATAAAAGAGATAGGAAAATATATGGTTCAGTATAGACTCTTCTTCAGTTTGAAAGGGATAGTTTTGGTAAAAACACAAACTGTATAGTAAGTTTTGCAATAAGCTGCTGTTATTTGTATACTTTCCACCAATTTTTATAATGAGCTTGCTTTAGTATTCCATCAACTGCTTTTGTTCAGAGTTAGATTTTGAAATAATGCATTTGGATCCAAAAAATTAAACGAACAATTCATCCAATCACCTGTAGTGTATAACGAAGGAGCATTATGAATTTAGGTGATATAATGGTCCGATATCTCTCTCTTCTGTGATTAAGATAAGAATATTAAACAAGAATGTATTTTACAATATATATTGCATGAAACTGAAACTGTACAGCTGAAATCATCCAGAAGCTAATTTGTCATGTAGAATCTTTTAAAAAATTCGGGTATTTTTTTTATTTCGAGTATCCATTAATGGAATAGGTACAAGGAATATAAAAAATATACCTCAAGTCAATAATATCAATATTCCCTACACTGAATGGTGACTTTGTTTTTAACAGTGTATGAAACACACTGAAAAGATGTTTTGAAAGAAAACATTTGAAATTAGTGTATATGCATTTGCTGTTAGTAGTTATGCTAGAGATTCCCTTTACCCAGTTGCAATAAAAGCAACACACGTTTGCACATATATACGTGAATCTACCAAAGGTCCAAACACAAACACTCAAATTTGGTTTGACCAAATATATAATATCATATATTCTTTATTAACACTTACGTTTAGCTCTGTTGAAAAAGGAACTTTTTTCTTCTGCGGCATTTTTGGGCAAACCGTTCATCATGGCGATTGTGCTGATATTTCTCTTCTCATCCATTGGCGCAGGAAGACTCGATTGTCTTTGGACTGGTTCTCTGGTCAGTGTTGATGTCGGCTGGACGCTCAGTTGTCGCATAGGAATCGAATCGCTGCTGCGCAATGCAGGCTGTGGAGGAGTTGTTGGTGTTGCAAAAGTGGTATTTCTCGAAGCTTCGCTGGGTGATGTTCGACTAGGCGAGCGAGAGTTTTCTTGGTTTAATGAAGAAACATACTCAGAGCGACCGGCTTTCATGGAAGACTCAGAGTGTCCGTTATGCAGGGGGCTCTGAGGTACCGGACTTTCCCTGGACGACACGTTTCCAATTCCGTTAATCAACTGTACAAACGAGTCATCACTCACTCCTCGTAAAAATCGTAATGCAACGTCGTCTTTTGCAGGAATAGATACATTAACATTTTTCAACTCAAGTATACGCCGTAGTATGATGTTTTTGAGGTTCAGGAACTCTGTTGCTGTTGTGTAAAGCAGCACTCGATTGGTAAAGTCTGTGGCAGTTTTGACATCGGTCGTGTAGGATTTCAAAGTTTTGACTTTCTCTTGTAAGTCTCTCTTTTTCACTTGACAGTGATTCTGAACCTCCATCTGCAGCTGATACCTCCTCTCGTTCAAGATTTTCTGGTATTTGTCAAAAATGGTGTCTATTTCCTGGCTTATTTGGGTTTCTGTTGATGCCAACTCGTCAACAACACGCTCTAACTGATCCACAGCCTCCGACATTGGTGTTCCACGGGCGTTGATCTCACGAATAACACTCTGCACAACCGTTTTAGAATCTTCATACACATCGCTCAAGTTGCGGATAAGATGACCATTGGTCTGATTGTGGTCGCAGACGGCACAAAGTGTACAGATTGGAACATCGCAGCCTCGTCTGTCACAGTAGAACGTGAATACCTGCTCCTCATGTCCAGGTTTGTTACACGTGTCTTTCCGATGGAATTCCCGAAGTCCAGAATCTTTCAAATCTCCAATCGATACCACTGTGTGCTTACGAGTGATTGCTGTCCTCTTGTGAGCAGCGGTGCATTCTGGACACATGAAATTGTAGCATTCCTTGCAAAACGCCGAGGCCGTGGATTCCTCGGGACAGTCCGTGCAGAGAATCTCGGAAGGCTTTCTTTGGATGCGAACAAAGTCTAAGTAATTTCGGCATGCGGTATCGAGAGGTAGTTCCTTGCTGGGGTCATTAGAAATTTCGGTTTGTGAGTGGCATTCTGGGCAGAAGATAAGCTTTCCGGAAACAATTCTTTCGAGGCAAGATGAACAACAGGTATGCAGACAGGATAGTACGTGGGGGGACCGCTTACTCTCGTCAAACTCATTGTGACATTGCGCGCAATTAGTGAATGTTGTGTTTTCCATTTTACCTAAAGCAAAGAGAATGTGATTGTGAATGTGAAATTCATTTTAATCGCCCGCTGAATGAAAGCCAATTTTTCCTCTTACATATCAAGTATATATATTGCGGTATTGATCAATGGAATTTTATCCAGGTAGTTTAAAGACTGAATCTATCTGTGGGCCAAAAAATGATAAGATCTATTGAGCCAGTTTAAAACATATCACATCTAGAAATATACAAACTACTCAATCAATTGATAAAATTTATCGATGCTTAACTTTTAGATGTGCTTAACACAACAAGAAAAGTAAGGTAAATACGATAATATACATGCCATGAAAAAGAGTCTCCAAGCTACGTTAAATTTATTTATGTAATGTGTATTCATTCATTTAATTAATCTAATTTTGCGGAATGTTTATTCTTTTGAGGTGTAGGACGCCTCTAAGGTAGGAGTAGGCTGTCTTCTTCGATTAACCTTTGTATTGGTCTTTTATTCGGGTATTATTGAATCGCTGGCCCCAGTTCAATGCTGCTTTTAAACTCAGAATGAAATGATGCAAAACAAATACTGTATTTCGTTGGAGGAAAAAGCACAATCGCACGCTTTAAATAACCAGGTTATTTACTATTTAGGTTTACAATTAACGTACATTTTTCTTGCAAAAGATTCATATAGTATTGTATTATTTGACAACCCTTTATTCAAGCCAATGAATATATGAATACCTTCTGCAGTTAATTATTAACAATTCTTTGAATCAATTGCATGCATGGATATAACTAGTCCCCTATATGGGAGGTATAGCTCATTATTTTTTCAAAACGGTTTGATGTATACCTGAAGAGAAAATGATATTGTTTTTGTAAAAGGCTTTATAAAAAAAACGGTCATTTAATAAAAAAAAACTTTTAAAATGAAACTATAGCATCATTTTATAGGGATGTCATAGATACTGCGACGGATATGATAACAAATTAATTAAACATTGAATAAAATTATTTAAAATTATATATTTTGTTTAGCCTGCTAGGTCCAGATGTAAAATTTTCACTACAGCGCTACACAGCTTGATTTTATATTGAAACAAGTCTGGACAAATTTACGCGGGAGTCTTCCATTGGTGCAGGGCTAATTATTTAGATAAACTTGATTATGTATAAGAATTGTGTCTAGCTGCATACATGATTTACATACATTTGTATAAAATTAAGTCAAACTTAATTGAAACTGTCACATAGGTATATTTTGAGGAGAGATCTGATTAAATATTTAAATGTCCCATGTTCGTAGGGAAGAGATAAACAAAAATATACTTACATATACAAACATAAATTCCGACGCACGTATGGGAAAAAATGCTCTTTCAAGCCATATCAATTTCTTTCGTCGTTTTCTCAATTGCTTTTGGATGGAATGAAGGAATTGCAGCAATGACTTCCAAATTGGTCAAAAACTTTTCAGGTGTAGTAGTAAATATATAAATGGGTTACTGGTATTTAAATCTGCAGGTACAACTCCAGTCCCTTTAAATCCCATGTACATTCAATAAAAACCAATTAAATAACAAAGTGGAAACTAAAATCTCAGGCGCAGGGTCAACAGCTTAATGATAAGTACAGATTACCAAAATTTCTATACCTAAGTGCACAGAAATAATATCTTATAATTAAAATAAATATTTAATACTTATGATCAATTAGCAAGCAGTCAAGAAACCATTCCGTGTATTCTGAACTTTAATGAAAATATTGATTCGTGCGAGTGTTTTTCTTCAGCAGGGTTTCATACAATTATAAGATACGACTTTTCTCAGTTTCCATTCCTTTCTTATTTTGGCTACAATGCCTTTAAAATTATTAAGGTAAAATGGGTGAGGTAGTACAAAATATCTTAACCCACAGGTGCTTGGGGACTGGACCCCCACCCCACCCCCCCCCCCCCCACACACACACACACACACTCCATCCGCACCCTCTCCGTGTTCCGTACTCCAAGGTTTCTTTGACCTTTTTGAAATAAAATATTTTTCTATGACATATACACACAGTATAACAACTGAAAAATCCAAACAGAACAGTTCTGTTTTAATATAAGAGTTTGAATTTTTATAAAAAGCTAGTTTTAGCTTAAATTTTGAATTTTTCAGATTTCGGATTTTTTATGCTGAAAAAAAAAATAGAATTTTTATACAAGGCTAGTTTTAGCTTAAATTTTGAATTTTTCAGATTTCGGATTTTTAATGCTGAAAATAAAATAAATCAAAGTCTTACAATATAACTAAAATGACATTGCTATTATGGAAGATATGTTTTCCCCTATGTAAATGCATTAATTCAACATATTTTAATAAAATAACATGGTACCAAATTAAAGGCCTATCTTTACCCCAGGGTCCCTTATTTGAAGGGGGGAAATTAAATCCTCAAAACTTTGGGATGCTAGCACATCAATAAAATGATTCCATAATTGTGTTTTTATGAGAATTTTTCAATATAAAACATTGATAACCTTTTGACAATTTTGGTTAAAATTGGTCCAGTCAGAAATATGTACAGTTTACTTCATGTGGAGATAATCTGATGATCAGATAAGATCAAATTCATAGCTCAGGTAAGCTAAAATTCTATTAAAATTTTCAAGATCAATTTTCTACACAGATTATTTCCAATAAAATGGCAAATACGTAAACACTTACAAAATTATTCTTCATTTATTTCTTAGATGTTGCTTGACAAAACACATTTATATACTAGTATACAAAATTATATTCCCTGATCACATTTCGAGTAGAAAGAAAAACCAATCATGTTTTTTAAAAATCAATTTAGTGTATCACCACTTTAATTCATTTAAAGAAGATAAATTTAAGATGACTGTTCAACAATTCTTTTTCTTTACATAAGTGTTACAAAGAATGTACAATGTTCTTGTTCATAGATCTAAAGAAGCATTGGTGTTCATATTAATAAAATCAATTTCCATTTAAATGCAATGTCATAATTCAACCTTCTTCTTAGTCAAGTATCAAAATGTACAATGCTATACTGGACAAATAACGGTTGACTATTGTCCATTTAATATAAAACAGCATATCTAAAACTGTATGGCAAGATTATCAGGATTAATGGCAATGCAATTGAATTATTCTCCTCTCTTTTTAGTCCAGCATATACATGATCAATACACACACATCTGCAGGCAAGCAATAGAGAACTTTCATGATCATCTGCTTGCCTTACTTGCAATTATTTGACAGCCAACTTTGACAAAAGCATCTTAGTTTGACTCTTTCAAAACATATTTACAGTCGCTTTATCATCAACAGCAATTAAAGCTCATCCTTTTACTGACTTGGATCAAATTCTGTGACCTTGACCTTTGACCTTCCATACCTCTGACGTCAACTTCGCTATATTTCCTGTACGTTCCCGCAGCTCTTCAAAATTATCGTATGCTGGAGGGCAGGGAGAATGTCTCCTTGACAGATTTGGTCTGAGCAGTCTTCTTGACCTTCTCTTTGTCCTTGACGAAACATTTCCACAATCTGATGGTCTCGTCAGCAGCAGCACTAGCCACCGTGGACCCACAGGGAGACATGGTGAGGCTCAGTACTCGGGCCTCATGTCCTGCAAAACACATTCAATACAGTATACAGGGAAATTTTTGCCCCCGTTTTATTTTCGCCCCTTTCACGCTACCCTCATTTTGGTGAATATAAAACGGGGCAAAATCAAGTAATACAGTAAATTCTTAAACAAAACTATGACTGGGCAAATTTAAAATGAAACAAAATTGTTTGCCAGTGTGAAAGGGTGAAAATAACACGGGGTGAAAATAACCTTGTATACAGTATATGGACCAAAGATTTATCCTTCTTCATAAAGAAGAAAGAACTCCAGATTTACAAATCAGGAAGATTAATAATATTCAAGTGTTGCGATGTATATGATATTCAATTCCTATTTTTATTCCTTTGGTTTCAATAAAAGTTTTTTTTTAATCAGATACAATTACTGTAGGCAAGTTACAATACATGCATATTTTCTTTAATCATGATATCAAAAATATACTGAACTTATTTTAAACAGTTTAACATGTTAACAAATACTATAAATGTATTATATTCAGGGTGTACTTTGTTTGTAACAAGACACTTAGCATTGTACTTGAATTAGAGAATGTTTCTTTCCACCAAAATTGCTAAATAGAATACACAGCTAATGTAATACATTTACCATTATGCAAAACCACTTTTCCGTACCTGTAGGTACACCAGTAATGTTTTGAAAAGTGAGTTTACGTACTCTTCATTTATCATTAATTTTGAGAAAGATTTTAGTAACCCCACATACTGGCAAAGTTTGAGTGTATATTTTACTTTTTTTCAGCTAAATATAAATGACATAAAATTCAAAGTGAAATGTTCACTTGTCATCACGAAATGAAAATAGTACTTAATTAATTAAAATAATGGAAAGAAAAAAAACCTACGGACCTGTGAGTTCAGCAATTCTGTTCATCTGAGGGTACTTCCATATGGTCAGCTGGTTCTGGGAGTAGCCGTGACCTGAGATCATTTCTTTGTACTCACTGGACCACAGTATAGAACACACCTGGTAGTGAAGAAAATGTATCAATATATTTCCAAAAATTTTCAGAAAAGACTTCTGACTCTTATGACTACCTAAACATATTTGTATATGGCAAAACATGTAGTGTATCATTTGATGAAATACATTTTTAAAGATAAAAGTCTTATAGTATGAAAGTTTGTGTCGTCAACTGTATTTACAACCCCTGGCACTTTCCAATTAGATAATCTTTAGGCCATAATAAAAATATTCCTAGATTCTCATCCCCGCCCGCCCCGATTTTATACCCCCGCCTCGATTTTTTTTATTTCTGTTTTTCTTCGTCTTAATTCTGATCGGGATCGGTATTCATCTACCATTCCACTTTCGTTTTAAATCCCGCGAAAGTCGACATGATTTTGACAGCTGAAAAGATGATAATTGCTGTAATACATGCATATATATTTTAATCAAGGGTCATTGGTTGAAAAAGATTGGTGATGATGTGAAGTAAGAGATAATTAAACCTTTACTATGACTTTTATTCGGGTATTGTAGATAAAATTACACCGATTGACCAGGTCAATAAAAAATCTGCAAAATTGAAAAAATAAAAAATATAAAATAAAAGCCGCCCGCCCGCCTCGATTTTTAAAAACATTTGGATGAGAATCTAGTAATTTATTTATTATGGCCTTATTACCCACAAATATGAATTATTTACCTGTGAGTTTGTGTCTATGGCATCAACACACGCCCCATTAGAGATGTTGTATTTACCTGTGAGTTTGTGTCTATGGCATTAACACACGCCCCATTAGAGATGTTGTATTTACCTGTGAGTTTGTGTCTACAGCATTAATAGAGGCAATGTTAGAGATGTATTTACCTGTGAGTTTGTGTCTATGGCATTAACACACGCCCCATTAGAGATATTGTATTTACCTGTGAGTTTGTGTCTATGGCATCAACACACGCCCCATTAGAGATGTTGTATTTACCTGTGAGTTTGTGTCTACAGCATTAATAGAGGCCCTGTTAGAGATGTATTTACCTGTGAGTTTGTGTCTATGGCATTAATAGAGGCAATGTTAGAGATGTATTTACCTGTGAGTTTGTGTCTATGGCATTAACACACGCTCCATTAGAGATGTTGTATTTACCTGTGAGTTTGTGTCTATGGCATTAACACACGCCCCATTAGAGATGTTGTATTTACCTGTGAGTTAGTGTCTATGGCATTAACACACGCTCCATTAGAGATGTTGTATTTACCTGTGAGTTTGTGTCTATTGCATTAACACATGCCCCATTAGAGATGTTGTATTTACCTGTGAGTTTGTGTCTACAGCATTAATAGAGGCCCTGTTAGAGATGTATTTACCTGTGAGTTTTTTGTCTATGGCATTAACACACGCCCCATTTGAGATGTTGTGTTTACCTGTGAGTTTGTGTCTATTACCTGTATGTTTGTGTCTATAGCATTAACACACGCCCCATTAGAGATGTTGTATTTACCTGTGAGTTTGTGTCTATGGCATTAACACACACCCCATTTGAGATGTTGTATTTACCTGTGAGTTTGTGTCTATGGCATTAACACACACCCCATTTGAGATGTTGTATTTACCTGTGAGTTTGTGTCTATTACCTGTATGTTTGTGTCTATAGCATTAACACACGCCCCATTAGAGATGTTGTATTTACCTGTGAGTTTGTGTCTATTACCTGTGAGTTTGTGTCTATAGCATTAACACACGCCCCATTAGAGATGTTGTATTTACCTGTGAGTTTGTGTCTACAGCATTAATAGAGGCCCTGTTAGAGATGTATTTACCTGTGAGTTTGTGTCTATAGCATTAACACACGCCCCATTAGAGATGTTCCACAGTCTGATGTGACGGTCTGCAGTTCCTCCTCCAGAGGCCAACAACACAGGGTTCCAGGGACACCATGCTAAAGCCTTACAAACAGAACCAGGGTTTAGATTAGGATTACTTTCTTAGACAAAAGTCTAATAAAGATAAAAGATTAACTTGTTAAAAAAAATTTTAGCCTGCATTCTTAGACCCTAGTCAGGCAGGGACAGGTGCAGAAATCACCAAAAACATGTCGGATATTCAATTCTCATAATTAAAACAATCACTCTTCTATTTTGAGGTTTTCGCAAAATTTTGTAATTTAATTCGAAGCAATGTATTAATTTACAGAACTTTAAATATGAGATATATTTGAAATATATGTGTTTATTACATTTTTACCCGTGAAATACTGTAATTTATTCATTGAATAAAAATGATATCCTGTCACAGTGTGAAAGGATATCAAAATGATATCCTGTCACAGAGTGACGAATATCAGAAGTGCGGGAAAACTCTCAATTTCTCTTCCCATAAGGAAGATTGTTGTAAAAAAATCTTCCTTGACCTAATATAAGATAGACTGAAATAAATAAACCATTTTTACAGGGAATTAAACTGTCAAAATTACGAAAAATATGTTGATAAATACATGTTTACAGTGTTTTCACCTCACTACCTATGACGTCTCAACCGCTCAACTATGACATCATGTAGCCTATGACTGTATTACAAAAAGACAGAGGCAAAAGGAAAATCATAGATTTTTTTTTTTAAATGAAATAAACAGAAAATTCGATGTTTTGTAGTTGAATATGGAATTTATTTCACTCGTGAGACAGGATTTTTTGATATTTTCACTCGTGCTTCGCACTCGTGAAAATATCAAAAATTTTGTAATTTACTCGTGAAATAAATTCCATATTCAACTACAAAACATTGAATATCCTCTATTTATCATTTACATACCTTTACTGCCGCAAGATGATGTGTGAATGTCTGAAGAGGTACAACACCCTCCAAAGCTAAGGTGGTGTCCCATACATTGACCACATTATCATTGCCTCCGCTCGCCAAGTGGCGCCCATCTGGTGACCACGTTAAGCCACAAATTTCCTGGGTGTGCTCGATCAAAGAGCCGACATGATGTTCAGGAACACGTACGTCGTGGTGATGAATGGCTCCAGATCTTGATCCACTGTATAATTCAAATAAGACCCAATAGTTACAAAGCTTAGAACAAAGAAACACATAATGTACAGAAAACCACTGATGCTGCCGCAATCTGAGCTCAGCTAATATGGTTAATATTTCAATACTTTTCCTCTACAGTATCAATGTACAAATATTAATGCTACAATCAACAGTCTCCCTGTTCTTGTATTTGATATATTCTTAAATATTTGATAAACAACCAATATACATAGCTATGCTAGAGCAATCTTATATTTCAATCCATCTTTTACTTATCAAAATATCATAATAATTAATTTTTAAAAAGTTAATGAAAATATTAAAATAAATATTCAAATGTATAAAAATAAATTGTTTCCACCTGCTGACAATGTGAGAATTCCAGGACAGAGAGCCAACTCTAGCAGCATGACCAGTCATCTGTCTCAGGAGTTTCTCAGCCTCTGTGTCCCACAGCTATAAGACATAGACACAACAGTATTTCACACCACTGTCGTATTTGTAGTTTAGTCAAGGACTTGTCAATGCATCACAATTTTGCATTAAAAAAAATTAATTACAAAATACTTGATATTCCCTAACGCTCAAAAAACTTGATCTTGTGATTTCATAAAATAAATATAGGATGAAACAAATATTCAAGGCAAATTTGAATATTAATCCCCAGAGATTTATAGAGAGCATCTTGTAAACTAAGGTTGAGTATGAGTATAAGCCCTACAATTTTCCAATTCAAATTTCCCTGGTTTCCTGATAGTCTGTCTATTCATCAGAGCAAAAATCTGTTTTTCACCAGAAATTGCTAAGTTGTCTAAGATTTATCATTTTCCCAATAAACATTTTATCTGACTGACCTGTACAGCCCCAGAATTTGTCCCCACAGCTAATATTCCTCCCTCGGGGGTCCAGGACAGCCCTGTTATATAATCATTTTCTGACTGCATATTCAGGAGTTGGGAGATGGTACATGTTGTTGCATTCCAAAGGTAGATTGAAGTTCCCAAGGCAACGGCTAAAATATTTGAGGTGGACCAGTCAAGGAGATTCAGATCTGTAATGAATTACAAATAATTTAAATTATACATATTATATTTGCATATCCACTGCTCTCCCCCACTATGAATCTGCAGGCTTCCACTGAGTTCATAGCACTATAGACACAACTGCTCCTGCTATGAGTGCAATTGCTCTATCACTCTCGTGTAGAACAACCTCTACCACACTTCTAAATCGTGTTGAGAAGTATATATATGAAATGTTTCATAAGAGGAGTAAAAATAAGTTTTTATTAATAATATTCTTTGAAGAAAAGGAAATTCAGAATATTTAAAATTGCTGATTTACATTTTTTAAAATTCAATTTTGGTCAATGTATTTAATTGTATAATAAAACTTTTCAAAAATTGTAGAGAACTGTCATATTTTTATTTTTCGTATCATGTATATTTGTTCAAAGAACGATAACTCTTCATACTTGGGTAATGACATTCAGAAAGAGAAAATTTCTTTAACTAGTATATCTACTTCAAGAATGATTTCAGCTACTAAAAATATATAGAAAGACTAAAAAAAAAATCATAGAAAAGCATTCTGGAGTAACAATCATTATAAAAGCATTCTCATTTTTCATCATAGTGTTAAATTATTGATTTTTGTCAGAGGTTTTCAATAACGTTGATCGATGACGTCACAACTGCATCAAAACAAAAATTAAGAGAATGTGATGACGGCGCTGCTTGTATCCAGATAACTGTGTTTGAGAGGGAAATACTTAATTTATTATACTTCTGTTAAAATGTTTCCTATATAAAGTTCAGAGGGTAAAATAACTATCCTGTATAGTCCATGCATAGCAAAGCTATACCCCGGGGTATAGTTTTAGCTATCCACCCTCGGAAAATTTTCATGCAATTGTTGCCGCCAATTTTGATTTCCAGCGATAAATCTTTAAACTGATGATGTCATAATGACTTCAGTTGCATTGTGACGTCATCAGGATTTCAGATTATTCTTGCAGAATTATCTTACTCCAAAAAATTCAAATCCCAGAAATTATATTATACATCAGTATAATAAAACGCTTATCCACTGGTTGTGAGTGGGATAGCTCTTTTATCAAACCCTTGACAGAAACTATTCCCCTCGGGCAAGCCCTCGGGGAATAGTTCTCTGTCGCGGGTTTGATAAAAGAGCTATCCCACTCACACCCAGTGGATAAGTGTATAATATTCTTTGTGATTTATTAGAGAAAAGGATCATTGATCATTGATCAGGTGTACTGAAGACAAGAAGCCGCGTCTTTATGCAAGTCAGGATTTCCTCTGATATTCTTGAAAAACTTAAAGAATGCAAATATAATTAATAAACAACGATTATTCAGTGAACATGGCATTATGAATAGCAATAGCTCTGCTGGCATATTTTCCATGATGCGCTAACGCGCATCATGGAATATGCCAGCAGAGCTATTGCTATTCATAACGCCATGTTCACTGAATAACGTTTATTTCTTAGATAATATACATTTTCACAATACACAGAGATTTATATATGCAATAAACATAGGTAATCAGAGATTACAGAGCTCACCTCAACGAATGTTGTCTTTAAGTAAGGCAAATTAAGTCACACAATTAACCAACAAAAAGTGTACATCCAAAAATGCAAAATTTATGCAATTTTGATACTTTGGAATAGACCTATATAAAAACTTAAAACTAGTTCTTCATCATGAAAATGTAATTAAAATCCAGCATCTGAAGCAAGATTGAGAGTTTTCATCCCTTGATGCATCATTTGTGCAACTTTGGTTTATATAAGCCTTATAGTTTCTTGGTGATAGACCTGCACCCATAACTTTTACAAGGTCTATTATCTGGAAAATGTATGTTGAATTCAGCATCTGAAGCAAGTCCATTAGTGTGCATCCTAAGATGTATCATCCATGCAAGTTTTTTCAACATAGAGCTCAAAGTTACTTGGAAATGAAACCTGTATAAAAAACTAACGTTTTCACTAATCCGGAAAATGTAGGTCAGATTCAGCTTCTGAAGCCAGCCTAGTAGAATGCACCCTTAGATGTACCATCCATGCAAGTTTGGTCATTATAGGGCTCAAAGTTACTTGGAAATGAATCCTGCACCATAAACTTTAACTTGTTTACTCGACCGGAAGGTCAGATTCAGCATCCGAAGCAAGTCCGGTAGTATGCATCCTAAGATGTACCATCCAGGCAAGTTTAGTCATTATAGGGTTCATAGTACCTTGGAAATGAAAACTGCACCAAAAATTTTAACCTGTTCACTCAGCCGGAAAATGTACGTCAGATTCAGCATCCAAAGTCTAGTCTAGTAGAATGCATCCTAAGATGTACCATCCATGCAAGTTTGGTCATTATATGTCTCATAGTAACTTGGAAATGAAACCTGCACCAAAGACTTTAACCTGTTCACTCAACCGGAAAATGTAGGTCAGATTCAGCATCCAAAGCAAGTCTGGTAGTATGCATCCTAAGATGTACCATCCATGCAAGTTTGGTCATTATAGGGCTCATAGTATCTTCGAAATGAAACCTGCACCAAAAACTTTAACCTGTTCTCTCAACCGGAAAATGTAGGTCAGATTCAGCATCCGAAGCAAGTCTGGTAGTATGCATCCTAAGATGTATTATCCATGTAAGTTTTGTCAACATAGGGCTTATAGTTACTCGGAAATGAGACCTACACCAAAAACTGCACCAAAAATGTTAACCTGCACCAAAAACATTAACCTGGTCATTCCTTTGCTGAAATTGCAGCATCTGAAACTTTGACTGGTACAATGAAACACATTAGAAACATCTTCCATGCATGTCTAATCAATATAGGACATAGAAGTACTTAAAAAGAAAACTGCTCCAAAAACCTTAACCTTAACCCGGGACGCCGACACCGAAGCCGAGGGTATCACATAAGCTCCCCCCAACTTCGTTGAGGTGAGCTAAAAATCAAATCGCACCATTCTGAATTTCGTTCAATAAAATTTCTAATATCATTTTAATTTTCCTCTGTTGTCTTAACTTGTACCTGACTTTCAAGTGCAGATAGAAATGAAAGAATATTTTAATTTACAGTACTTTGCCAATTTTTTTCCTTAATGTTTATTTTTTTCATCTTTCTTACCAAATAACCTCCTGGTCTGTATGCTAGGCAATAATACTTTTAATGCCCACGTAAACCAAGTTTTGGGGGTATATAGTTTCCCTGTCCTTTCGTCTGTCTGTCTGTTTGTCTGTAAAAATATTAACCTTGCACATAACTTTTGATTTGGTGGGGCTATGTCTTTCATATTTCACAGGTGTATTCCTTATGACAAGACCTTTCTTTTAGGTACCAACAAATTTGATCTTTCAACCTTGGAGTTTGACCCATTTTACAAAAAAAAAACCCACACTTTAACCTTGGCCATAATTTCTGAACAGTTAGAGCTACAGTTTTCATACTTCACATGTGTATTCATTGTGACAAGACCTTTCAGTGGGTTTAAATATTTTTTACCTTTTCAGCTTGACCTTAGAGTTTGACCCACTTTTTAAATACCTTTAACCTTGGCTATAACTTTTGAACAGTTAGAACTAGAAAAAACTAGAAAAACCCACGTGAAACCAATATGGCTGCCCAAACATAAACTGAGGTAACCAGATGTTGGGTATTAGAGAGTGGGTTAAGGGAAGATAACTCGTTCTTAAAATAATTCGGGCATAGTAGTAGGAGTCCGTGACATATTGCTAATTGTTCGATGCAGGTAAGTATAGATACTGAAATAAACTAGAAATAAGTTCAGTATTGAAAAGTTCAATTGTCTCACCCTATTCCAGGAGGTGCAAGGTAGGGGGACATGAACGAACTGTAAATTGTACTTACAATAGTCATCCAGAAGTTCGGGTGCGTCCAATATTCTGTCAGGTTGCTGTGGAATATTGCGAGATGTTGACTTAGGAGCCGTTGTTTTGTGACAGGAATACAAAACTTTCATTCTGTTGTTGTGACCTGTAAAGAACAAATGACCATATAATACATTTTCATACATAAGAAGGGGGTTAGGGGGTTAAGTTTTGCCATAAAAAGACATACACTATCCTGGCTGTTCAAAAGTATAATAGTCCATGCACATACATGTATATTATTATAAAAAGAATACAAAACAAAGAAAAGCTGGAGACCAACACCTTGAGGTTAAAATTGCGGAAGATTCTCACGTGTGGATACCGAAAGGTATTCAATAGGGTCTGCAACTAAAGTTGTAAACTTAAAAGTATAAAACAGATCACCAACACTTCGTGAGAATGCAGCAGTAAATTTATTTTGTTGACCGGTTTCAACCTGTGACAGTCGTCATCAGAACAATCAAGCATGTAAATTTATCTACTGAAGTAAACCAGAAGTCTCTGTCGAGACTGTAGCTCTACTGGTTTGTACTTATCAAAAACCATTGCACTATTTTATGTATCTTTGTGTAGTCTACTTATGTGCCAACTTATTTTGAAATCAGACAAAAACTGTAGAAGGAGTAGAGTTTTTAAGGAATTCCACAGAAAATTCTATAATTTTGAGTAACCATAGCAATACCGTTCATCGAAATCAAAAACCGATGCACTATTCTATGTATCTTAGTGTAGTCTACTTGTGTGCCAAGTTATATTGAAATCAGACCAAAACTGTAGAAGGAGTAGCGCTTTAAAGGAATTTCACAGAAAATTCTATTTTAAGTAACCATGGCAACACCGTTCATCGAAATCAAAAACCGATGCACTATTCTATGTATCTTAGTGTAGTCTACTTGTCTGCCAAGTTATATTGAAATCAGACAAAAACTGTACAAGGAGTAGCGTTTTTAAGGAATTTCAGAGAAAATTCTATTTTTAGTAACCATGGCAACACCGTTCATCGAAATCAAAAACCAATGCACTATTCTATGTATCTTAGTGTAGTCTACTTGTGTGCCAAGTTATATTGAAATCAGACAAAAACTGTAGAAGGAGTAGCGTTTTAAAGGAATTTCACAGAAAATTCTATTTTTAGTAACCATGGCAACACCGTTCATCGAAATCAAAAACCGATGCACTATTCTATGTATCTAAGTGTAGTCTACTTGTGTACCAAGTTATACTGAAATCAGACAAAAACTGTAGAAGGAGTAGCGTTTTAAAGGAATTTTACAGAAAATTCTATTTTTAGTAACCATGGCAACACCGTTCATCGAAATCAAAAACTGATGCACTATTCTATGTATCTTAGTGTAGTCTACTTGTGTGCCAAGTTATATTGAAATCAGACAAAAACTGTAGAAGGAGTAGCGTTTTAAAGGAATTTCACAGAAAATTCTATTTTTAGTAACCATGGCAACAACGTTCATCGAAATCAAAAATTGATGCACTATTCTATGTATCTTAGTGTAGTCTACTTGTGTGCCAAGTTATATTGAAATCAGACCAAAACTGTAGAAGGAGTAGCGTTTTTAAGGAATTTCACAGAAAATTCTATTTTTAGTAACCATGGCAACACCGTTCATCGAAATCAAAAACTGATGCACTATTCTATGTATCTTAGTGTAGTCTACTTGTGTGCCAAGTTATACTGAAATCAAACTAAAATTGTAGGAGGAGTAGCGTTTTGAAAAATTGTTTACAGACGGACAGACAGACAGACGGACGGACGCCGGACGCATTACTATCGCATAAGCTCTTCTGGTCTCTGACCAGTAGAGCTAAAAATGCGGATGATGTTGCTATATACACAAAAAATGCGGATGAAGTTGCTATATACAAGATAAAATGCTGAGTGTTTTGTACATATGCGGACTTGCTTAACTATGGTACTTTGTACAAGATATAATTAATTTACGTTTCCTCTAAAGTTTTTCTGACTTAAGATTTAGGATTTAAGATTATTATAAAAAGAAACAAAAACTACTCTCTAGTCATCATCACAAGCCTTGGGTATTGTGCCCAAATATGTTGCCATCTACTACATTTTCTCATTCTCAAAAATATAAACAAATACATAACAATCCAAATCTAATGATATCATGGCTAATTCAACCATATAAGTGATAAAAAGATATCATTTGAAGCTTCTGAACTATTTTTCTTGTATTATGACGTGAGGCTGTACTTAAAACTTAATCTGAAACAAGTATGTAACCTACTGAACCTACTCAGATCCTGACATCAGGATTTTAAATCAAAAGCGAATTCAAACAAACAGGTATATTTGTTATTGAAGACTTCCTTGTCCATGATATTTTTTCAATGATATTAAAAGGAATGAACTTATACCTGTGGCTGCTGGACATTTGTTGTGTAGTGCCAGAATTTTGGTGTCCTGTGGATTCTCTCCCTTGTTCAGCACGTCGTTCAGTTGCGTTTGATAAGGGGCTTTAGATGGGGACCAGTCAGGGTCATTTTCCTCATTTTCTCCCTTTTCCTTCATGATCGCAAAATGGCTGAGATCAATGTCTTGAGAAGACCGACTTGGTATAAACCTAATATTCCAGTAAAAAGAAATCACATCGATCATTTCATAAATAACCATTACCTACTGTGGTTTCAGCAATATTCGTTGAGCACCAATTTTCGTTCTTGAGCAGATTCAGGAATTTAATGTTCATAAATGTCATTGAATTGAGAAATGTTAGTATTATTTATTTGTATAGACAATGCTTTCGTCCATGAGATTATGTATCCTCGAAAACGTCTGTTTTACAAAATCCATGAAAATTGATGGCAACGAAAATTGATGAAACCACAGTATTTAGACATCAGGTAAATGGACATCTGATGTTTCTTTCCTTTCCTATCCATGAATTTCATTTCATGCAAATAAGGTATGGATCTTTTGAGTGGCAGAAATACTGCTTTTTAAAAATATTGCATTGATTTTCACTTTTATTATTAGGAGTTTTTAAAACAGTGAGTGAACAATAATTTATTAAAAAAAAAGAAAAAAAAAAGAAAAAAAAAAAAGAAAACGAATAGTGGGAAAAGGAAGAGTGGATAAAAAATTTGGTTATAAAAACCCAAGTGACATTGGTCAATGAACATGAATTAAACATGGATATTTAGTAAACACATCTGGGACCAAAGACAATAAAATATTTTAAGATGAAACATTTTCAGTATCTTTGAGTTATAACCTGTCTGGTCCTGATTGTTTGTTGGGGGTTTTGCTTGGCGTCTTTCCTTTCTGTTTTGAAATTTTTTCATATTTTCCTGGTGTTTTGGAGACAGACAAAGTTTTACCAGCTTTTCCTGAATTTTCACTTGATTTTGGTCTTGGCGAAAGTCCTAAAATAAAGGATATTTTTTAATTACTAATAGTATGTACATAAAAAATACAAAATGTGATATTAAATTTAGTAAAGACATGAAAAATGTACTAATGCAGGAAAAAAGAATCCAAATTATGTACAGTCTTTAATAATATAATTCAGTAGAACATGCATATAGCAAACATGCTTAAAATGAAATACACTTGGTTTTGAATAGTCTTATGAACTTAACAATTACAACAAATAATGTTTATAGTGAAGCAAAATTGGCCATCACTGGCACTTCTTAATTAGCATGTTTTACTTTATGTGTTATTTAGTATATTAAAAGGAAAAGTGTGAATTCACTGTGAAATGGAAGAAGTATCAAGAAAAGTTTTTTCATGGTGTGCACTGAATTTATTTCCAGCCTAAAATTAAATTTCACTCAATTATTGTTAAATTAATTTATTCTTTACCAGTGCTAGAATCTGATCCTTTCTGACCTCTCAATAATGATTCAATTGCCTTTCTTTCATATCGACTTTTTGGCCCATGCTGCAAAGGTGCATCAAGTCTGGTTGCCTCACTCAACATATTCTCAAAGTTAAAGTGTGACATGTTTACAGCTTATCTGAAATTCAAAAAAAAATTGGTGAAAATCAAAAACAATTGGAGTGGATGAGGAATATCATTTTAATCAAAGTCCTCTCCTAGAAATGCCTAGATAGTACATAAGTTTGCCTAACTCATAAACTGATCAATGTTACATGTACTTGTATATTCAATATGCACAAGATTAATTATATGATAAAAAAAAATTGCCAAACAATGCAATTAATTTTGCATTTCAATACATGTATATTTTGAGATAAAATGTCACAAATGGAATATACAGTAAAACTTGGTTATGGCGAAGTCAATGGGACCTATGAAATTACTTCGTTTTAATCATAATTCATTATATCCGTATACAGAATTCTTTAAATTTACATAGCTGGGGATCCAAGATAACTTCCCTTTATCTGTGAATTCGCAATATCCGTGTTCGTACTAAACAAGTTTTACTGTAAATTTATGGTGCAATTTGAATGTGATAGTTTTACTTAATCCACAAAAACATGTACATTTGACATCCTCGCAATGACAGGGGTCCTGAGTCAACATGTTGCCGTTGGACCCCTGGCATATTTCATTATTAGTGGGCTGACTAAAGCGTCGTCTTTTGGAAAAATTACAAATCTTGATTGTTTTTCTTATCTCTCAACCAATCACATTAAGCAATTCCATGATAAGGCCATTCCAAGTTTTTTCTCTGTTTAGCGTCCACCCATCTTTCAAAAACCTAGCTACCTACTCACAAAAAACACACAAGTCAAAAAAAAAAAAAAAACACATATTTTATACTAATAAGAATGACGTAATTCAAAACATATGATTTCATTTATCTATTTTTCATAAAGACAGTTATTTTCTTCTGCAAAATCAAGGTATTAAATACTGAAACTATTCCAAAAATGAAATATTATACAAAGATTTAGAGATATTGCCGGAAATCACAAATTTTGACCTAAATAATTAATTTTCAGACTCCTGATTCTGTTTGTTTTTTTCTGACATGGGGTGTCAAAAACCAAGGCGCACGCAGACGCTAAACATACAAAAAACTTGGAATGGCCTAAACAACTTGTAACACGTTTTTGAATCCTTTACACGTATCGAACTGTTTATGAAACCTTTAATTTGATTGGTGCTTCTCAATGAGAGAAGCAAGCCCTAAAATATCTAATGTAATATGTCAGGGGCCCAACGGCAACGTATGCGTTGACTCAGGCAATGTCAGACACCTCGGCCCAACGACATCTCAATTCAGATAGTGAATGAATTTTTTCTATCACAAATTTGCTTGGGCTGAGGTGTTTTTTATATGGGCCGACGAGTCAATAATTTTGGGCCGATCTTTAGGGCCGAGATGTCAACAATCACAGACCGAGGTGTCGATGGGCCGAGATGTCTGTCTACCGACTCAGGAACCCTGGCATTGTGAGGATGATACATTGAATGCATGCAGGTTTGTATAAGACAAGTTTGATGATCCCTAGAATATGGAATCAATGTTTTAGTTATAAACAGTAGGGAATACAGAGAAAATTGCTGTACCTATGGCTGTGGCTTTTCATTGTGAATATATTGTATAATATGTTCAGTTTTTATAAAGATTAATAGTAAAATACATTCTCTTCAATTTTTTGCACTGTAAATCTCTATCACATTTGGTACATTATACAGGTTGGGTACAGTTCCTTTTTCGGGGAAGTATTACTTTAAAAGGGAACTATTACTCTTTTCAAAACCTGTTATATTCAAAATATCCAATTCACATCCATTTTATGACAATATTGGTCTGAATTGTTTCAAAGTTCAAACAATTAGGCTATGCATTGCAGTAGTTGTTAATTTTTTTGGCCTCTGGCTAATCTCGGTGGAGATTCTACTGGGCTATATATTTGGTCTGTGGGCGTCCCAGATCAAATATCTAGCCCAGCAGAATCTCCACCGTAGCCTACGGCCAATGCATCCGTGGTTCAATCTATTTATGTCAAACAAGGGGTAGATCTTTACACATACTATCTTCTCATACCAACCGTGTTTCCACCGCTAATTTGAAAGTCAATAATTCATTAAATAACTTGAGGTGCAGTGTTCAAACTCTGTTTACTGTTGTTCAAGACTTGAATACTTGTCATTTTCCCGCAATATGATCACGTGACTATTTTGGGATTTCGAGCCCGACGATTTTTTTGGCACAAGCTTTTCCTATTTGTTTGTCAACTCATGAACAATATTTTCAAAAAAAGTTACCTTTTAAAAGCTGTTTTTCACATGTAATTAATAAATTAATAAGACTGCATATACGGATCTAATAGGGAGTTAATGGCATCCCCTTGGGATTTTCAGAATATATTTTATTCTTTATATAGACGGTAGGCCTATTTCTTTCCGTGTAATTTTTATGAAGGAATGCTCCCCCTCTCAAAACAAGGAGTTTTTCCGGTTTAAGCGACCCAATGTCAGGTTAACTACACCTGTATTTAAAAAAATATTTTGTCGCTGGAAAAAATTCTTCGATCTTCACATGAATTTCACATTAATTCAACGTAATCAAAGCGACAAGAAACGTACAACATATAACGTCTTGTGACATGCAATGTAGGAATATCAAAAAAAAAAAAAAAAAATTCAGGCGGTCCACCCCAGTAAAAAAAATCCAAGGTAGAAACTTGATAAGCAAAAAAAAAAAAAAAAAAAAAAAAAAAAAAAAAAAAAATTTAAGAGGGTGATAAACTACCCATACCCATGTCCGTCTCCGCACACAAACGAACTCCAGATGGCAGACGGAAGTTTGCTTTCAAACCTTCATCTCTATGACTTTTATTACCAACTAGATCTGCGTATGAGAAATTAAGTTTATGAAGAGAAAAAAATAGGAAATGAATACCAAAAACCAAACAAACAAACAAATATGTTATCATATCTCAGGAATACATAGCCACGTAGCGTCGTTTTTGAAACGGGGGGGGGGGGCAGCTAGAGAGAAAGTTTTTTTTACTTACTTGAAAAAGTTGACAAAAAAAAAAAACCAACAATAACAATTGCCCAAACTCGAAAATCCTATTTCGTGGGGTGGGGGGGGGGGGGGAGGGGGGGGGGGGTAAAGCCAACTTTTTTCAATGCCAACTTCTTTCATTACTCATTTTTTCATATTCAACACTACATTTCCCTTAAATCACTTTCCTGTAGTATAAAGTGTGTGTGTGTGTGGGGGTGGGGGTCAACCAGCCTTTCACTGAAAATTTCCAAGAGTAAAAGTAATGTTGGGAAAAAAGTGGGGGGGGGGGGGAGCCCCCCCCCCCCCCCCCGTTGCTACGTGCCTGATACATGTGTAGATGGCTCCAGGATTTTGTGTTGAGGAGGGAGTCTGGCGTATACATTGTAGGAAGAAGCCTTTAATTAACACTCTTTCTTCGAACTTCTGGTTGACACTTCAATTTTTTTAGTACTGTTTGGTGATATAATTAATTTGATGAGGAAAGCTAGCGTACTGAGTGATAACATTTTAAAAATATTTAACCACACATTCCTTTTTTAATAAATCCTCCGCTAATTTTTTAGATAAATTTAAATTGTCACAAAACTAAAACGATCACATTATTCAAATGTTTTTTTCCTGCTATAATTACTGAAAATTTTAACAGCCAGTAAATTGTTATATTCAATTGTCTTTCTTGTCTTGTACCAGATTAGCTGCAACAATGCAATTTTTATTCTTGGGGGGGGGGGGGGCGCAGATTTTTAAAAAGTCGGGGATGGCTACATTACTGCAGTAAGCCACTGATACACCCCAGAATCATGTTTCAATATCTCTATAAGACACCACAGGTGCTTGAGGATAGACCCCCCAACCACACCCCAGTTTAGATCCCAAGCCTTTTTGACTTTTTTTTTTACATAGATTATATATATAGATGACACATTTGTAAAATTTATTCTATCAATTCAGAAAAATTGCTTTAACAAACATTTTATAAAAATTTCTATCCCATTTCTACCCCAAATATAAATTAACCCTTGTTAATTTTATAGAATCAGAGACATATAAAACGTTTGGTTTAGGTAGTTTTTCAAATTGTTGGTATAGATTTTATCACAAATATGTCATTGAAAGATAATTGATGAGAAAAAAAGTCGAAAAGGCCAGGGGTCTTTATCGAAAGGGGGGTCCTGTCCTCAAGCACCTGTGTATATAAGACACAAAAATGTACTAAAAGATCTCCAGTTGGGGGTTAATAAAAAGATTGACCCAATATCAATATGAATATGTCTGATTGAAAACTACAGAACATTTCTTCCTAGAATGAATCATCCCCCCTCTCTCTCCCTGCCTCCCTCCCTCTCTCTCTCTCTCTCTATTAGAATTTAAGAAAACAAATATATTTGTCGAAATACAATTTACTTTAGATAATAAAAAATGTTGTTGACCCAATTTCGACAATTCTAAATTTAAACTGTTTACCATACCATAAAGCTATCCTTGAAAGTTAAAAAAAATAATGCGTAGTTAAATACATGTAGTATGGCGGAGTGTAGTTGTAACTGAGAAATGTAAAATTAAGTTTTCATACCAGTCGTGTGAGCGTGTGTCGTCCTTATCTAGTATAGCCTTTTCCATGGAATTACTAACCAATTACAACCCATTTTTAGCTCACCTGAGCCGAAGGCTCAAGTGAGCTTTTCTGATCAAAATTTGTCCGTTGTCTGTCGTTGTCGTTGTCGCCCTTTATTATGAATTAGTGAAAAAATTAATGGCATTTAAAAAAAATCTTCTTCTCAAGAACCACTGGGCCAAGATAGATGAAACTCATGTGGAATCATCCACAGGTAGTGTAGATTCAAGTTTCTTCAAATCATGACCCCCGGGGGTAGGGTGGGGCCAAAATGGCCGATCAAAGTTTTACATAGGAATATATAGGAAAAATCTTTATAAATCTTCTTCTCAAGAACCACTGGGCCAGGAACTATGAAACTCATGTGGAATCATCCTCAGGTAGTGTAGATTCAAGTTTGTTGAAATCATGACCCCCGGGGGTAGGGTGGGGCCAAAATGGCTGATCAAAGTTTTTCATAAGAATATATAGGGAAATCTTTTAAAATCTCCTTCTCAAGTACTTCAAAGCCATGATTAGTGATATTTATATGAAATCATCCTCAGGTAGTGTAGATTCAAGTTTGTTCAAATCATGATCCCCTAGGGGGTTAAGATTTAAGCCCCCCCAAACCCTCCAAACTCAGTAAACTTTCATTTCTGATCTGATATTTGCTTTCTCCGAGCCGGTGTGCTCAGGTGAGCGCTGTGGCCCCTGGGCCTCTTGTTATATTACGTATAAAGAAAACCAAAACGATTTGGCCTATAAGTTTCCTTGAGGATTGATGGATGTGATCAAGACGATCAAAGTCTCTGCAGTCGTAAAAAGAGGATTTTTTTTCTCCTATAGCCACACTGTAAAAAATAACTACTTAAAGTCACCAAGAAGACTAGTAAATTTACTGTCCACACAATCACTACCTTAAAAGTAGTTTTATGGGTATTGGGTATATTTACTAGATACGATTAGTAAATCTAGAATTGATAAGTTACTTTCACCAGGTATCTAAGTATCTATACGACCCCCCGCTTCACAACTAATTACTATCTTAGCCAGTAAACTGAAAGATCATGAGGCACACTAGTTAAAGATCACTAGCTTTTTCTTTCAGTGCATGCAGGGTCATCTAGCAATATATGTCAAGCAGACAAGCTGCTTAGAAAATACAATAAATGTGGAGAGTCCTTTCCAAAAATTAAGAAATTCCCGAAACTTGAGCCTTGATTCTAGGTTGCATAAGGGTGGGGTGAGGGTTGGGGGCTGGTCTTGTATAAACATTACTCGGGCATCATACGTGCAAACTTTTGCATATGATCACGATAAACAACTCGATCCTCCCAAAATAGTGAAATCCATTAATTGACCTTTGAGCATCTCATGCAGAATAGCGAGATTCCATTTAATATTGTGTGACCTTGAAAACCATATCCTCCTCCGAACAAATGCATTTTGACTGTCCTATCACATCACTTATATCACACCAACATGAAGTTCCATCTCTGACAAGAATGTGCACACCCCATTTAAAATACATTTGTCATTCGAAGAAAAAAAAAAATCTTTTTGAGCATTTCAATATTTTACTTTCTCACTAAGGAGTAGGAAACTTAAAAAAATCTGTTTATTTAATTTTAGACGAGAAATAGTTTTTTTTATATCGTGATGAGGTCTCTTTGCAATAAAGATTACAATTGCAAAGAATGCCTAAAAATTGTAATTAAAGGCGTAAATTACATTTTTATTCTAATTGTGCAATCAAGTTATACTATTACATCTACATTACAAACTAAGATATGTTCAGAGGCTATATTCAGAGATGAAAAACTGTGTAATTGGTTTGTAATTAAACAAAAAAATCAGAAACGTATATTCTACAAATATTCATGAAATAATAGTTTTACCATTGCTCAAAGGCTGGTCAACTGCTCATTAATCAGTAACTGTTTATTACTACTACCAAAGCATTATTTTGATGTTAAACTTCAAGTACTTATTGTTCTATATGCGTCTCATTTTTTTCAAGTCCTAGGTTTTGGCTTTATGATAATTTATAACTCCATAATAACTTCCTTGAATTAAGCATTAGAGTGGTATTCCGTAGCACATTGACCAGAGACGTAATATTATCTTCTTCTTTAGAGAAGACGAGGAGCGAGCAACACTATAAGGTACGTCAGCGCAAATCTTCGATTCCTATTGCTATGCAACTTTGATTTAAAAAATAATTGTAAAATCAGTTAATTTATACCTCATTGCAACTGATTTGTACCCTTATCGAGTTCTATTGTTAACAGTCTCTGTTAAAATATCATTGAAAATATCTTTTTGAAAATATTTTTCTTTCAAAATATAAAGGCTTTTGTTTGTCTCTTTTAAAGAAGAAAACGGGGAAGTAAAGCATTGGGATTGCTACTCATTTTAATTAAATGCTATACATGTAATTCTGACACAAGTTTTTGCATTGAAACTATTGAAATGCAAACCTTGATCGGTTACTGGTGGATGTAAACCAGTATCGCGATACCAGAAATCAGTTCAATACCTGCAGACGTATAATTTTATGAAAAATCCAAGAAAATCAATTGGGCAAAAAAAAAAAAACCCAAAAAAACAAAAACAAACATTTAACAAAAAAAAAGAACAAATAAACAAAAACTGAAAAACGGACAGACGGATAGAAAACATAATCCCTACAGTGTAGTTTGCTCCTGTTTCCCTTTTTGAGATTAAAAAAGATGGCTCGAGTCAATGGAAATATGCAAGCTCATCATTTATCCTCTCTTGTTAAAACCGGATTTTTTTGGTAACTATGAAATCATTGTTTACAACAACAACCAAAAAAAATTCAGTATGTGCCATCCAGTGACCTGTTTTACGTTAGAGTTTTACTAGAAGATCCTTCTTTAACACTAGATACAATGTACTTAAGAGTCAAAATCAGCAAGCATCGAGCATTGAATGGAAAGTCAAAATTTTATTTTTTCAAAAGCTTTTGGTATATAAAAGATTTTGTCCTATCTAATGCTAAAACACAATTAAATTTTTTTTTGAACGTATGAAGGGACTGGTATCCAAGGAAATTCATTTCCTTAGCAACGGGTTCATAAATCCTTATGAAAATCAATGATTTTTAGACATTTTTCTACGAATATTTTTTCTGAACGTGATAAGATAAGGTATTTTGGTTACTTTATTTGTGAAAAGAAGGAATTACTGTATTCTCTCAAAATAGGAAAAACAAAATTTCTGTGGTGATATTGTTGCCATGACAACGAGAAAAGAACATGGCGTCAATGCTTATTAATTTTGAAAAAGTTACATATGTTTATCACTATATACACAAAATCTACAACCACTGCTGGAAAAATGAATGGTGTTATCTTGTTAGGGGTTATCCATATGTCATATCTATACAATAAAATTTGCAGGCAACTTTAGTAGAAAAAAGTTACAAATGGTTGAAATGTGTGATAATTTGGCATTTATAAGCTTTTTTGAAGGGGTGGGGGTAATTTGATTACATGTACAGTGTCCATTATATTGGTCATATTGGTTCTGATCAAAACATACTCATAATTTTACTATTGTTGATAAATAAATGCACATTCAATTTCAAAAGGAATTTTATATTCCTCACAAACGAAACTTGGAAAGGGGGGAGGGGGGGGGGGGGAAGTAGGAATCACCTTGTCCACCGATCCATATGTATGTAAAATTTTGACTTGTCCATAACATTTCAATGAAGTGCCACTGAAAGTTCATACTTGATATTAAGATTGCTTGTGATCGAGAGATGTGTCAAAAACTTGACTCAAGGTCATTTGAACAAGTTCAAGGTCATTGGTAGAAGAAAAGTGCAATCTTTGCCCATTCTGTAACATTCTAATGAAAAGACGAAGTTTCATCTTGGATATAATTTTCGAGCTGTAGGTTTGTCATGACCTTGACCAAAGCTCATTTAGACATGTTTGACCTTGACTCAAGGACATAGCTTTTTCAAGGTAAAGGTAAAAGTGTACTATATGAGTTTGGCACATTTACATATTTAACTTTGAATGAAGAGAAATTGGAAGTTTATGCTCAACACAACAGTTTTACTACCTATGACTTGAGTATACATGTATGTCATAGTCATTTTTGGTATGTATATCTGCACTAGCAAAATTTTAAAAAGGTTTTAAATTAATATTTGGACCTTTTTTAAAATAAAAAACATTTAATGCAAAAGTACTATTTTATGAGCTTGCTCACAATAATTATCGTTTATGAAAGAGAGTCACTATGACAGCTCACATAATTTTAAAGTAAAACCATATCAATCAGGCATGTAGCATCAGGTTTGGGTTAGGTAGGGGGGATGACATCCCCACCCAATTTTTTTCTCAACATAACCTGATGTTTACCCCCCTCCCCCCCCCCCCGCGATTTTGGAGAATTTCCCCACTTTTTTCTTGCAGTTTTTTTACGCCTACCCCACACCATGCACTTTCAAAAATGATACCATGTCTGTCAAGAACGAATGACTGCAACCTTTGGTATTGAACCAATGATATATTCTCCTGCTGTCCTAATTAAGAAACAATATTGCAAGACAGCTAAGACCTCAGTAGCTACTGGTGCCTAAAATAAAAATCTTGAAGGGCTATATATGTATATATATGAATGTCTATACTTGAACTGACCCTAAAAGATATTCATTAATAACCCTAATGGGCAATCCTTTGAATGGCATATATCAAAATTTTTGTTGTACATATGTAATTATATCTAAAAACATTTTGAAAACAATGTAGAAATCAGAAGAGAATGACAAATATGAATATTTTACATATACATGTACATATATATAATACCTAGAGATACAAAACATAAATTTGAGGAACGTGTCGTCTGACTTTAAACTAGTTAATCCTCATCATTTTTATTTCACTCACACCAACATCAGTGGTACATAAGGTACAATATATAAATTAGCCCTCTTTCTTTTTTCTCACAAAAACATTTTGTCAGTTTTAAGATTGATTGATCATTTAATATTGACTTTGTTTTAACTATGATACTTCAAAATGCAGAATTTAAAGATATGTTTCAGATTCTTCGACTATCTAATAATTATGAATCTGCATGCTAAAAATTGATAGTTATTAGATTTATATCAATAAAAAAATGCTAACAGAAAAACAAACAATGTTACTTTTGGATTGAACATATTTATTTGATCCACTTTCGTGAATACACTGTACAATTTATGGATCTATTTTCTCGATCCCTGAGTCTCCGGTAACACTATCCACTCACCTCCAGCATCAATGGTCTGTACTGTAATAATGTATTCCCATAATCTGAAAAAAAGTGATAAAATTAAAATGTAATAATATTATACAGCTTTGCCGTCATATAGTATACTTAGAACCATTTCTTGTTGAGCTTGAGAAATGATGATGACTGCAAAGCATGTTTATTGGAATCAATTAAATTCCAAGAAATCTCAATGGTTTATCATTTTATTTTAAAAAGTTAACGTTTTTTCTAAATGTGTTATTTACATGTTTTTCATGTCCAATTCTATATCCGCTCATCCAATTCTGCTTCTGCTTCTTTCCGAGTATGGATTCAAAGTGCCGAATTTCATTCTAAAAACAGAAGTATACAACACAAAGTTGAGACCGCATTGATTTTAGATATTCTTTAAATTTAAAAACTTGCAATAAAAAGGTCAATTGGTTCTAGGTTTTGTCAAAACTCTAAATCATGTTTTTCATTTTTTTTTCCAATACCCCCCCCCCCCCCCAGAAAAAATGGATATAGATATTCATTTCATAAATTTACATGCTTTAAATCTAATGATGCTTATTATTTGAACCTAGGTAACTTAAATTAGTTCAGTGGTACCGGAGAAAATGTTAGCTGAATATGAATTTTCTTTTATAACTAAACACTGGATGACATCAGCTGAAAAAAGTTTTTTTTAATCAATTATTTTAGTGTGGTATATATACAATTCAAGTACCACTAGTCCACTACAGTACATAATACACTTGTCTGTATCACAATACTTCCAAGGTAAACCCCCCCCCCCCTGCCCCTTTTTCTTTTTTATGGACGCCATAACAAAGGTCATTCCATTTTACAAATATTTCATAATCGTGATGGTTTTCATAAATTCATAATTTTTCATGTAAAAAGCATGTATTACATGTATCTTAAATGGTAAATAAAGATATCTATTATATACAAAATTTTTATTTACTCGACCATCAATCAAGTTATAATCATTACATGACTGTATATAGCTGGTGAGTGACTTAGGCTACATACATACCGTGAATACAACAAATTAAAATTATAAACTAAATTCAATTTAAACTTTATAATTTGGGATACAGTTATGTAACTGATCATTACCAACTTTTTCACGTTAGTCCCGTAGAAACAATCTAAATTGGGGATTTAATTTTATCATATTATATAGTTTAATATCGGCAATATTATTGGAGGGCATACCCCCTCCTCCTGGTTCCGCAGGCCATGCATAATCTTTTTTTTTTAGTTATAAAATAAGTAATGCTAACATATATAATCAATCAGAATAAAATTGAAATGTGCAAAAACACTTGCCAAGTGTTACATATTTTACTGCATGGTTGATAAATTTATGCTATACATTCTTCAGTAACTGTTGTAATGGTAAATTGTAAAAAATTCAATCACTCACCGTAATTAAGACTCATGAAAACGCCAAAACTGAGGCTCAGACTGCTCCAAGTTTGTCTTGTGTACAACAATGTAAGCAAACTACCGTTTATTCCTCCTATGTTAGAGAGCTATACCAAAGGGAGGTAATTTGAAGCAAAAGTGACAGAAAATTATGGATTTAAATCAGTTGTCATATATAAATGCTTTAGTTGCCTGCAGATTTTTTTCTTGATTCTTCTAGTACAAATACTGTTTAGTAAATATTTTATGTTGATAAGCTTTAATGTGGTTGTAGATTTCTTATAGAGTACTTCAAATTTGCTGTTTTTTAAAGCAAAATAAACCCCCAAAAACTAGTTTTATCCATCAAAAGGTGAAGAGAATTTCAATAATCAACAGCTGTTAAAATAGAGTATATTTATATAAATAAAATAATAATTTAAAAAGCTTTTTTTAATGACTAGTAATAAAAAAGTATTTGGTTAACCATAAATTCAAGAGTCATGATAAAGTACAAAACATGCTTTTTGAAAGGCGCGTGGTTTCCATAGCAACAATGCGAAAAATTATTTTTTTGCTTGCTTTTTTCTATCATACCCTTTGTTCTGAAAATTTCTATATGAGTTTTAACCAAATCTGTTTCTATGCCACTTTCCACATTTTTTAACTAAATGCTCGATGCTTGCTGATTTTGACTCTTAAGTGTTATTAAAGAAAATTTGAAATAAGAGTAAGATATGAAAACCTACTTTACAATGGGGAAAAAGGAGATAAAACCCGTTATCAAGTTCATAAGGTTATTATAAAATAAATAAATAAATCTAGAGCAGAGCAAACAAGGACCTCTAAGGTCATCACAGGTGGGATCAGGTGTCATGGAGAAGTGAGAATCCCCTGTCAATTGGTCAGACCTTCCGTGTGCTTATGACTGGGAGAACGGACAATAGCTGTAGAGAGTTCAGTGTGTAAATAATGGCCGAACAATTAATGTTAAAAAAACGTCTGTCAGCATTCGAATTATAGTATTTAAAGATAAATTGTATTTGCTGAAAAGATCATTGTATCGATGCTAAATGATGACTTTAAAGAAGAGTGATGATATCATTGTTTCTTCAACTTGTTTGTCAATAGCTTTCATTGTTTTATATATTCACAGTAGAGCTCTCGTGGGTATTGAATCAAAAGGGGAGACAAAAACCACATTTGTATATGCAAATGATAACGCTATGTTGCACCATAATTAACTAAGGGTCGGGTTGACGATTAAAAGTTCTTATCTCAAACGCTCATATATGAATAAGCTAGATAAGCCACTCATAGGATGCATCTACATATATAACATATTTCTTGTTGAAATCTATAATGGCTTTTACATTGTTTGTATTTGATACAATTACAAAGTACCCAGAAGGCAAAGAAACTACATTTTATCAAATCTGGTGTTAGATGACTTCGTGTTGTTTTGAAAAGTACATTATTTTGTAACTGATTATGATTTAATTTCAGAAGATAAAAGTAATTTTAAAGGAAAAAAAGAAGGATGACAGATTTTAGAGGTAATTAAAGACTAATACCAGTAGTTGTTATTAGCTGCAGAACTGTACATGTACATTTCAAACAAGAACAAAATATCAAAATATTTGAATAGTTTTCATTCAATTCAAAAATATACAAAACATATATTTGAGGAACGTATCTTCTGACCTTAAAATCCGATTGAGGAACAATTCGTTGATAATTAATTCAAAACTGTAAAAAATGTCTTACATGGCTATAAATGGCTCACTGACAATAGCATTATCGTATATGAATGCATGCCACTTTGGTAAACGTACATTATATACCAAATTATGTGTTTTTTAAAAAATGCATTAAATTTTACAGATTCTCCGATACACGATGCATTGAAACCTTTAGAGTGGTTGATAGGAAAATGGAAAGGCGAAGGAAAGGGCACCTGCCCAATCAGTGGACCTTTTGAATATACTGATGAAATAGAGTTCTTTCACGTTGGTCAGCCAATGCTTCAGTTTAGGTTTGTTTGTTTGTCTGATTGTTTTCCTTTGTCTGACAGTAGTGGTGGCAGTATCTTTATCATTGATGTATAATCTACATTTACAGTAAAATATCATTTTTGTTTATATTATTTGTTGTAATTTTTATTGTTAGAAGAGATCTCCAAATTCATGTGCCCCATGAAACTGAAAAAAATTGAAACTTATAGTAAATCTAAGAATTTCCTGCTTCAACCACGGAATAAAATCCCCTCAAAACAATTATTTTCTTCAAATCACGAAAACTTAATCAAAGAAAATACATGTACGTGATTTTTCAGTATTGCCATAAAGATACTACTATACCAAGTACTCAAGGACTACAGCAGCATTTAGCTTATAATACAGTATACAATGACAACTAAAATATTTATTTGTCATATTAATTGAATGTTTTAGTTTCCGGTTATTGGCTTTTACAACTTTGCTAACCTATCAAATAAATGCATTGTCTGTGTTCTTGTAGCCTTTATTCTATCAATAAGAAAACAAGCAGGCCACATCACAGAGAATTAGGATTTCTTAAAATTAAACCCGGCACAAACGAAATAGCTTGGATAGCCGCTCATAACAATGGTGAGTACTTTTTTTCCAAGAAAGAAGGTTACGGCTTTACTTAAAATGCTTATTTAGTTTAAATTTAATTCTAAGATTACATAAGTACTTTAGAAGAAACAAATACTAGTAAATGCTGGTTTAAATTATGCTTTCATGCATTGATCGTAATATTTAATAAAGGATTTTCTCCAATCCATCTAAATATAGCTATCAGTGAAATCCAAGAGGGAACGGTTGAGGGACAAAGCATTGAATTGGAATCAAACGATATTCGAAGGAAGATATTTTTCGATGGCTGCAAAATGATAAAGGTAGCTGCAGAAATTGAAAAAAAAATGAATAAAGAATTTCCTTATTCTCATTGGAAAGATGTTATCTTAAAAGTCAATGTGTTGAAATGTTAAGTAGTCTGAGCTGACGAATAACAAACACACAGATATTAAATATTTTCTTGTTTATGATTTTATGCATAGTCCTAAAGACTAATGACATATAAGTAGTTGTTCATGAAAGAAAATCAGATTTGTATTGATTTTTCAGTACAGATGTTTTAACATATCAGATTGGTTTAAAAATTAAATTGAAAGATATTTTAAAAAGTGAATTTTAATGTTTTTTTTTTTCAGGTAAAGAGAAGTTTCAAACGAGAAGGAGACACATTACACCAGATTTTCAACATGGAAACAGATGCTGGTCCTTTAACAGAACATCTAAATACGACTTACCACAAAGTATAGTTATCCCCTCAGTGAAAAAAAGCTATCACTTGTCCATTGATAATAAACTTGAAGTTCTTTTTTAAAAAAAAAACTAAAATCGATATCTGCAATGTTCTTTAGTTATCTATTTTAAACTTTGTTCATAATGCCCCAAAATACATGGTAAAACATATTCCTTTGGAAAAAAAGATATACAAATGTTTATATATTCTCTTTGTAAAAATCCCTATTTGTCTCTACAGAGTTGTATGTTTTTTGTATTATTTAATTCAAAATCATTTACCGATATTTCCTAAGAACTTTTACCTATACTTTTTCAGATGTTGATTTTGAAAAAAATAAATCGATGTATGTTATTCATTTATAGTGATGTTAAACTTCATGTACTCCATTTTTTTTATATATAAATTCCATTATGTATTTTGATAACGTAAACAAAAGCTTATTAGAATTTCTGCAGGAACTCAAAAATTCTTTGTGAATACCATTCATACAGGTAGTTTAAAGGGGACCGACTGGGATTTTCATAAGTTTATATTACTTTAAACTATAAAGCAACGTATGAAATCAAACAAAATTAATAAATCACAATTTGAAAAAGAAATAATTATAAACGATTTTCAACGTCTTTAAAAAAAAAACACTTTCTGTGGCCTTCAATTCGACATTTAGATATTTCGACGACGTACTGTCAATTAACAATGGTGATTTCCATTCTTATTTCGATACAATATATCCTGGTGAACTTGAGATAAAAGATACCACAGAATATGGCACATATGTTTCATATTTCGATACTTTACTTTAAAAAGACGTTAATGGTAATCTAACAACCAAGCTGATGACTTTAACTTTACTATCGTTAACTTCCCTTACTTATGCAGTAATCTATTTTAAACTTTGTTCAAATGACACAATTATAGATATTCTATAGATGGTCTATTTTATATGAAAACACACAAGGAGTTGGATAAAAATCATATCCAACTACAAATCATGTGAGATTCTAATATTTACATTATCACGAATCATTGAAGCGAATTACATTTTAATCTCTAATGAAAGCAGTTCTAGTCATAATGTTTTGATAGAAGAAACTTACTTTGGGTTTACACCTGAAAACTTTAATGGATTTTGAAGACCATTTCATTTCGGTTTTATTTGAATTATAGATGAACGATTTTTTCGCTGGAATTAAATTTCGTGTAAATAAAATATACCAATAGTAAATTAGATCAGGTATTGCAGATTAAATATCAATTGAAATAAAGAAACTTTCTTCATAAGTTCAATGTTATTGCTTTTCAATGATAATATAATTTTAGTGCATTACAATGTACCAGTAAATATACAATAGCTTTCAATTAATACAGTCATGTGGATATTAATACATTAATATTTAAAAAAATAAATATTTTGATAGCTGTTGATGTTCAAAATTCAATACAATAAAACAAAGCTGTGGGAGTAGGGAAAACTCGGATCCATGGAAATTCCAGAAATGTTATTAGGTGCCATTAAGAAGTAAGTCATTGCCGACTGGTCATATCGCAATGAACCCTCCAAGCAGTCTAGCATTTTATTGACTTTCAGTCACTATGCATACAATAAACATTTGACCAGAAAAAATGAGTAAGAGACACATCGGACGATCGACACGACACGTTGGCCTTTTCATTTTTTTTAAAATAAATTTTTCATCATTCTAATGATCCGTAGTAGATAATTTCACACATTGTATTGGTTATAATTGTCCACCTACATTTTGAAAGTTTAGTTAATGGATTTCACAACCCTACTGTCCTCTTGTATCTCGTCAACTTCCCTTACTTATGCAGCAATATACCTTCAATCATCACCTGCATATGAAGTATATATATCTCAGTTGATTCGATACGCAAGAGCATGCTTAACGCATGAACAATTCCTAAAACGAGGTAAATTATTGACTAACAAAGTAATGAAAAAAGAATTTCAGCTGTCTCGTGTAATGTCATCATTTCGTAAGTTCTATGGTCGATACAATGACCTTGTCAGCAAATACAATTTCATTGAGTCAAATGCTGACTGACGTTTTTCATACTAATTGTTAGTCCATTATTCATACACTAAATTGACGACGAATTTTTCCGTTATTTCCCGATCATGACAAGGAGTACACGGCGAGTGTGACCGGTCGGCAAGGGATGCTCACTCCTCCATAGCACCTGATCCCACCTCCGATGTTTTGAGGTCCGTGTTTGCTCTGCCTTTATTTTGTATTGTTTAATGGACTTTTGATCTTGCATACTGTTCGTTATCCCCATATGTTTCATCAAGAACTTCACCAAATGTGCCTGATTAGAGGATATCAATTTTTACTTATTTAGTTCGGTACGTATACCAAAGTATGTATACAGTTACAAGAAATATGATTACATTTGAAGCTCGCGATCGTCACTGGTAAATATTTTAGGCTTTTGAACTTGAGTTTAACTTTCTGAAAAAAATTATTCTAGTATGTATTTTTTAACATATAATCTTATTTGGAACTACATGTTTTATTTACTTTTCATGAAACCTTACTTTTAAATTTTTTCCGAGTCTTAAAGCATTAATTTCTTATACCTTCTTAACAGTAATGGTATTTTCACTATTTTTAAACATTTTGTTATCTTCAATTATACAGAAGATATTTGAGGTATCACTGTCTAGATAGTATAGTATGCCAGGGCATCAGCGATAGTGGGAAACATGGGATAATTGTATAACAGGTGAAGCCCGTTATGCATAAATTATCCCATGTTTCCCATTATCGTTGATATTCCTGGCATACTATACTAACTAGACAATGATTCCTCATATTTCCATTTCATTGTTAAATAAAATTGTAGATTTAGACTTTAAAAATGTAGACATGGATTTAATTTCCACGAGGACTCCCATATCAATTTCAATAGCCCTCGTCAAACATGTAGGCAGCTGCAGGAGATTTACATGCATATTTGGCCTCCTTAGCGCAAAACAGAGACAGAAGCGTCGAGATTTGCATTAGGCCTCCTTAGCTCTTGACCTATCGACCTTCCTAATTTACATTCCGGTAGAATTATCAAGAAATAAACTCCGGTAACTTTCAAAAAGTTGATACAGAAACAAATGGAAATAGAAATATTGCATTAACATTTTTACACATGGTATCAAAAAGCATGTTTAAGAAGTAAGAATAAAATACAATCATTTGGACGTGGTAAAAATACTGAATTGCTATAATGAAATAATAAAAACATAATTGTCGTTAACTACCGTACTTTTTTGATTGGGATAAGCCTTTCTTTTATACTTCTATTTGAAATACTGATTTTTAAGTATTTTGATAAAAAAAAATTTTCCAAAGAAAGAGAAGACTGTTTTGGAGTATCAATTATATTAAATGTTATATCAGCACCCTCTTTGTTACATTTCAAGAGGTATTGAATAGGTTTGTCAATCGGTTTTTCATGATTGTTTACAGTTTTCTCTAGAAAAGAAATATATTTATAAATCTTTCTGTGCTTTGCTAGCAATTGTCTTTTCACATATTCATTAATTTCCTTTAATATGTCCTGCTTTTTGCCTCCAGTCCCTTCTTTTATCAAACACTGTAAAAGATTTTTTAAGCTTTTAACATTTGACTCTCTGTTCCACCGAGACTTGGCAAATTCGCTAGGTAAAATATCATTATAAGATATTATAGCTGACAAGATTATTCTAATATATTTTACAAGAGTTTTGATCGTCTGCCTGTATCTTCTGTTATAACCTATTCTCAATTTCTTTCTGTAGAGCCTTACAATATCTGATGACGAACATTCTTTGTGTTCAGAACAATCGTCACAAATAGGATGATCACAAGACAAACACCAACGATTACAATACAAATTAGGGTGCTTTCCCGTATGATAAAGTTTCCAAACTTCAAACGATATATAACAATGACGTGTTTCTTCTCGTCAGTGTCAATATAATGAATTTCCTTCCAGAGAAGACAAAGATCACGTTTGCAGGTTCTGCACTAGTAGTCTGCGTCATGAGGACATTGAGAACACAGTGGTACCTTCAAGACTACGTCCATGGTGTAGATTGTCTCCTTTTTCTCTTTTTCCAAAACGATTCTGATAAAGAATAGATTGGAAGGCAAAGTAAAACTAATGATAAAATTATCAATCAAAATGCTTCATGAAAAAAAAGTATTGGAAGACTACATGAAATTGCCACACCCTAACAAAAAATACTATACTTAACTATAGTTTATAATTACTATAGTTAACTATAGTAAATCAAATTGTCAAAATTATCACTATAGTAAATCAAACTTTTCGAAGTGTTCATTATAGTGTCAAAGTGATCATTACAGTAAATCAAAGTTTTTAAAGTTATCGCTATAGTAAATCAAAGTTTTTACCGTAGTAAATAAAAGTTTTCATAGTGATCACCATAGGAGATCAAAGTTTTCATAGTGATCACCATGGTAAATCAATATTTTCGTACTTATCACTTTAATAAATCAAAGTGTTCACTATAGTAAATCAAGGTGTTAAAGAGTTCACCATAGTAAATCAAAGTGTCAAAGTGTTCACTATAGTAAATCAAAGTTTTCATAGTGTCAAAGTGTTCACTATAGTTAACTATAGTAAACTATAGTTAACTATTGTATCTTTTTGTTAGGGCATATCGATTCCGAATAACTTTAATTCAATGTTCGCAAGTATAATCATATTTTTGTGTCACTAATGTTCAAAATTGGCATGCACCATTATAAAAATATTTTATACTACATGTGATATTTATATAATTTCTTTGTAAAAACATTTTTCTCTCGGTTAAGTTGATCTAACATTAGCTGTCTGCGCAGCAATGAAGACATGAAAACGAAAGCATAATTCGTGTCCTTTTGTGAAATTGCCAAGGAATTCTTCTATTAACACACATATGCAGGTCTATAATTATATAATAAACTAATAAATATACTAGTTAACGAGTTAAGTAAATCAATGTTATCTTAGTCAATATGAAAATTACAAAAGCTAGTAAAGATATTATATTCCGAATTCATAAATAATTAACTTCCTCTTGTTTTTTAAAAAGTAATAACTTGTATGAAGAAAAAAAGTTTTAAACTTACTCCCTACTTTATGTTCAATGTTCAGCAGATTAATAGGTGACAGAAGAATTTTATCATCACATTTTGTACTCTGTTTTATTTCAAACAAACGTCAGGAAGTTTATCTTAGATAAACTTCATTAAATTTTATATATTTAAAACAAATACATGTACAATATTTATTTATTTTATTACAGGACTGCTCCATAATCAATTTACCTAAATAAAAAATCAACACAATCAAGATAAAATAAAACGAATTCTGTACTAATGGGCATAAAAACTCGTAACAAAAGTCGTAACTTTTACATTTGAATTAACAGAGTCGGTAATGGAGATCATCAATGTATATTCATTTTATTGACTCTGATTATCCATCATATCATGCTCTGAAAAATAATGGAAAGGTGTGGAGTTCCCTAAAATCATCATGAGAATTATAAAAGCAATATATGGTGATATCAGATGTTCAGTCAGGCACGAAAGAACATTTCCAGACTGGTTTCTGGTAACAACAGGTGAACATCAGGAATGCATCTAATCACCATTCATGTTCTCACTTGGTATAATTGACTGGTTGATGTTGTTGAAGGGGACAAAAGAAAAAGCAAGGAATCCACAGTTTATTTCTGCATTAAATGCCACAACATGAGTTTAGTAAGCCACTCAACATACACAAGAAAAGACGGAAAAGCTTAAAGTGGGAGACAAACTGTATCTTAGGCTCAATCAAAACAATTCAAAGAAAATCTGAATCAAGAATAAAAACAGTATTAAAATAATATTAAATCAAGAATAAGGAATTAGAAGAGATAAAGATATTTTGCGACCTAGGAAGTGTTATTAAAAAGAGTGGGGATATCAAAGAAAAAATAAACATCAGGATTGACAAAGCAGCATCAGTGTTCAAAACACATTTAGAACTCAAGAAAAATATCATTATATCAACAAATATATATATCTTAGTTAAGCTGTATGAAAGTAAAATAAAAATATTGCTGTTATATGCTGCCGAGACATGGAAACAAAAAAAAAAAACAACAGAAAACAGACTTTATTGATTGGCGGATAATGAGAATTAATATTGGCAAGATTGATTAAGTAACAAGGAATTTAGCGTCCGAAAAATCAGAAGTAACAGAGATATATTCGAAATCAAAAAGAGACGCTGGAGATGTTTGGGACATAGACCACATGGAAAGAGGAAGCGTGGAAGACCAAGGGCATATGGAGGATTACCATCGAAACAGAAATGAAGGGAACAGGATATGACTGGAAAAACATCACCAGAATTGCTAAAGATAAAAGTCGATGGAAAGAAGTTTTTGCAACCTTACGTGCAGAAAAACATGAATAGGAATAAGTGAGTAAGTAAAAAGGGCTTCCAAATTGCAAAATAGTTTTAGGATGGGTTAATCTACGAGCAAAGGCTTTCACATGAAAATAAATTTCCATATTAATTACTTGGTTAATAACCAGGGGCCGTTTTAGAAAGGAAATTTCGACTAATTTTATTCTGTTCATAACTTACTATTTCACATTGATTTAAAAATTGTTTTATTCTTTTTAAAAGGAATTTTGATTATATATTTTAATGCTTCCGATTTCAAACTTAAACATTAATTTTACAAAATTTTCGGTCTTAGTCGTAAGTTCTTTTATAAAACGGACCCCAGGTCTCTAAGGGACCTATAAAATTTAGGCACCAAATGGCTTCTAATACAAAAAATCATTTGCCAATGCAAAGTTTTCTCTGACAATTTAGATATACGAACCCATAGGGTTAGTTCAAGAAAGAGGGGATTGCAGATCTATTGCAATCGTAAAAAATTAACAAAATACTGAAAGGAAAAAGAAACGCAGGGTATCATAATATGTGAAATTTTCTTTACCGCAAGACCAAAAATTACCAAAATTGGTCAGGTGAGAATCTCGGTTACTATGCACTAAAATCAGAGTTCAAAATTGCTCAACCTTGAAATGTATGACGTCACGTCGGAAAGTGCTAAAAAGCCAAAAACACGTGCAAGATGATTACGACAAGTTTGTCAACGATCTTGTTGAACCATTTCATGCACTTGAGGTATACACATTGATTTTCAGTACCGGGTATTTTTTGACGAAATGCATTCCTTGCAATCTTGTAACAGTTGATGGAAGTTTTTACATTGCCTTAGTAAGGGCAAAGGCAACAACGGTTTGATTTGCAGTCGTTAGTAAATGTTCCCCCATAGAACTTCTTAGCCGTCGTCAGAGAGGGCCGTAGATGGTTTTCAATCACCCGTGACGATGACGTTGACGCGTAACAGAGCCAAGTGAATATCGGGTTAAATTCGTCGTGCCACCTGTTTAATTGCAACTTTACTGGCACAAAACTGCTTTTAACAGAATAGTTTTTTATAATCATTACATTCATCATAAAACTTTTTTTAATAACTGATTGCGCTATTCGGATCTTTGAGCTGGTCAACTTTACGTTGGATTCCTCTCACTGGAGCATGCACCTAATTTTTTCGGCGTGTTTACCTCCGACCCGTTGTAGCCGAGGTTTATCAAGACTTTCTAGAAAACAATCACATTTATCCACTCAACTGGTCTCCAGAATGTCCATCTTTTTCTCATTGAACAATATTGGATAGGGTTCGAAATGCAGAAGATAATCCCTTTCAACTAAGGGTTATCTTGTTGAAAAGGTTGAAAATTATTGCTATTTGTAGGAAGAACACACTGATGAACTCCATGAGAAACAAGACCGTGACAGATGCGCGAAAAAGACATTGAAGATAATGTGAATTTTCAATTTTCACTTTTGGGGGATCTCGTCATATCAGTTTCAATATCTTACGGATTATAAGGCAAAGTCTAATGAAATTTTGGTTACATTTTTATTAAAGATGATTTTAAACGTTAGATAGGAATACTAGAAAATACATTAGAAAAAAAAATCATTTCACCTCAAAAGTTTACCCTGCGTTTCTTTTTCCTTTCAGTATATAAGCCAGGTAAAGGACGAAAGGTTATATGCATGTAAAACGTCATCATCTAAAGCCACTCACCTACCTATCTTTAACTAAATTACTATGCTATATCTCTAACCAATGAGAATTTAATTGAAAACAAATTAATTAGATCACCCGTCCACTTTACCAATTGTTAATTCTCTGAAACCAAGTTACCTGGAGCTTCTATTGTCTTACGTTGTCTACCTGAGCTCTGTGCATAAATTGTGCTTTTACTGTAGACCAAAAAACTGGGCATTTACTGAGGTTTTTACGGACCTTACTTGAGAAAGTTAGATCAAGTTGTCCAAGTTATCAATTTATGAGGTGATGGGATTGACCAATTACATTTTTAACCGGGCTTATTGCTCAAAGAGCAATTGCCGGTGTAAAGACGAATAATGACCCCCATCGAATAATGACTGGGGGTCATTTTTCACCAGGCTGAAGCTAGCAGCCAATAACAGCAGCCATTAAGCGCGTAGAAGCTAGCAGCCAATAAGGAAATTCATCAAAGAACTGAGAGAACTCAGACGCAGTACTGTTTTTAATAGGTTATTTTAGATAATTAATGGTTAATGATTATAAAATTAATGCAACAATTAATTACATAATAAATCAGATACTCAGAGGCAGTAAGGCTCACCTGAACAATTTTTTTTTTCTTTTTTAAACCGAAAAATAAGAAATACATTACTTTATAATTTTTATCCAATTGAACAAACAAGCACTAAGAAATGGTTAACTCCTTCAGGAAGAATCCCTTTTCAACTCCTTCAGGGACCTCAAGATTATGACAGGGCCAGTAAGCTAACCTGAAATTTGATTAATATATAACGATTGTAAACAGAAATATAGCACAAGTGTAAACTAGGTTGAAGTATGTTTCGAACATTATTACTGGGAAAACTTAATGAATCTATCAGACTGTAAATTACGACTATCAGTAATAAGTGGTGGTGGTGCCACTAAGTGGTTCCAAATTTTGATATTACAGGCAGGTATTATACCCATGATTTATAAAGTGATCAACATTACTAGGGCAAGATAGAAGGGCCCAAGGATTATTATTTCCTGCTATCAGAAGGGGCTTTAGTGGTACCACCAGGTGGTGCCAAGTGCATGGGTCATATTTCAAGCAATCATTCGTCATCAATTATTGGTCATTAAGTTAAGGGTCTTAGAGGGAATCCCTTGTCAACGTTTCAAAAGGTCCCAGGGACTGGAATGGGCCAGTTATCTACTATGAACTTTGCCTGTTTTGCATTTTATCCCCAAAACGCCATTAAAGATCAGCTATTACACGCCTAATCTTTGAAGTGTTCACGAAATGATTAATGGGGCAAGGTAGAGGGGCCCTAGGGCTATCATTTGCCACTTTCAGAATGGGGCTGTAGTGGCACCACCCAGTGGTGCCAAGTGCGTGGGGCATATTTCCAGCATTCATATTTTATTCATTGTCGGCCTCCTGAACAAACTAACACTGGGGGTGGGTAGGGGGCCTTAGGGGGTACCCCTTGACAGATTTCTGCTGGGTCCTAGGGGCTGGAAGGGTCCAGTTAGCTAACCTGAACTTTGATGTTTTTCATCATTGTAGATTGGGAAACGGGAAAAGGGCAGCTATTATACGCCTTATCCTTGAAGTGTTCATCAAATGATTATTGGGGCAAGGTAGAGGGGCCCTAGGGCTATCATTTGCCACTTTCAGAATGGGGCTGTAGTGGCACCACCCAGTGGTGCCAAGTGCGTGGGGCATATTTCCAGCACTCATATCTTATTCATTGTCGGCCTCCTGAACAAACTAACACTGGGGGTGGGTAGGCGGCCTTAGGGGGTACCCCTTGACAGATTTCTGCAGGGTCCTAGGGGCTGGAAGGGTCCAGTTAGCTAACCTGAACTTTGATGTTTTTCATCATTGTAGATTGGGAAACGGGAAAAGGGCAGCTATTATACGCCTTATCCTTGAAGTGTTCATCAAATGATTATTGGGGCAAGGTAGAGGGGCCCTAGGGCTATCATTTGCCACTTTCAGAATGGGGCTGTAGTGGCACCACCCAGTGGTGCCAAGTGCGTGGGGCATATTTCTAGCATTCATATCTTATTCATTGTCGGCCTCCTGAACAAACTAACACTGGGGGTGGGTAGGCGGCCTTAGGGGGTACCCCTTGACAGATTTCTGCAGGGTCCTAGGGGCTGGAAGGGTCCAGTTAGCTAACCTGAACTTTGATGTTTTTCATCATTGTAGATTGGGAAACGGGAAAAGGGCAGCTATTATACGCCTTATCCTTGAAGTGTTCATCAAATAATTATTGGGGCAAGGTAGAGGGGCCCTAGGGCTATCATTTGCCACTTTCAGAATGGGGCTGTAGTGGCACAACCCAGTGGTGCCAAGTGCGTGGGGCATATTTCCAGCATTCATATTTTATTCATTGTCGGCCTCCTGAACAAACTAACACTGGGGGTGGGTAGGGGGCCTTAGGGGGTACCCCTTGACAGATTTCTGCAGGGTCCTAGGGGCTGGAAGGGTCCAGTTAGCTAACCTGAACTTTGATGTTTTTCATCATTGTAGATTGGGAAACGGGAAAAGGGCAGCTATTATACGCCTTATCCTTGAAGTGTTCATCAAATGATTATTGGGGCAAGGTAGAGGGGCCCTAGGGCTATCATTTGCCACTTTCAGAATGGGGCTGTAGTGGCACCACCCAGTGGTGCCAAGTGCGTGGGGCATATTTCCAGCATTCATATTTTATTCATTGTCGGCCTCCTGAACAAACTAACACTGGGGGTGGGTAGGGGGCCTTAGGGGGTACCCCTTGACAGATTTCTGCAGGGTCCTAGGGGCTGGAAGGGTCCAGTTAGCTAACCTGAACTTTGATGTTTTTCATCATTGTAGATTGGGAAACGGGAAAAGGGCAGCTATTATACGCCTTATCCTTGAAGTGTTCATCAAATGATTATTGGGGCAAGGTAGAGGGGCCCTAGGGCTATCATTTGCCACTTTCAGAATGGGGCTGTAGTGGCACCACCCAGTGGTGCCAAGTGCGTGGGGCATATTTCCAGCATTCATATTTTATTCATTGTCGGCCTCCTGAACAAACTAACACTGGGGGTGGGTAGGGGGCCTTAGGGGGTACCCCTTGACAGATTTCTGCAGGGTCCTAGGGGCTGGAAGGGTCCAGTTAGCTAACCTGAACTTTGATGTTTTTCATCATTGTAGATTGGGAAACGGGAAAAGGGCAGCTATTATACGCCTTATCCTTGAAGTGTTCATCAAATAATTATTGGGGCAAGGTAGAGGGGCCCTAGGGCTATCATTTGCCACTTTCAGAATGGGGCTGTAGTGGCACCACCCAGTGGTGCCAAGTGCGTGGGGCATATTTCCAGCATTCATATTTTATTCATTGTCGGCCTCCTGAACAAACTAACACTGGGGGTGGGTAGGGGGCCTTAGGGGGTACCCCTTGACAGATTTCTGCAGGGTCCTAGGGGCTGGAAGGGTCCAGTTAGCTAACCTGAACTTTGATGTTTTTCATCATTGTAGATTGGGAAACGGGAAAAGGGCAGCTATTATACGCCTTATCCTTGAAGTGTTCATCAAATAATTATTGGGGCAAGGTAGAGGGGCCCTAGGGCTATCATTTGCCACTTTCAGAATGGGGCTGTAGTGGCACCACCCAGTGGTGCCAAGTGCGTGGGGCATATTTCCAGCATTCATATTTTATTCATTGTCGGCCTCCTGAACAAACTAACACTGGGGGTGGGTAGGGGGCCTAAGGGGGTACCCCTTGACAGATTTCTGCAGGGTCCTAGGGGCTGGAAGGGTCCAGTTAGCTAACCTGAACTTTGATGTTTTTCATCATTGTAGATTGGGAAACGGGAAAAGGGCAGCTATTATACGCCTTATCCTTGAAGTGTTCATCAAATGATTATTGGGGCAAGGTAGAGGGGCCCTAGGGCTATCATTTGCCACTTTCAGAATGGGGCTGTAGTGGCACCACCCAGTGGTGCCAAGTGCGTGGGGCATATTTCCAGCATTCATATTTTATTCATTGTCGGCCTCCTGAACAAACTAACACTGGGGGTGGGTAGGGGGCCTTAGGGGGTACCCCTTGACAGATTTCTGCAGGGTCCTAGGGGCTGGAAGGGTCCAGTTAGCTAACCTGAACTTTGATGTTTTTCATCATTGTAGATTGGGAAACGGGAAAAGGGCAGCTATTATACGCCTTATCCTTGAAGTGTTCATCAAATGATTATTGGGGCAAGGTAGAGGGGCCCTAGGGCTATCATTTGCCACTTTCAGAATGGGGCTGTAGTGGCACCACCCAGTGGTGCCAAGTGCGTGGGGCATATTTCCAGCATTCATATTTTATTCATTGTCGGCCTCCTGAACAAACTAACACTGGGGGTGGGTAGGGGGCCTTAGGGGGTATCCCTTGACAGATTTCTGCAGGGTCCTAGGGGCTGGAAGGGTCCAGTTAGCTAACCTGAACTTTGATGTTTTTCAACATTATTTTTAGATTGGGAAACGGGAAAAGGGCATCTATTATACGCCTTATCCTTGAAGTGTTCATCAAATAATTATTGGGGCAAGGAAGAGGGGCCCTAGGGCTATCATTTGCCACTTTCAGAATGGGGCTGTAGTGGCACCACCCAGTGGTGCCAAGTGCGTGGGGCATATTTCCAGCATTCATATTTTATTCATTGTCGGCCTCCTGAACAAACTAACACTGGGGGTGGGTAGGGGGCCTTAGGGGGTACCCCTTGACAGATTTCTGCAGGGTCCTAGGGGCTGGAAGGGTCCAGTTAGCTAACCTGAACTTTGATGTTTTTCAACATTATTTTTAGATTGGGAAACGGGAAAAGGGCAGCTATTATACGCCTTATCCTTGAAGTGTTCATCAAATAATTATTGGGGCAAGGTAGAGGGGCCCTAGGGCTATCATTTGCCACTTTCAGAATGGGGCTGTAGTGGCACCACCCAGTGGTGCCAAGTGCGTGGGGCATATTTCCAGCATTCATATTTTATTCATTGTCGGCCTCCTGAACAAACTAACACTGGGGGTGGGTAGGGGGCCTTAGGGGGTACCCCTTGACAGATTTCTGCAGGGTCCTAGGGGCTGGAAGGGTCCAGTTAGCTAACCTGAACTTTGATGTTTTTCATCATTGTAGATTGGGAAACGGGAAAAGGGCAGCTATTATAGGCTTATGCATATCTAATATCACCTATAACTTCAAAATAATCTGTCAAACTGAACGCGACATTTGTCGCAAATTTGTAAACAAAGTATAGACATTGTAGTTCTATTGTATCCTAGGCTTTCAATTATTAGCTCAATTTGTTCTAAGATTAAACAAATTGAAATAACTTGTTTTTGCAGAAAATCTGCAATTTTATTATACATCAATCGTATTTCTCAATACTATTTAGTACGGATTACTGTCTTGTTCAACCAGGAAGTTGGAACTCCACGTAGTGTTTAGAACGTATCCCTTACAAGCAAAGAGTCGTGAGTTCGATACCGGCTGGGTGCATTTTAATTTTTTTTTTTTTGATTTTTTTTCCTTATTTCTTCAACCCAAAGACATTTTTTTAAAGTTATTTACAAAGGCCATAGGAACAATAAGATTACCTCTAAAAAGTGCAAATTTTGTTTTTCTTTTATCATAAAATCTTTATTATATATTTCATTGGGAAACATAAGTTTTTGTATAAATTTATATTCCGTATTTTGCTTCTCAAGTTTGGCCATGAAAACTTTAATCTTGTCCTTAACTTTTGGTTTAATGAGGCTATGACTTTCATATTTCACGTGTGTACTCCGTGTAACAAGACTTTTCTTTTGAACCACCAAATTTGACCTTTTCACCTTGACCTTGGAGTTTGACCTACTTTTAAATTTTTTAGCCTTGTCCATAACTTTTACGGTAAAGGTCAAAACTTCCATCCTTTACATACTCAGTATGTTTCTATGTGACAAGACCTTACATTGGAAGTTACCTTGACCTTTGGACCTTGACCATCTTAGATTTTTATACTTATGAACAAGATGCATATTTAAGTTAAAAAAAACAATTTATAATATATAGATCACAGTGTCACAAAGAACTTGAATAGTGAAGCATTAGAGAATTACCAGTTAAACTACTTTTAAGGTAGTGATTGTAACAAAAATCACTCTGTTTTAGCTAAGATAGTTTATAAAGATATATACCTAGTGAAAGTTACTTATGAATGCTTAGTACTAATGTTATCTAGTCTTACAATTCCCAGCAAAAACTTTTAAGGTTGAATAGTAAATTTACTAGTCTTCCCAGTGACTTTCACTAATTATTTTTTTTCAGTGTGCATACTAAATATGCAGTTTTTATCTCTCATGGTTCCAAACGAGTTATTTTTAGCATATAGGACACAATCAAGGCCACTAGGTCATTGACCTTGGTGGCACGTGAATGTGCTTCATTAGTGAAGTATATATTTCAAATATTGTCTCTATCTTTCTTCGTTCAAAAGTTATGGCCAAGGTTAAAATTGCAGACAAAAAACTGTATTTAGCGTATACACTGTAGATCGCAGTCAAGGTCACAAGGTCATTGGTCATGGTGGCATTTAAAAGAGCTTATCCAGTGGTGTATGCATACCAAATATAAAGTCTTTATCTCTTATGGTTCAAAATTTATGGCGAATGTAAAAGTTTGCAGAAAAAAAAATATTTTTAGCATATAGGTCACAGTCAAGGTCACAAGACTTTTGAACACTTGGGGCTAGTGATATCATACTTCACTTATATAATCCTTAATTGGATACTATGAACTTTCCCTTTTACCTTGCAGTTTGACATACTTTTAAAAAGTAAACCTTAACCATCACTTTTGAAGGGTTAGGCCAAGTGCTTTCATACTTTACATATTTAATCCTTGTGACAGGACTAGTGTTGGCAAATCGGACGATTTTTAGTAACCGGTTACTCGCTTAATCTTCCGATCGAGTACCCGGTTACTCGGATGATTTTTTGCTATAGTTTCCGTTTTTAATTTTTATTATTAACCTCATCCTTTTCCTTATTGGTAAAAATAAGCCACAAATGCGACGTATATGAATTCTATTTTATTTGCAAATACAAACTTTAAAATTTTTTCGAAGAATATTAATTTTAAATGTCACTTGAAACGGCCAGTTTGTATAAGAAAAAAATTCAACACAAAACTATGTGTAGCATCTAGGTCAGAGAATTAATATACCCTGTAATTGCTGGTTGTTTTGTGCAGTTTACTGCAAGTCACTGTTTTTCGATTTATGTTTCAATCTAAGGTGATTAAGCATATTTGTAGTTCCAACCGTATATGTCAACTCCGATTCACATAATTTGCATTTGACAGATTTCGATTCAGTCGTTTTAAAATGTATCCACGCTTTAGAAGTTTGCGGCGGCATCTTGTGAAAGTATGTTCCTCTGACTATCACAGGTCTAAATTAGGTAATTATAAGTCAGGTCTTCAAAACTTGTACCCCCCCCCCCCGGTATCAAAGCCATTAATTATATATGCTGTGAAAACTATAATCAAAACAAATCGATCCCAATTTAAGGAAAACTAACTTAATTAACTTTAGGGAAATGTGTATAATACATTTACAAAAGTGTTTTTACGTATACTATGAAAAATTTATTTTTTTAACCATATTTAATCCTTGTGACTAGACCTTTCATTTGAAAGCAAGACCTTTGACTTTGGAGTTTGACCTACTTTTTAACGTCTTTAACCTTCGCCATAACATCTAAAAGGTAAGGTCTAAGGCTTTCATAATTTTCATATGTATTTTTGTGGCAAGACCTTTCATTGGATATCAATGACCTTGACCTTGAAGTATTCCTTACTTGTGAAAAACTTTAGTCTTGGCCAACTTTAATATTTTACAATTGTATTTTTAGCGAGAATACCGTTCTTTTGGTACAAATATATTAAATTTGCACTCACAAAAACATCTTGTTTAATTTTGTGATCCTACACATATTTTGGGTTTCTCATAGCAAAGCATTGACTTTGCCACTATATTTTTATGGGATACGGGGGTATCATTTAACGAACTCATTGCTCACAGAGCCTCTTGTTAATTAGTTATCAAAAGCATAGCTTTGTTTTAATAATGTCACTACAAAGAGGTTCCTATAATTGGAGCTAGTGTTTTCCTTTGGGTCATACTAAGGTATATCGTGCCTTAATCATACCCCACCTCCACCCCACCAACCCACACACTTAAAAGCGGGAGGGTACGTTTTTAAAGGTAAGACAAACCCCAAGGTCAAGGTCAAAAGGTCATAGTTATTGGTTTCTGCACAAGGCCATGTCTCAAAGATTACATTTGGGAAGTATAAATGCGTTGGTCCTTACCGTTTAAAAGTTATGGCCAAGGTTAAAGTTTGTAAAAAGTAGGTCGAACTCCAATGTCAAAGGGTCAAACGACTTGATATCCAATGAAAGGGCTTGTCACAAGGATTACATATGTCAAGTATGAAAACCCTAGCACTTACTTTTCAAAAGTTTTAGCCAAGGTAAAAGTTATTTTACAAGAACAGAAATCTCCAAGGCCAAAGGGTCAAGGTTATTGGTATCCAATGAAAGGTCTTTCAACAAAAAATGGATTTTTGAAGTATACATATGTCCTGGTATCTACTGTTTTAAAAGATATGATCAAAGTAAAAAATTAGAATTTTTTTTGTTAAAATGTGTTTAACTCGAAGGTCAAGGTCAAAAAGATAGATTTGGTGGTACACAAAGAAAGTTCTTGTCACAAAGAGTACACACGTGAAATATGAAAGTCATAGCTCCATTAAATCAAAAGTTAAGGACAAGGTTTAAGTTTTGCGTACAAACAAACAAACAGCTAGACGAACGGATGGACACGACAAAAACTATACACCCCCAAAACTTCGTTCCGGGTGGGATAATAAGAGGTGCAAAATGGCAATATGTAATAAAGATTCTGTAATGGTCTAATACTTTTAACATCGAAACTTTGCATTTTTTAGAGGTGAAGAGATTTTTCAAACGTTAAACTTGATGTGAACTTATAATTAATATCATATAACATAAAATGTATACATATGCAAATATCTAACATTAAAGTTCAAAAAAATGTGATTATGAAATACTGATGCCTACAAATGGCAACATAGTGAAGATTAAACATTTCTGAGATAAAAAAGTTAATATATTGGTACCTAAAGTAGTGCCTTCTAACTGGAAATACAATTGCAAGACATGAAAGCAGGCTTAAGTTTTTTCATAAGTACAAAAATCTTCAAGATCAAGGTAATGAGGTCAAGTTTATTGGTATCCAATGAAAGGTCTCTCAACAAAGATAACATATTCGAAGGATGGAAGACCTAGCCCTAACCATTCAAAAGTTATAAGGTTAAAAAAGATTTTTATGTATGTTAAACTCCAAGATCAAGGTCAGAAGGTTAAGGTTATTGGTACTGATTAAAAGATCTTGTAACAAGAATTACATATGTGAAGGTTGAAAACCCTAGCCCTTCCTCTTCTAAAGTTATTTCCAAGGTTGACGTTTTCTCATAAGTCCGGAAATCTCAAAGGTCAAGGTCAAAATTCTTGGTTTTAATGAAAGGTCTTGCCAAAAAGAAGTTATATTTGAAGAATGAAATTCATAGTATCTACCAATTAAAACTTAGGGCCAAAAGTAAAAATATGCAATTTTTGTGTAAAAGTGGGTCTAACTCCAAGGTTAAGGTCAAAATGTCAAGGTTTTTGGTATCAAATGAGAGGTCTTTCTACAAGAATAAAATATGTGAAGTATAAAAGTCTAGTACTAACCCCTCAAAAATTATAGTCAAAGTTGTATTTTTAAAGTAGGTCAAACTCCAAGGTCAAGGTCAAAGGGTCAAAGTCCTTGGTATAAAATGAAGCGTCTTTTCACAAGAATTACATTTGTGAAGTATGAAAGCCCTAGCACTTTCTGTTCAAAAGTTATAGTCAAGCTTAAAGTTTTTTTCATAAGTACGTAAATCTCCAAGGTCAAGGTCAAAAAGTCAAGGTTTGTGGTATCCAATGAAAGGCCGTGCCACAAAAAATACATACGTGAAGTATAAATGTCCTGGTAGATATTGTTTAAAAGAAATGGCCAAAGTAAATATTCAAAATTTGTGTGTAAAAGTGGGTCAAACCTCAAGATCAAGGTCAAAAGGTCAAATTTGGTGGTACCCAAAAGAAGGTCTTCTCTCTAGAAATACACATGTGAAATATGAATTTCATAGCTCTACTAAATCAAAAGTTATGAATAAGAATAAAAGTTTTTGCGGACAAACAGAGAGACAGAAAGACAGACAGACGGACAGGACAAAAACTATAAACCCCCCGAAACTTCGTTTCCGGGGGCATAATTAAAAAAAAATTTAAAATGCACCCAACCGGTATCGAACTCACAACTCTTTGCTTGAAATTCATACATTCTAGACACTACGTCACGAGTTCCAACTTCCTGGTTGAACAAGACAGTAATCCGTTTTGAGAAACACGATTGCTGTATAATAAAATTGCAGATTTTCTGTAAAAACAAATTATTTCGATTTGTTCAATCTTTGAACGTTCAAGTTAATAAATGAAAGGCTAAGATACAATAGAACTGCCGTGTCTATACTTTGTTTACAAATTTGCGACAAATGTCGCGTTCAGTTTGACAGATTATGTTGAAGTTATAGGTGACATTAGATAAGCATAAGCCTATAATAGCTGACCTTTTCCCGATTCACAATATACAATGATGAAAAACCTCAAAGATCAGGTTAGCTAACCGGTCCATCCCAGCCACTGGGTCATTTTGAAACGTTGACAGGAGATACCCCCTAAGACCCTTAACCTATCCTCGGTGTTAGTTGGTTTAGGTGCCCAATAAAGCAAGACAAATGAATGCTGTAAAATAATATACCCCACGCACTTGGCACCACCAAGTGGTGCCACTACAGCCCCATTCTGAAAGTGGAAAGTGATAGCTTAAGGGCCCCTCTACCTTAACCCAATCATTCGATGAACACTTCAAGGATAAGGCGTATAATAGTTGCCCTTTTCCCGTTTCACAATGTACAATGATGAAAAACAACAAAGTTCAGGTTAGCTAACTGGCCCTTTCCAGCCCCTACGACCCTGCAGAAATCTGTCAAGGGATACCCCCTAAGGCCCCCTTACCCCTCCCCAGTGTTAGTTTGTTCAGGAGGCCGACAATGATAATATATGAATGCTGGAAATATGCCCCACGCACTTGGCACCACCAAGTGGTGCCACTACAGCCCAATTCTGAAAGTGGGAAGTGATAGCCTTAGGGTCCCTCTACCTTGCCCCAATAATCATTCGATGAACACTTCAAGGATAAGGCGTATAATAGCTGGCCTTTTCCCATTTCCCAATGTACAATGATGAAAAACATCAAAGTTCGGGCTAGCTAACTGGACCCTTCCAGCCCCTAGGACCCTACAGAAATCTGTCAAGGGGTACCTCTAAGGCCCCTTACCCATCCCCGATGATAGTTTGTTCAGGAGGCTGGCAATGAATAAAATATGAATGATGTAAATATGCCCCACGCACTTGGCACCACTGGGTGGTGCCACTACAGCCCCATTCTGAAAGTGGGAAGTAATAGCCCTAGGGCCCCTCTACCTTGCCTCAATAATCATTTGATGAACACTTCAAAGATAAGGCGTATAATAGCTGGCCTTTTCCCGTTTCACAATATACAATGTTTAAAAAAACATCAAAGTTCAGGTTAGCTAACCGGCCTTTCCCAGCCCCTGGGGCCCTTTGAATCTTTGACAGGGGATACCCCCTAAGACCCTTAACCCATCCCCAGTGAAAGATGGTTCAGGTTCCCAGAAATGGAGGACAAATGAATGCTTCAAATATGCCCCCACGCACTTGGCACCACTTGGTGGTGCCACTACAGTCCCATTTTGAAGGTGGGAAATGATAGCCCTAGGACCCCTCTACCTTGCCCCAATAATCATTTGATGAACACTTCAAAGATAAGGCGTATAATAGCTGGCCTTTTCCCGTTTCACAATATGCAATGTTTAAAAAACATCAAAGTTCAGGTTAGCTAACCGGCCTTTCCCAGCTCATGGGGCCCTTTGAATCTTTGACAGGGGATACCCCCTAAGACCCTTAACCCATCCCCAGTGAAAGATGGTTCAGGTTCCCAGAAATGGAGGACAAATGAATGCTTGAAATATGCCCCACGCACTTGGCACCACTTGGTGGTGCCACTACAGCCCCATTTTGAAGGTGGGAAATGATAGCCCTAGGACCCCTCTACTTTGCCCCAATAATCATTTGATGAACACTTCAAAGATAAGGCGTATAATAGCTGGCCTTTTCCGGTTTCACAATATACAATGTTTAAAAAACATCAAAGTTCAGGTTAGCTAACCGGCCTTTCCCAGCCCCTGGGGCCCTTTGAATCTTTGACAGGGGATACCCCCTAAGACCCTTAACCCATCCCCAGTGAAAGATGGTTCAGGTTCCCAGAAATGGAGGACAAATGAATGCTTGAAATATGCCCCACGCACTTGGCACCACTTGGTGGTGCCACTACAGCCCCATTTTGAAGGTGGGAAATGATAGCCCTAGGACCCCTCTACTTTGCCCCAATAATCATTTGATGAACACTTCAAAGATAAGGCGTATAATAGCTGGCCTTTTCCCGTTTCACAATATACAATGTTTAAAAAACATCAAAGTTCAGGTTAGCTAACCGGCCTTTCCCAGCCCCTGGGGCCCTTTGAATCTTTGACAGGGGATACCCCCTAAGACCCTTAACCCATCCCCAGTGAAAGATGGTTCAGGTTCCCAGAAATGGAGGACAAATGAATGCTTGAAATATGCCCCACGCACTTGGCACCACTTGGTGGTGCCACTACAGCCCCATTTTGAAGGTGGGAAATGATAGCCCTAGGACCCCTCTACTTTGCCCCAATAATCATTTGATGAACACTTCAAAGATAAGGCGTATAATAGCTGGCCTTTTCCCGTTTCACAATATACAATGTTTAAAAAACATCAAAGTTCAGGTTAGCTAACCGGCCTTTCCCAGCCCCTGGGGCCCTTTGAATCTTTGACAGGGGATACCCCCTAAGACCCTTAACCCATCCCCAGTGAAAGATGCTTCAGGTTCCCAGAAATGGAGGACAAATGAATGCTTGAAATATTCCCCACGCACTTGGCACCACTTGGTGGTGCCACTACATCCCCATTTTGAAGGTGGGAAATGATAGCCCTAGGACCCCTCTACTTTGCCCCAATAATCATTTGATGAACACTTCAAAGTTAAGGCGTATAATAGCTGGCCTTTTCCCGTTTCACAATATACAATGTTTAAAAAACATCAAAGTTCAGGTTAGCTAACCGGCCTTTCCCAGCCCCTGGGGCCCTTTGAATCTTTGACAGGGGATACCCCCTAAGACCCTTAACCCATCCCCAGTGAAAGATGGTTCAGGTTCCCGGAAATGGAGGACAAATGAATACTTGAAATATCCCCACGCACTTGGCACCACTTGGAAGTTTTTGAAGTTGGGAAATGATAGCCCTGGGGCCCCTCTCTAATGGTTTTTCGAGATATAATGTAAAATCCAGGTTAGCCTACTAGCCCTTGCGGTCCCTGGGACCCTCTGTAAGGTTGACAAGGGATACTTCCTTAGGCCCTTAATCCATCTGCAGTGATTAGTTTTTTTCAAGTGGCTAATAATTGATGACAACTGGTTGCTTGAAATATACTCTACGCACTTTGCACCACCTGGTGGTACCACTACAGTCCCGTTCTGATTGCAGGAAACAAAAGGGCCTTTCTACCTTGCACTATTTACGATATGGTAGGCACTTTATATATCATGGGTATTTTACCTGCCTGTAATATTAAAAATGCTCTTGGAACCACTTGGTGGCACCTCAACCACTTCTTATTACTGATAACGGTTATTAATAGTCTTATAGACCCATAAAGTTGCCCGGGTAATAATGTTCTAAACATACTTCAACGTAGTTTACACCTGTGTAATATTTCAGTTTACAATCGATAGAGTAAACAACTTTCAGGTTAGCTTTTTGGCCCTGTCATATTCTTGAGTTATCTTTAAAGAGTTGAAAAGGTATTCTTCTTGAAGTAATGAACCAATTCTTAGTGCTTGTTTGATCAAGTGGACTAAGATGTTTGGGTAATTTATTTCTATTTTTTTCAGTTTCAAGAAAGCACATTTTTTCTTCAGGTGAGCCTTACTGCCTCCGAGTGTCTTATTTATTATGTTATTAATTTTCGCATTAATTATTCAATCATTAGCCCTTAATTATCTAAAATAAAGTATTAAAAACAGTACTGTCTCTCAGTACTTTCAGTTCTTTGATGAATTTCCTTATTGACTGCTAGCTTCTACGGGCTTAGTGGCTGCTGTTATTGGCTGCTAGCTTCAGCCTGGTTCATTTTTCGACAGCGAAAAATGACCCCCGGTCAATAATCTACGGCGAAAAATGACCCCCGGTCATTGTTCGACGTCGAAAAATGGCCCTTTTGCCCGTAGAAAAAGTGTCACCACCCTAAAAATTTGCAGAACCCACGTGAAGAAAAATGACTCCCTGTGGATTAAAGCTGAAATTTTTAGGGGGCAAAAGAAAAAAATTAGATAAAGAAGCATATTGGCCGAAATGCTCACCTGAGCTAATTGGGAATAAATTGATGATACGTTGATCTCATAACATTATACAGTTATGGCTATATTTTAAGGTCAATGCAATGATTCAGAATCTAAAGGAGTAAAAGAATTATCGAGCCTAAAGGGTTAGGTAAACATTATTTTTCAATGGTGGAAATCATCGTACTGACAGAAAAAAATCAGCAGTATTATAAATTATTATATCCTTCGCTTGAAAAGCGGGAGGGTACGTAGTGATCGGGATGTCCGTCCGTCCGTCTGTTACGCTTTGGGGTATCCATCTCTTATCCGCAACTCCTCTTATATATAAAAATGATGTTTGTGAAACAGCTATGCCCCTGTATGGCAACATAGCGAAGATTAAACTTTTCTTAAATGCAATTTAAATATATTGGTACAAAAAATACATATGTGAAGTATGAGAGTACTAGTATCTACCGTTTAAAAGTTATGTCCAAAGTAAAAATTTCGCATTTTTGTGTGAAATGGGACAAACTCCAAGTTAAAGGTCAAAAGGTCAACTTTGGTGGTACCCAAAGTAAGGTCTTGTCACAAGAAATACACATATTTAATATGAAAGTCAAAGCTCTAATGAATGAAAAGTTATGGTCAAGGTTAAAGTTTTTGCGGACAAACAGACTGCCAGATAGACAGACAGACACACAGACGGACCTGATAAAACGATATACCCCTGAATCTTCGATTACGGGGACATAAAAAGAAATGGTCTTCAATTAACTTTTCATATTATGATACAGTATAAAGAAGACGTTACAAAACTTAAAATATTTGTTCTGATTTTCATATTAAATTCTCTGAAAAATATACTCAGAACTGAGTATAAGGGTGGAGTAAAACAACAATTAAGAAATGTAATGAATGCTGTGTGTTAAATCAAAAGGTTTTGTCTGCATGTATAGTTTTTGCATTAGAATGTGTATTTTACACTAGCCCATAGCTTTACAGAGCATATTTTAGGTGTTACACCCACCCCACCCCCTTAGTTATTTAGGATGAAGTCAATTATCGACAAAAGAAACCAAAAACAAAAAATACCCTACCTTTATTTTTCTATAAGGAGGGACTAAAAATAAGCTTAAAATAATCTACTATTCTAATAATTTTCAACTGTTACTTTGCCACAATACTTTCAAGTATACCCCCACCAACATTTAAAGTATGCTTTAATCATGGCGAAGTAAATTATGATATGATAGACAGTACTGTGTGAAGGCTTAACTTCATTTCAATATTTTATCTAGAGCCTCTTTCAGTATTGAGTTTTATTTATATTTTTGCTTTTCATTTATTATTTTTGCTTTTCATTTATTTATATTTTTTTTTGTTTGATTTAAAGTTATGTTCTTGTTTTTTTTTTGGGGGGGGGGGGGAGGGGGGATAAAAATTTCCTCCTCTTTCATTGTCAAATAGGATTTGCCAAACTTATACAAGCTAAAAGTTTAAATGAAGGAAAAATTAATTTTTCCTATTAAAGAGTATTTAAACCTGATTGTTGCATATTTTTCCCTTTCATCTGATATAAATTTTGCATCACTTTAAAGGGGGGTCATTTTTCAATGGGGGTCAATTTTTTTTTATAGGACTTACATATAAAATAATGACCCCTAGGACTCTTTTTCTACAAAAAATGATTTTTTTCTACGGGTGGGGGTCATTTTTTGTCGTTGAAAAATGACCCCCCGGTCATTATTCGATGGGGGTCATTATTCGTCTTTACCCCGGCTTATGTCAATCTGTTCAATGCAGGAAGTTCACCCCATAGTCGCCTAATTAAACTTACGCATAAAAATGTAGTACATACTCTCAACCGCTTTTGAGATAATACAAACGCTAAATAAAGTAACAAAAATAAAACGAAGCTTTATCTATACAAATAAACATCAGCAGTAATGAGTTTGAAAACTTAAGTCAACATAGTTCATTTGCGTAAGGTTTTTTAATGGTCGGTATTATACAATCGCAACTTCTCGGGCCTTTCCGACTAGCGGAAAAACGATCTAGAATGTATATGGTAGACGCCATGACAACTAGTGTTCGAAATTCGGAATTATTTTCTGTGGGTCCAAAGGACCCACTGATAAAGGGTCTACACAAGTCCTTCCAAGACAGCATAGGCCCAAAAATAATACCATCAAATATATTGGGACAATAAACTTTAATTGACAATCTTGGTAAGTTTATTGATTCCCTACCAATAAAAAATCGTGTTATTTAACAAAAAAATATGTTAATATTACTGTAAACACACTTCTTGTCTCCTGTAACATTCCAAAAAAAACAAACAAACCAGGATCTGTCTATGGGTTTTTTTTTTCTTGCCTAATGTACGATCTCACATATTGAAGCATAATAAAGTTTCCATTTAAAACATTAATTTTCACTTTCCATAAATACCTAAATAATGAAGGCCAAACATCCCAGGTCTGAAGTAAGCAGGTGAGATATTTACAGTAGACACCCAACATGGCTGTCTTGCGATAGAAAACGAAGCTAAACAAATTTGGGGAGGGAATGCTAGATGATGTAAAAGCGATCATTCCTCTTCATATATAAGTGAAGGTTGACTAGGATGACAAATTTATAATTCGACTAAAGCTACAGTTAACATTCTTTATAAAAATTGCATCAGCTGATTGAAACCGGGTAGAAATTTGAATGTGTTGGTTGGGTTATAGGAAATAACATATTTTTAGGCCTTCTTTCTTGGCAAATCATCATCGGCCCATAATCACTTCAAGGACCCATATAGTCATACTATACATGAGTCCTTCCGTTTGTACGTCGGCGCAGGACCGACGCTAATTTCAAACACTGATGACAACCCTCCTTTTTCATGATCTTTGAAATAAATGCATGGATACCTTTTATCTGTAGAATATGGATTTTAACTTTATTCAATGTAACGATATTACTTAAAATATACTATAGATGGGACTTCTAACTCCGTCTATCCTATATTTGAATAAACAGGAAATGTATAAATTTTTAACATCCGGCGATGTTAATACATTCGAGGTTGCTTTTCCGACCTCTGATGGAAAGACCCGAGATAATGCGATTGCGGTATTATAGTGGCTTAGTTCTCTACAGAGAGGAAGAAAAGCAGAAGTGAAACCAGATTAGCCTTTCTTTTTTTTTTTTTTTACATCCGGCGATGCCATGTTAACTCTGATGATCCTGATCAATTCGGACCGTGGTATTAGGACCCATAAACTAATTGTCTTATTTTTAATATTGATATTTTAAAATATTTTTTATTTAGGCCCTTATGTTTCTAATTGTTTGTGTTCTTCCTGTGTCTGGAATTCTTTATCTTTATCTGTTATTAAAATATGAATATGTGATTCATATACAAATTCTACTTTGTAAATGAACCCGGCTCTCTGTACTCTTGAGTACTTTGATTTATCATGATAGTGTTTGTGTCGACACCGTAATACACAATTGATTACCTGATTAATAAATGATCAAGTTAGAGCAGATTATGATCCTCCTGTGCACTTGCTTCTATGAGATGTATCTTTTTTCTGCAGTCTATATATAGCAAGTAAAGACAATGTATTCATGAACCCTGGATCCAGATTATGTAATATGCTTTTAAGTCAACCTTTGTTTTTGTTGCACTGTTCTGAGAAAAAAAAACCCTACTTAAGCTCAAGGAATCTTAGAATATCGTTTGATTATATAATCTTAAAATATTATTTCCTTTTTATAGAGAATTTTTATTGCAAAACCACAAAAAAAACAATGAAGTCATGCAGCTTTTGTGAACAGCTTTGTTTTACTCATAATAATATAAACAGTAAATCTACTCATAGTGAGGAATAAGCAATAGAAACCATTGTTTTTACGCTAATGATGTACTTGACCTTTTTTCTGTAATTTTTTCACCTTATCCGACCTTCAGCAACGTTTTTATACAGGTGTCTAAACAGTATTAATTTCTGCTATATATTCTTACCAAAATTGCGCAAGTTTGAGTCGATGTAACTAATTCAAAACAAACTTCTGAGAAGTTTCCTTTTCAGATCTTGTAAAACCATTCTTTATAAAGATTTTAGTACCAAAAAATACATAGCTATGCAGCAAGGCACGCAAGTTTGTTTCGGTGAAGTCGAGCAGGTGCTTGAAAATCTAGTTCAGGGCCTAATCACTCCCCACTCTTGACAGTATACAGAAAAATCAGCACGCCCTAAATTTTAATAAGTCTGGTCAATAGTTAACATGTTGTTTTTCATCTCATTAAAAAAATTCAGCTCCAGTCTCGTATCAAAATGTCCGAATCGGAAGGGGAGATTCCAGGATTATTTTGCGACAGCCATGATTTGACGTGAACCAAAGTGTAATACACATGTACTGTTATGACACCTATAGAGACTAGTACAATCATTATATTTTTAATACTTTGTCTGAGAACTACACTAGACAAAATCGCACTACCAAATGAAAGTAATATTTTACTTATCAAAACTTGTTTAAGATAAATTTGATATATTTTTATGTTACAAAATCAAAAAAATAAAGTATTTAAATGTCTTAATTGATAAATAACTGCAATTTTAATTGAAGCGTGACCATTCCATAGAAAACGTGAAAATCGTGTCCACACTAATTTGGATGGATAAATTTCTAATTTTTTCTTTGTATTTTTGTTCTTTATGTTTGTACTAATTAGAAAATCAGAAATAAAATTATACTGTAGGCGGCATTTGATCCCAAAACAGCGTGATAAAACAGACAGTGTCGTGTCTGCTAAGGGTTCCTTTGGAAAAATATGTTAAAAATTAAAACAATGAAAACAATCTTTATTCTTCTGGTGAAAAACTATTGCAAATAGATCGGTAGACATAAAAATCTCACTCTAGATAGCCAAGTTATTAAGTTAACACCACACCAGAAATTCAATGTCGTTCCTCGAAATTGGGTCAACCGGAAGTTGAGTTGACTGGGTATAGACACCGAGGCATTGGATGATTAGCAGGCGATATAATAGTCAATCGCTGCAGATTATTTGATTTTTTTTAACTGGGAGACTGTTTCTGGTGTAACCTCAAGGACCATCATCGGTAATTAGCAGTGCATATATCTGGGCAAAAATGAGGTACACCATGCATGTCGGGAAATTGGTTTTGAGCAAGAAGGTCATTTTGGGGTTTTATTCTGACACCAAAACATTTGCTTATCCCATTGTATTGGAAAATATGTCGTTTTATATATACAAATACCGATAAGGCAAATGTTCAATTCACAAAGAAGAATTTTAAGTGGTGCGTTAGCAATTTTGTTTAGTGTATATTGTTTTCATTTCTTTCAAAAACAAGAATAGAATAAAAATATTTCTCGATATAAACTCTGTAACATTCTAAACAATTTAAGTGTGTTTTTAAATAAAATATGTCTTTAGATGAATTTTCTATGACCAAGCAACCATTCCGAACTCAATTATTTTATAAGTCATTGCCTGACGTCATGGCGTCAGGCACTACTAAGGATCAATATTTCAATAAATTCAATAAAAGAATTTGAAGTCATTGGGCTTTTATATAAACATTTAAAACGCATTTAAGAAAGGAAGTGATTAAATTTTCATTTGTTGAATATATTTTTAAGAACAGTCTGACAAAAGGGAAGCTCTATAATTATGATTTTAGATTGTTAATTACGATATATACCATACCAATTATGTTTTTAATAGGTATCTGTTTGAGATTCTCAGTTTCTAGTTTTTCCGATAGTTATTCAAAATTTCAATTTATCCATTGAAATCAAGGACTTTTAGTATGACACAGGTAATTACAATGATCAAAGATACTTTATATAGATTATACAGTAACTTGTCATTTTTTCCTCTTATAATGCCCCTTTTCCTACATTTCAAATGCAAAAAATATACCGGTTATGCTTATGTTAACTCCGATTCTTTCACTTTGTTTGGCTAGGACTTGAGGAAATGTAAACAAGAAACTTGATATGTCTGCTTAATCAGTTTGTATCAATTTCATTTTATTCGTTAATCATGTTAATGTCTAGGTCACATTTCCCGGCCGGTAGCCGTAGACCGGTTGTAATCGGTGGTAATCCGTGGTGTTAACGATGCCCCAACATCGGTCCACATCCGCCTAGTAGTCCTTAAAGAATCAGTCACATTATCCAGCGATGGGTATACGATGGGCAACCAATGCGTTATATGATAAAAATGGCGTGGTTGCCGGCCGGACTTACAAAGGCCCAGTGAAGCATTGCTAGTCATAAAACAATGTTGCAGGATAATCGGCCGATGTATATTACATCGCTCATACATTGGTGAACATCGTTCGAACATCGGTTGACTACGGGCCACTGTTTGGTCGAACATCGACCGATGATCGACCGTTATCTGTTGAACACCACTCAACCCCCCGATGACCTCAGATTAAACGGATATTGGACGATGATCGGCCATACATCGCCCGATCCATGTAAGATGTGTTAATGATAGGTTGCCGATGAGGAGCGATGTGAGGCATCGTTGAAGGCATCGCTGAATTTTAATTACGAATTATCTCCTACCGATGACCCCACCGATTCGCAAAATGGCCCCAGTCACCGTCCGATCACTAGTGGTGCCCGGCCGGCAACCACGCCATTTTCATTAAAAAACGCATCGGTTTCTCATCGTATACCCCATCGCTGGATAATGTGACTGATACTTAAGTCATAGACGAGGGTTGTTTGGAAAGTTCGTAAACTAGCGCCATAAAATTTCAACCGCTTAAAATACATCAATGAATTTTTCAACGTTTCATTAGCAAAATCTTTTTTTATTATTTGATAAACTATACATCGTTAGTTTTATTTTTTAACAAATTGTTGATGTTTTTGAAAACAATGGTATGTCCAGTCGGCGCAACCTCGAAGACTACGTTTTTTTTCACCTAAGTGCATCTTCGCTAGCAAAGGGTTTCTGATACGCTACTCTCCTCATAAACCCTTGGCATACGGTGAAGTCAAAAGACGGGATTAATTGTTTTCGTCATGTGATCTCGAATCTATCAGGTACGCACAGATTGCGTCATCGACAGAAATAAACATGCGTGTTTAAAAAAATCAAATCAAAGTTTTTTGGTTTTTTTTTCAAGAATAATTAAGAAGCAATAATCGAGGTATACATATTTATTATTTATATTACAAATCGGAAGCTTCAATATAGATTCTTAATCACATATTTAGAAGATATTGTATGACACCTTGGCACCATAGCTATTCATAGAATTTACACCATAGCTATTCATAGAATTGCATTTCATCTTACGGATCGTTGTTTACTTGCTTTTTTCGTTCCCGGGATTTAAATAGTCAAGAAGTATCCCGCAAATATCGTCATTTACCAAAAACAATAGCTGATTGGTCGACTGGGTATACCGAATCCCAATCAGAACTCGAGAAAAAAACCCAACTTCTATCAACACCGTATGCCAAGGGATTATGAGGAGAGTAACGTATCAGAAACCCTTGGCTAGCGAAGATGACCTAAGTGCGATTGAAAAAGAAACTTTTTTTTTGATATATGAGCATTTTTCATCCAAATATCCTGTTAATTAAATCATGTACTATGACACAATTATGTCGTAAAATTTGCAATTTTTATCCTATTCCGAAAGTTCTTCGAAATTTACCGTAAATTTTATTTGAAATGTCTAAACAATTAAAGGGTTGTAATAACGTCAGAAAAGAGGATGGGTTTCTTTTTTTTCAATATTCTATAAAGTTTCACCCTCTTAAAAAACTGGCATAGATCTAGTAAATGTTTAGATGGGCTACTAAAAAATAAAATGCATTCAGAGTACTTGTTTTGAAATGCCAAAAAATGATAAGAGAGAAATATAAGTTAATGTCTATTTGTATTGAGGGTGTTCAGTATGCACTGAACGCCCTCGTAAGTTATTTCTGAATGTTAAGATTGCTAACATTTCTTTTGAACTTGGGCTTCTACATGTAGCTGCTAGCTCTATGTAAAGCTTATACACGTATGATTGAATAATTCCTAGCTCTCTTATTGGCTGCAATTCAACATTGTAAAATTTATACAACAATATATGCATGAGACCTTCAAAGTGAAGGATTTTTTTTTTTCTACAATGTACTAAAATAGAGTGAAAACTTCCAAATCAATTAAATTTTATATAGATCTAAAAAGTAATACTTCACTTGCATCGACTGTCACTCATTTTAACATTATATTTAGGAACAAATGTAGTATGTGCGTGGGACGTGGCACCAGGATCGAAAATTGAGAACATATTTAAGAATTTTAAACAAAAATAACTTTTGAAGTAATTTTGATTGTTAGAAAAATATTCCATCATATGGTTTTCTTTGACAAATGATAGTTGACAGCTAAATATATCATTTCTAAAAACAAATTAAATTATGATTGATGGTTAATTTGTTGACATCCCCAGCCTCCTTTTGTTTATTCTATGTTAATAGTCTCGGGGCCTGCTCTTCCTTTTGTTCTGAAAGTAAGGTTTAATTTCAATTTAGTATGGTTCTTTGAAAGGATGTATGGCCCCCTTCATTTTTTGATAGAGTATCATCAAATCCCTCCCACGATAATAGACCTTAAACATGCATGATCCCAAAGATTATTTTCAGGAACATTTTCCCTTCATAATGTCTAACCTACAACATGTTCAAAGTCAACAGTTCCTGTGTGTCTTTTGTTTAAAAAGAAGTTTACATAGAATAAGGGATTAGAAATTATTCATCGAGAAACATTTGATAAAAAACACTACTACCCGCTGAATAATGAAGCCACGCCCTCCTGCGTAGCAACAGTCAACATTGCTTGACGACGGGTGGTATTCCAAAAAATAGCGACTGCGCGGAATTTATGCGCGCACGGTTCACTGTAAAATGTATTTATATAAAACATTCAGTATAATATAATAAATATTGCATGTAGTTGAGTGTAACATTGAACATTTTCACCCCTCGAAAACCAATGTCAACCTCGGCTGCGCCTCGGTTTAGCATATTTTGCATATGAATCAAATGTGAATATTAATGAATATTTGGGCCTTATTGGTAAATTAGTTATATAAACCAATTGCATTCTATATTGTCAACCAGTTATTATATAAAATGGATCATAAAGTACGAAACAAGATATGTATCTTACATATGATTTTATTTAAGTATCAATAAATTTAAATGTGCACTTAGTAGTCATATATGAACATTTGTTCACAAGCATGCTACTATGTCTGGTCGACAGGCAGACGGGTTGACATTATTATAAATGCTACTAAGGTTGACATTAGTGTAAATATATATTTCGAAGTCATAAAATATCATTTTTTTCAAAAGAATCCTTATATGTCTGCTTAACAGGTCGACAGGTTGACAGGTAGACAGGTCGACAGGTTGACAGGTCGACGGGTCGACAGGTCGACAGGTAGACGGGTCGACAGGTTGACAGGTCGACAGGTAGACAGGTCGACAGGTTGACATCAATAATACTGTGAAGTTTGAAAGTAAATTTGTTAATAAATGTGCTTTTATATTTGGTTGAGAGGTGGACAACATTATTCATATGTATTTTGAGTTGACAATAACACGTGTTGACAATTTATATATTCAGCTCATTTATAGTAAAATAAGTCAGCATAATACACATTGTTGAGGTAATTTGATTTCTGTGTCAAATGGAGATGTATATACATCTAACTGTTATCAGACATTGCGCATATATAATGAGAATAAAATTTAGACTTTCAGGCATTCAATATACATGTATCTTATGATATAACCTGTCTACCTGTCAACCTGTCGACCTGTCAACTTGTCGACCTGTCAAATTGTTGTTCTTCATTTAAACTGTTGACCTGTCGACCTGTCGACCTGTCAAATTGTTGTTCTTAATTTAAACTGTTGACCTGTCTACCTGTCGACCTGTCAACCTGTCGACCTTTCAAATTATTGTTCTGAAAACAATTTCATTTGTTTAATATTCATTAAAAAGTAATTTGCATTTAATGTTTTGTTCATATATTTATATTAGACTAGAATTGTTATAATCATACATGAATACTTATGATCTTACAAAAATATTATAACAAAGCCGATTTACTGCAGATTATGTGGATGGGACTATTTTCGTCTTATTTTGTACTTGACCCACATTTTCTAATGAGTGACTACAAATTACGCCATCCAACTGTCATTTTTAAAGTAAAACAGTCTGCACTATAAACTGACAATAAACAGTACATATTATATGTCTACTTATAGTATGGAAACAGGCAACAGAAACCCTTTTGTGTAAAAACATATTTATTAGACTTTTTCTGTTAGAAATAACAGTATTTTCATGCCCTTACAAACGTGAATAAGTATGTTTACGAGACTTCATGTGGTCTTTCATATAACTGCTATGATCAAAGGAAGCCAGTTACTTTAGAAGTTGCAGTGTGCCTGTTAGATTGATGTTGTTCATTCATACGTAAGTGAAGTAGACATTCTTTTAAATTCAAACATTACATGAGTTCTTCGTTAAAATGGCTTTCAGTCAACTCTTGTAGTGATTTAATATATTTCTTTTCCAAAGCGAGAAAAGTATAGAAAAATTGTAAAATGTAAATTGTTTTTACAGGGTATATAAAATCCCTTCAAGTCAAGAAGAATCTGAAAAGACAAATTATCATCTATAATCAATCGGAAAAAGACGATTTACATATAAGGTTACCCATTACCAAGATTGTTTTTTGAATATTACAAGAGAAAACATCTATTCAATCAAGAGATGGAAAATAGGAATGATGACACACTCAGCACTTCCAACTACAGTAACTTAAGCAACTACAGTGACTTAAGCAACTACAGTGACTACGAGAACTCTATCAATGGATATTTTGTCAGTGACTTCGTACCATTTGTTTGGCCTATGTTTGTTTATCCTACTTTTCAGACCGCTCTGAGCTATTTAATCTTGATAATTGGAGGGTTTGGTCTAGTAGGTAATGCATTCACAATGTTCAAAATACTGTGTACTAAAAAGCTTCATACGCCAACATTTACAATCATCGGGTGTCTGGCACTTCCAGATTTTCTTAATATTATTTTTGTTTATTTTGAAATCTTTACAAACATTTATTCTTATCTTTTTAATTTGTATCATTTTAATGGATGGGAAAACACGTTTCTTCGTCCGTTTGACATGTATTCAGGCTTACAGTTGATGACGTATCTGAGTTCAATAGGTCACTTGCTTTTATTTTCTCTCGTAAGATATTTATTGACGGTTCATCCTTTGCAGAGCAGGTATTACTTAACTTCTCGTATTGTCGTTAGTTTTTCTGCAATGTCATGGATATACAGCTTTTTAATGATGATTCCTGTCATATGTTTAAAAAGGTCAGCCCAGAACAATAAAAATAATTCTGTATATGAGATTCGAATAATTGATATTGTAACCGAGGCTATTTCAAGTTTGGTTCCTCTTTTTGTGGTAATAAGACTACATTGCTTAAAGATAAGAACACTGAGAACTTCAATTGTAAACACTCAAATACGAAGGAGAATGAACATCGTTGTCACAATAATTTTATTTGTCTTTGTGTTTCATCACACTACAGTTATAATAGTATCCATTCTCTTTATGACAGCATTTTTATACAACACTCCATTTTCATTATGGAAAGTATTTTATCATTTTGAAAATTTCCTTGCGATTATTAATTATTCTTGTAACCCTTATATATATTTCTTTTCTTCACTTATTACTACATGCAGGAAAAAAATTATAACAAGATAAATACAAATACATTGACCAGATGTAAATTGTGGTTGGGTATGATTTTTATTAAATGAGTTGTATGTTTTTCTAAGACAAATATGTATTTATTCATAATTTTATCACATGTTTTACACCTAGAGGTCATGTTTTTATTTTTACACTTAGTCTGATTTTCTGTTTGACTTCAATAAATTATAAACCATTATGACGTCACAACTAGTTATATGAAAACGATATCATTAACCGATATGCACTCATTAATGGGTAATCATTTGAAAAAATATTTTTATCTCATACGTGTGGATGATACTCCCCAGAGTTAACCTATGCTTTATTCACGGGAAGGTGCCATATCAATAGCACTTCCGGTTTTGACATAACCCCTAGCTTCAAAATTTGAATTCATCGAAATGTCTATTCGTGAAATTCTGGCCTTAAAAATGAATGATAATGACTAAACATTTCCTTAAAAGCAAGGAAAAGACGTATCCGTCAGTGAATTTTCACTTTTTTCAATGAGTCTATCTGTACTGGTTACTGCGAAGAAGGATGTTGCCACCCTAACCCCCTACCGTTTTCATGAGATACGTTTGATACTGTAGCTATTTAGCAATGCAGAAAAGTCTTATACCACTTTCAACGATGCTGTCTTACATTCTACTGTACGAGGGTTGTCCCAAAATTCCGCAGACAAGCGTTGTTTTGAAGAAACCCTATGTCATACATTAATGAAACTTTGTATATAGATTAAACCAACATTATCTAATAAATTTATGGACAAATATGGAGTAACTACACAAATTATTCCATTTTAAAAGACACATTTCATTGTCGAGTGTAGGAAGGCGGCGCAATACCCAAAAGTTGCAATTAAAATTAGGTATATTATATCTAAAATCCTACGGAAAGTAATTACTACCCTGTATTTTTTGAATGGAAATGAAAATTCTTAATACTGCTTTATTAACTATATTTCCTCAAATTTTGGTGTTTATGCTTTGATAAATATGAATTTTATAACGTTTTATATGCATGGGGTTTAAATCCGACTTTTTGAAAAATGGCGGCTGCGTTGGCACAGGCAGCGTACTGGACTATGATCAAGTGTTTTGATCCCGATTTCACTCTTAAAGAAATGTACCAGTCATAAATGTTTGGTAGACTAGGAAACTTTTTTCTAGTCCTTAGTACTTAAAATGACTAAAACGGTTTCTCTTTGTATATTTGAATAACAGTAATAACTAAAATAAAAGACAGGGCTAAGAAATGGGCAAGAGTTCCATTCTGCAACTCCATTAGAGAAAACCGATGAAAAGCCCATAGAAATGTAGCATTTTCAAATTATTATTATTTCATACCTGTACATGCATTTACTTTGTTTACATATTTTAATGTTTGATCATATCATAGTTATTAAGATATTTCACATTTATAACTATAACTGTTTCGTTTAATTTAAGAATTTGATTCTGGTAATTGAAATATTTTCTCCAAAAATCTGAACCGTTAACATTAGTATTTTTTGACGTTGCAGATTGCTCCAGGTGTTAGAGAACGATATCACTTTTATGTTATAACTCAAAAAGTGTTCAAGTAAACATGATAAAACTTCGTAATTTATCTGCCAAGAACACGCTTTATCTACCCTGAAAATTTTATAAAGATGCATTAATTTCTTTAAAAGATATGAGCTCAGTCTACGAAATTTTTGGACAACCCTCGTATACATTATACTTTACCATGGATATAGACTACAAGTTGCATAGCATCCAGACTGACTGAGCTCATCGCCGTAGAACAAATTATTTTATAGTAACATTAGAACATTAATCTGATCCTTCAGTCAATAGTCAAATAAATCCCCTACAGACTGTTACATATGTTGACAAAAGACGAACATGCATATCAAAATTTTATATTTTTATTTACTTATATAGTCTACTTTCTTTCAGCATATCAACATCAACAAAGACGACATCAATTTTATTATGCATCATCAAATTGGATAGCAATCATTCATACTTTCACGGGGTTATCTCAAAGCTTTGTCAATAGAGGATATCTATATTGTGTGATTTGATATTGACTTTATCCAGCGAACCGGAATGGAGTATATTCGCGAGGATTGCATTTCAATGAGTTATATAAAGCCAATATCAAATCACATTATTAAGAAGTAAGTAACAAGTTTATAAACTTCAATGGGAATTGAAGTGGATTGGTCACGTGATCAAATCCTGAACTTGTTATTTATTACTTATATATACATTTGAGATGGACAGTTAAATATTTTCGGATTTAAATATTGCACTGACAGGTCGCCGTAGATTTCCGACAAAAGTACGCAATGTGTAAATCGGCTTGAAAGGCGGTTACCCTTCGAATTCATCAGGCTTAGGATTCTATTTCGAAGGGAATATTTTGTTATAGGCTACTTGTGATCAGTAATAGTGAACAGATTGTTGTCTGGGAATACTTTTATTTGTGAAAGTTGATAATCGATGCTGAAAAGACACAAGAAACACGTCCGAAGTCTGATGATAAAAAGTTGGAGGAATTTCGGTCGCCTGAAAGGGATTGATGGATCTGATGGATGGAGACACTTGTCCGAGCCAGTTAATTTGCAAACAAGTATTAAAATTGATCAAAAACATTCAGTCTACGATTTCACTAAATAAAGCCATATTTATGATGTAAACACGGAGACACTGGCTATTTCAGTTCAACATTTTATTGAAGTAACAAAAGTAATGACGTAATGCACAAGTACACAAAAGGGTCAAACTAGTTAACATACATTACATCCTAACATCTCCCTTCCTTTGCAAATGAATGGCAATTACATTAAAAATTCATTTACAAGTTTAAACTTTAGACAATATCAATCAAAATGTTTCTGCTATGTAAACAAATCTTGAAACATAAAGCATAAGTTTCTGCAATAAAGAAATGAAAACTAATACAGCATATATGTACATTTTCACATGAAACTTTCTGCATTTGAAAAAGTTCAGTAAAATAATTGCAAAACAGAAATTATATTTTTCACAAATATCATATTCACAGAACATAGTCCTCGAGTTTCTTTGGTAACCTTGGTGCACGTGAACTTGTTCGGCGGTTAACTGGGCTGGCGGTAACGGTGCATGGTTCACTCGGCTTTTGAGGGGTTGGTATTTTAGCAACTTTAAGGTCTTTCATTTTGGGTTTTTCGGAAGTTACTGAGGGCGCATCAAGTGTATCCTCGAATTCTGGAATAAACTGCGGAGTGGTAGCATCATAAGGCTCAATTGTTGCGCGAAGGTCTCTTCAGTTTCCTCGATATTGTTTATTGTTGATATCTACGATGTAAGGGCGATTTCCGATGTTATCCACACAAGAACCATAACTCCATTTCTTTTATGTATGATGTTTCATTCGAACTGGTTGACCACTTTCGAGTTCTGATAGTTCCTTAGCAGTTTTGTCGTAGTAGAATTTGGCCTTTTGTCGCTTGTACTTAACTTCATCCGCTACATCGTCCACAAGTTTGGGCTGGAGTAGTTCCGGCGTCAAGGGTAAGGAATGTCGAGTCCTTCGTGACATGAGTCGTTGTGACGGACTGCTGGCCATGTCCACTGTTGGGGTGTTCTTCCAATCTAAGACGCATTTCCACAGATCATCTCCGTTCTTCTTAGCCTTGCGCAACATGTTCTTTGCGATTTTCACCGTTGCTTCTGCTTTCCCGTTTGACTGACTATGATACGGGAAGGAGGTTTCATGCTGAAACTCCCAGTTACATGAAAAATCATGAGAGTCTGTTGATTTGAACTGCGGGCCGTTGTTGGTAATTACAACATCTGGTGTTCCGTGACGTGCAAAATGTTATTTCAAACAGTTGATTACTGTGGCTGCCGTGGTATCTAGAAGAAGGTCGAGCTCAAAGAAATCTGAGTAAAATTCAACTGTGACAAGGTAATCCTCAGTCTTTAGAGTAAAGATGTCAATTCCAAGTTTTTACCATGGCTGGTCTGGGACATCGTGTGTCATTAATGGTTCTTTCTGTTGTTTCCGTTGAAACGTGCTGCATGTGCTACACGTGCTGACGAAATCCTTGATTTCCTCATTCATGAGAGGCCAATACAGCATATCCCTAGCTTTCCATAGACAAGCCTCAATTCCTAAATGACTGGAATGAGTGCGGCGTAGCATTTCTGGTCGAAGAGCTTAGGCAATTACAACGCGGCTGCTACGATAAATAATACCATCTTGCACTGTGAGAGAGTCTCTGACATTCCAATGGAAGTGTCTATCCGCACGACGGTCGTGCCGATTATATTCGTTATTCGCACGACGGTCGTGCCGATTATATTCGTTATTCGCACGACGGTCGTGCCGATTAGTACACCCACGTTCACAAACGAATACCCCTCTAATATTATGTATAGAGGAGTATTTTTTGTATGGAACGGTTATCTTCAGTCTTTTAACTAAATTTTTCGCATTGAAAACATGAAAAGACAGTGTAATAAATATAAATTGTAAAATAAAAAAAAATCAAGGGGTCATATATTAGTGTGTGGCACTGTATCATCCATCCCATTTCCTTTTCAGACCAGATCTGCATCTATTATACAAATTGTGCTACATGTTTGTTGTTTTTTGTTATATAACACGTATATGAACGGTTTCGCTTTAAGACTATTAATGAAGTCAAAATGTTTTAAGAGTTCGAGTTATTTTTGAGACAATCCTTTTAAAAAGTAAAAGAGTTATTTCTACATAATATGTTGATTAAATATTTTGTCACAATATCACGCTCTTTCTTTACTTATTTATGGGAAAGATATTTCTTTGTGATAAATATAATATACAACCACTGGACCTTTTTAACCTTTCTTATATCGTAAAGTAAAAAAAAAATCCCCATATTTCAATGTTATTATTATGGCTGCAGCATGGGGAATTTTTCATTTATTAAGAGAAATGTTTAAAACGTCAATTGACTTAGATTAGAACCGTAATACACTTTTGTTTATCAGCAGAACTAGAATTATTATTATTCTTCAAATCTTTCGAGTACTGGTTTGTCATAGCTTTTGATACTGCACGTCAATTCTCGTTTTTAGAATTCCCCCGGGTGATCAATGGCCCGCCCCAAGGTTCGGCCGAAGTTGGCCAGAGAGATCGGAGGATGCTGTCGCGGGAAAATGAGATAGCGCAAAAATGGAGGAAGGGATGGATGTAGGCGACACATTCGATACTTATGAAGATTTTGAAAAAGCTTTAGAAGCCTACTGCGAAAGAGAAAATGTTCAATACACCATCACAGACAGCAAATCAACAAAAAGCGAGAATCTAAAAGTGAAAAGACCTTATGATGAAAAATTTCGATTCAGATTTGTAAAATATGAATGTAAGCACGGGCCGAAGAACAAGAAGAAAAAAGTGAAAGGACTTGGGCTTCGACCAAATCAGAGGTATAGTAATAATTATGAATGTCATTGAATTAATGTTTAGGACATATGCAACATAGTGATGAATATAATTGGAAAATTGATTTATTTATTGATTTTACAAAACATTTGAATTACAATTACATGAACAAAATATTTATTTTAAAGAAAAAGAAATATGTAATCTCTTATACGTGCATAATGTGGTATATAACCATTGGTCAGTCCAAAGACTATTTCTACCTATGCAGCTAAGTAATAGTAGCATAGTAATTTTTGCAAAATTGTTGCTTTAATTACGAAGTTTTGAATTTTTTGCCACAGTTTTGTTGTATTCATTATCATTTGTTTTACCAGTGTGCACAATAAGTTGTGGGTATTTTAGAGGAGTTATCTCTCTTTTTATTGTCGTGCGGATAAGATTTCTAATCGGCACGACCGTCGTGCGAATAACGAATATAATCGGCACGACCGTCGTGCGAATAACGAATATAATCGGCACGACCGTCGTGCGGATAGCCTCGGCCCATTCCAATACGTCGTTTCCGGGATCCCCCTTTTAACTTTATCTATCACGTGACTTTCATCATCACGTGATAAAAAGTTAGGCATATTTTGTTCAAAATGGCGGCGGAAAGTCACCGAAACAAATCCGTGGCTGAATTGAAGGCATTTTTGTCAGATAGAGGCATCAATACATCACTTTATCGCAAAGATGCATTAATACGTATTGCAGAAGCTGCATCTGCGTTAAATCTAGAGCCTGAGACGGAGAATTACGGGAATTATCAGACTGAGAGAGTAAATCGAAGAAGTGTGATAGTCCAAGGAACTTCTGTGACTTTACCTGATATCTGTTCCGTATCAGACTGGCAGCAAGATTTGTCATTACTTCCAAATATTGAAACAGGGGACATCATGGTTTACCTAATGACAAAGTGCTCGTGGACCGAATCGCGGCTTAAGGCATACAAAAATGACAATGGCTACAAACTTTTTCAACATAGACACATTGACAATGTTGTTGTCAAATTCTTATCGTACAACCATTTCTATATAAAATGTACATGTGTTCCAGAAACTAGACAGTCAGAAAAACCATACACAACATGGATTCTTATGGATAATGATGGCACTGTAAAATCTGGGGGTTGTACTTGTGTTGCGTAAGTTAAATGTTTATATTTGTATATTGAATAGTTGAAAAAAAACGTTGAATATCTTAAAGTTCTTGCTCATATGTGATGCCATAAGTTTAAAAAATATTTTACCATAAACTTGATAAAGTAAACATTTAAGGAATGTTTTTCAGTTTTGTGTGAGTTATTGGTGTATGAATCACAGAGACTTGTCACGTAGGCATATTTCATGAAGCGCGCTAGCGCTTCATGTAAAATATGCCTACGTGCAAGTCTGTGTGATTCTCACACCAATAATTCACACTAAACTTAAAAACATTCCTTATATTTACATTTTACATGTTTGGAAGCACCGAAAATATACTCAATATTTGAATTTCTCGCTGCCCTATATTGTTATACTTTTACTAATGTTGCTGTAACCTTTTTGTGACGTCACGGTAACTAACTCACGTTTCTCCATGTATATTTCTACGCGTGAGTATACACGAAAATGATTTTCAAATCAATTTCACAGTTGGCCTAGTAGAAAAACACAGCGAATGTAAATATTAATGTATGAAAAATGGAGAATACCAACAGGTTCTTTACTTTGATGTAGTGCTGGAGCTCCTTTAAACTTTATACCTCCCAGTTACATATTACCGGTAATTATTTACTACATATTTTTCAACAATTGGAGCATTCAACTTGGTATCCTTACTTTATTTTAGTGATGACGGAACATGCAAACACTGCGTGGCTTTGTTATTTTCTCTTCAGTCCTTTTCTGAGAGACACAAGGATAGGGGAGAGGAAACCTGCACAGACAAACCATGCAAGTGGGACAAACCAAGGATAACTTCCATCCAGTCACTGTTGAGGAGATATCGTTTCGTAGGAATTCAAGTCATCCAGATAAAAAAGACAATTACAACCCGGTTTCAAATCAAAGGCATATATCACACAGGGAGATCACAAAGATATTGTACAAAACATGTAAACATTATGGTTCTGTGTTTATGCACACTGTAGATCCACCTTCGGATGACAGTAGTGATGAAGAAGATTCATTAGAAATCAAGGAACTCAGTGATATAATAAGTGATTACAAACAACAAAATCCAATCGGAAATGAAAATGAGTTGATTGATTATCTCAGAAAAATTCATTCAAAAGATGTAATTAATCAAATAGAAAATTTGACTAAGGATCAAACAGATAATGCTATGTGGTACAAATACAGGAAAGGTCGAATTACAGCTTCGGTGATGGGTTCTGTTTACAAATGCAGAATTGAAAATCTTGCAACAGAAAACTATATTGTGAAAAAATTTTTTGGCAGATCTTCTTTTTCTTCTGCAGCTACAGAATGTGGGAAAGCAATGGAAAGTGTAGCTCTTCAACAATACTTCTTTCAATACTCTAAAGATCATTCAAAAGCCCAAATTATGAAATCTGGTTTAGTAATTAGTGAAAATTATCCTTTTATAGGTGCATCCCCAGACAGTTTAATTTCTTGCCAGTGTTGTGGTAATGGCATTGTGGAAATTAAGTGCTCATACACCCATCAGCATAACTTTATCAAGGACTTTGCTGCAAGTAATGACTATCACATACTTTTACACGAGGATAATATTGTATTGAATAGATCATCCTCATGGTACACTCAAATTCAGACTCAACTTTTCTGCACTGGGCTTCAGTGGTGTGATTTTGTATTATATACCCGAAAAGACATGGCAATTGAAAGAATTGTATTTGATCCAGAATACTTTGATTGTTGTTTAAAAAAAGCTTGTATCTTTTTCCACAAATTCTTGACATAAGTTGTATAAATAAAATACTGAGTGATTGATTGCTTTATTATATCAGAATCAAATTATGCACTTAGATCGTGATTAGAGTTAAACAGTATAAGTATCAACAGCCTTAAACATTTGATTACAGGTACACAAAAAATTGTACAAATTTTTTTCAGTTGATATCAATAACCATATAATCATTGTCAAAGATAAATGTAACTTCTACAGAATTCAGTCAATTATCTGACCAGGTTTCACAAATGGTAACTTCTATAGATTTATGTCAAATATCTGACCATGTTTTACAGATGGTAAATGTAGTACAAGTGTATAACTCATGATTTACAATTGAACATAGACAGTGCAAGTTAGTAGCACTAAAGTAAATGCAGATATTTGTCGTTTTTTTTTTCAAGATTGATGACAAAATTAAATATTGTTTAAAATGAGATCATGGGATTTATTTGATTCAAACTGCATACAGAGTCACTTGGTTACAAGAGGTTTCTTTAAGTTACAAAAGAATGCACCTAAAATGATCATCGGATTGACTAAAGATTTCATACTGCAGGGTAGAATCTGAGAAATTAGTTTAAATGATTTCAACCTTTGAATGGCTCTCTCAACATGGATTCTCAAATTTGCAATTTGACGGGTTTTTTTAATTTGAGTAGATGTAAGGTACTTCCCTTTGCCCCAAGTACACTTACGAGTAAATGGTGGTATATTCAGATAAGCATGTCTCTCTGTAAGTAAATCTCGAATGGTGAAACCCCGGTCAGCCATAATCTCGTCTCCCGGTGACACATAATCTAAGAAACCAGAATTCATGGTAATGTACCTGTCAGAAGTGTTCCCTCCCCATATTTGAGACACAAAGTTAAAAGCACCTGTTGGTGTAATGCTCACCAGAAATTTAAAGGTGTTGTGAGATTTATATGTACTATATGTCCTAGCATTTACAGAGGGGTCCCTGGGTCTCTGAATGAAAATCTCTGAACAGTCTATGATAGCTCTGGTCCTTGGAAATTTGTAAAAAGATTTTGGCATGAACTTCTTCACTAGTTCTCGGGATGGCCAGAAAATGAAATCTTTAAACATGAAATACATATAAAAAATCCAGGTTGAGAATATAGAAGAGATTCTGGAACAAGACACCCCAAATAAATCAGACATAACTACCACTGGCAATGCAAGGCGAAATCGCACAAGTGTAAGGATCAATTCCTGGTACCTTGATAGCTTTCTAGATGGACCGGGCTTATTCCCTCTATTTTGATAGCTTTTTTCGTTTTCGCTATGTTCACCGGTCCAGTATTTCAAATTTGGTTCATACTTTAATGTTAAGTCACTAATTTTATTAAAAGTTTCTAAATTTGGTAACCCAGTATATTGTTGGATAGATTTGTCATTTTTGGTTACTTTTTCAATGAACAGGTTTCTGAGAAGTGCATCTTTATCACTGAGTTTTGCCTTTAATTGTTCATTTTCTCTCGAAGTGTTGTTCATGTCTTCAGAAGTGAGGTCTGTCTGTGTACCTTTATCTTCAACATCATCACTGGTTGTTAGAAACCTGTCTACAAGTGGTCTGCTGTAGCTGTGATCTGTTTCAGTAGTTGTGGATGGTGCTAAGTAAATATATACATGATATATATAAATATATACATAAATAATTAATGCAAACAATTTTCTGTCAATTAACATCTGCACATTTTGTATAATTATACATGTATCGATATAAATAAAAATTCTGAGTACCGTTTTATCCCCAGTGCAGTATCAGGGTAATGAATTGAAACTTAATGAGAATTTGTACCTGACTCTGAAAGTTTGCAAGACTCTACAACTGTTTCATACACAGCAAATGGCAGGCCCACACTTATGTCTACTGGTACGTGCTGCTGAGATGACGATGATACTTGCAGCATATGTGCTGGGTCTGTAAAAGATAGTTTTTTATTACTAGTCCAAAAGAACTTCATTGAATGTACACTGCATGGGTGACTATTATGAGGACAGCTCTATTTACAATAAATTCATTCCATATTACAGGGCTGTCCCTAAGACCTGAGAGCCAGGGGATTCTCCCCTTTAGTCAAATTAGTGGCATATGATGCCCTGGTTATTTTGGGATTGTCCCTCAATTTACTGTTAGAGGAGTAACCCCAAGTTTTCCTTCTATTTTTTAAATGCAACCCACTATTTCAAATCCTTGGGGACAACCCTGCATATGATGTTCTTACCAGGTAATGTGTATTTGGAAAAGATGGTAACCTCAGATGTTAGTTATACACATGTAATCATATCAAATTAAGATGGATATCAGGTGAATAATAAATAATTGTGCTAAGACTGGACCTATGTCTGATATGAACAGCTGATAAAGGTGATCTTAGCTCAAAAATGCATACATTAATGATAAGTAATTTGTATACTTTTAGCTGTTGTCTTTATGTAGGGTTGGCCCATATATTAACATTTGTCATACCTGAGTTTTCCTTGTCTTGGAATGCAGGTGCTGTTGCACTTTGCTCCATTGCTCGTTCTCGCTTCTCAATAGACAGGGGTTTTGTTGTAGATACTGATTTGTAATTATTCCATGGGAAAAGTTCTGGGATTGTATGATTTTCTGAGCGACAATTTCCTACGAAATGTTTCGTGCAAACTCTGTGATGAGCTAAAGGTTCATATTCTTTGGGGCGCCGTATCATGGTGATCCATTTCGCTCGAAGTTTTGGCTCTTTGCGTTTCGTTGGGAAGGGTTCAAAGGAGACATCCTCCATCCAAGGATATTTATCTAGTTTATTTTTCTTTCTTGAATCGGAATTGCACCCTGGTACCACACACCAATACTTGCCCTTTGATTCGGGAGTATTTTTTCGACCCACCATGATTTGTTTACGTTTCATAAAACCCCGCGTCAAAATGTGCCTAACTTTTTACAGAGTCACATGATCAGCGTAGACTAAAAGTAGAGTCGTAACGGATCAGAGAAATGACGTATATGGTCATATTGGAATAGAAACATCTTCCTTAGTATCAGGCCATCCTGAAAGTATCACTGTCTTTAGTGACTGGAGAGTCTCATCTTTCTTTGTCAAATCTCGGATTTGATTCAGTCTTTCTAACCCACTCTGTCTGTTGAATGTGTGCTATCTCCTCAGCAAGTTTGGAAGTGTGCTGTCCATGATACTCTGGAGTCGCGCGAGACAAGGTATCTGCGATGAACAACTCGTTTCCTCTAGTATAAACAACATCCAGGTTGTATTTCTGGAGGCGAAGTAACATTCGCTGGAGTCTTTTTGGAGCTGACAAGAGAGCGTTTCAAGAGGCGTGTGGTCTGACTGTACTGTAATGCAATCCTTACCATATATGTAATGGTCAAATCTCTCGCATGCAAAAGCAATTGCAAGACACTTTCTCTCTATCTGTGCGTAACACTTTTCAGTTTTAGATAATGCACGAGAGGCATAAGCAATGGGCTGTCCATTTTGCAGTAATGTGGCTCCGAGGCCAACTTCACTAGCATCGCACTGAATTGTGACTTCCTGATGTACATTATAGTATTTGAGTACGGGTTGATGACTCACGAGACGTTTGACATTCTGAAATGCTTCTTCCTGCTGCGATTGCCAAGACCATATGGCTCCTTTGTCTGTGAGAAGTCGCAAAGGTTCACAGGTTTCTGATAGGTGAGGCAAGAATCGAGACAAGTATGTTGCTAGACCAATAAAGCGTTGCACTGCTTTCACATTTTCAGGTCTTTTCATGTTTGTAATGGCACTAACTTTGTCCGGATCAAGGCGGACACCTTCAGCCGTAAGTAAACTGCCCATGTATTTGACTTCAGTCTGACGAAGTTTGAACTTGTCCTTATTAAGCTTTAGTCCCACCTCACGAGCTCTTTGTAGAACTGCCGTCAAGTTGCGGTCATGATCTCGAATTGCTGATTCCATGGTCTGTCCACAGCCGTAGACTATGATGTCATCCATCACATATTCTGCTCCAGATAGTCCATCCAACACTTCGTGTTGTCTGAGCTGGAATTCTTCAGGCGCTGATGAAATTCCGAAGGGTAAACGCAACCATCTATATCGACCAAAAGAGGTCCAGAACGTAGTAAGGAAACTGCTAGATTCATCTAATTTGATGTGCCAGAATCCTTCTTTTGCATCAAGGACGGAGAATACTTTTGCATTCGCAAGATTCGGTAATATGTCCCCAAGGGTAGGATTGATATAGTGCGGTCGCTTGATAGCTTTGTTCAAGTCTCTTGGATCAATACATATGCGTAGCTTATCAGGTTTTTTCACTGTTAGCATGCTACTTATCCAGACTGTAGGAGTAGTAACTTTCTTGATCACACCTCTGTTTACGAGATCCTTCAGCTTCGTGTGAATTTTCTGCTTCATGGCTTGATGAACATTTCTTGGTTGATGCTGAACTGGCTTAACAGTAGGATCAATTTCAATCTTGTACTCGCCTGGGAAAGATACTAGTCCCTCGAATACAGCATGGTATGGTCAACAGCTGACTGCGCGTCAGTGGTTCAAAGCTCTTCTCAGCTGATGTATCAACACTGTTCACAATATTCACAGTTAACAGTCCTAACTTTTTACATGTTTCAGCCGAGAGCAATGCGGTTTGATCTGTATCCACCACATAAAAGTTCAGACATTCTGTGTTGCTTTGTACTGAGCAGGTAATGTCAACGGTACCTAAGGGCTCGAGCTTTGATGTTCCACCATAAAATCGTACAGCATTGCTGGATGGTTTCGATGGCGGACAAGCATTTTGGGTAAGAATGCAGTATTGCCGAAATCCAAGAATGTTACATGTTGATCCAGAGTCCAGTTGACAGATAACATCTTGACGAGTTTTGTCGTCGATCAACATGTTGACTTTTGTAAACCACTGTTTACCATGTGTCGCCTTCACTGTGTAACAAGATTCACAATCACTACTGTCATCAGTTTCATCAAGTTGAAGAACAGTCTTGCTACCACTCTGACACACTGAAGCGAAATGATTTTTCTTTTTGCACTTGTTGCACGTCTGTCCATAAGCCGGACACTTGTTTCTTCCTCTTGCATGCTTTCCAACGCAGTATTTGCATTTATGGTCTCCTTTGCTTGGGTATTTTGGCGGCTTTGTTGAAGACTTTTTCTGCTGCTTCGTATCTTTCATGTGCTTCTTATTTCTTCGTGCTTCGTAGTTGATTTGAGCTGTATTATTAGTGTCACTCTGTCCTTGTCCTTGTAGTTTCTTAAGCTGACTGGAAGTTCTATCACTGGTTCTACAGATGTCTATGGCGCTGTTAAGTGTGAGCTTAGATTCTCTGAGCAATCTTCCATGAACATATTGGTTCTTGGTTCCAAGTACTATCCTATCGCGAATCATTTGGTCCGTAATATCACCAAATTCACATGTCTTCGCAAGTTCTCGTAGTCTGCACAAGTAATCGTCAATCGATTCATTAGGCATCTGGTCTGCCGTATTAAAGATATATCGTTCGTAGATCACATTTGTTTTGGGCATGAAGTGACCATCTAATGCTTCTAGAATTTTGTCAATATCTTCTCTGTCTTGAACACTGAGTGGTAAGTTTTCATATATTTGGAAACAGTCTTTACCCATCACTGTCAGTATTTTGTTGCTATCCGAATAGGCTGCTCCTTCTTGACAAGGCCTGTGGCAATTTCATAATTGGCCCACTGTGATTTGAAAAATTTCCAGTTGCCCCTGATGTCACCTTTCACTACCATAGCGGCTGGTACAGGTAAGTCTTTAGAGGCCATTGTGCTTTGAGTATGAACAGTTCCGTGGCTTTGTATGGCAAAAAATGTATGTGTGTCAAAGGCACGTCTCATATATTAATGTGGATTAATATTGCATGAGAGTTTCATACAGTTATTGTAACACAATGTCAATTCTACACCATAACAGAAGTATGCGCATTCTTGGGTAGAAAAAAAATGGCGGCGTGCCAACCACGTGTGATGCTGGGACGTTTTACTTCAGCGAGCAAAGGTGAAGAAAATACAAGGATTCTCGGGGCTGTGCTACTATACCCGATATCTTGGCTTTGTTTTCTCACAAGTCGTAAGGAATTTGTCCCGTTACTGTTCAGGATTCAGGTGTCGTGGCGTATTCTTTTGCTGAGAGCTTCACTTCTGACACCATGTTTCAGTTCAACATATTATTGAAGTAACAAAAGTGATGACGTAATGCACAAGTGCACAAAAAGGTCAGAGTAATTAACATACATTACATCCTAACACTGGCGACAGCTTACATTGAACAACAACAGCGCCGATCGATGTGTTTGTCAGCTGTTCGTGACGAGATTGCAATGCTTTGATATTTTGGTTAGAATATATAGCAGAATTTAATACTGTTGTGCAACTGCATCTACGCTGTTCCGCGAAGGGAAGATTGCGTCAGCCATGATTTGAAGTGAAATACTGTTACGACACCTAGACTGGCTTGCCTGTCTGATCCTCGATTTCGTACTGCCAGTCTAGGAACAGCGAATTTGCGTTTTAGAGACAAGCGTCTGGATGATCGAGACTACAAATAATGACGAAAAAGTAATAGCATATAATGAAAAGTAGTATAATGAAAAGTAGTATAAAGAAAAGGAGTAAAATGAAAAGTAGTACAATGAAAAATACCATCATATAATGACAAAATACCATCATATAATGAGAAAGCACCATCATATAATGACAAATTACTATCATATAATGACAAAATAACATCACATAATGGCAAATTACCAGCATATAGTGACAAAATACCATCATATAATGACAAAGTACCATCATATAATGTCAAAGTACCAGCATATAATGCAAGTTCTGCACATAAGGCAGTTACGGCGTTCCATAGTATATTTCTTTATCCAGATCGTTGAAATGATGTATATACTCCATTTTAACTTGGTGGATAAATCGAATATAGTGTATATCAAATCACATAACATAAATTGTTTAGACGAGCCATCAAAAACACGAATAGTCATCTCAATTATTTATGAAAAACACCATGTCATACACAACACAAAACGTCATGAACAATTTCTAAATCGAGGTTAATTATTGACAAACAAGTTAATGAAACAAAACTATCAACAGTCTCGTTTAAAGTCATCATTTCGTAAGTTCTATGGTCGATACCTGTCATACCATGGCCTTGTTAACAAATATAATTTATCATTAAGTCTAATGCTGACTGACGTTTTTCATACTAATTGTTAGTCCATTATATTTATACATTGAATCGACGATGGATTTTTCCGTTATTTCCCAATAATGACAAGGAGCACACGGCGTGTGTGACCGCTCAGCAGGGGATGCTCACTCCTTCATGGCACCTGATCCCACCTCTGATGTTTCGGAGGTCCGTGTTTGCCCTGCTCCTATTTTGTATTGTTTTATGGACTTTGATATAGATATTGAATACTGTTTGTTATCTCCATATCCTTCATGGTACACCAACGGCTGATAATGTAAACATGAATCTGAAACATAAGATAAATAACTTTTTTGAATACTAATTAGGTTTCCCTCTTAAATTCCTGAATGTTACATGTATATGACATACACCACATGGCTTCTTGGATGACTCTACCAGAATGTTTGCCCCTCGGTGACAGAAAAGTCATCTCCTGCGAAATCGGACCCTGGGATCATGAAACGTCCTAAGCTTAAGTAAAAATCTATATTTGATAATAAAACGTTGTAGAAGTTAAGCAGACAAAAATTGAAATATTTTTCAATATTATTTCACAGAGGTATTGTTATCTGCAAATTTAGGAATATTTTTATAGGCGATTGAAAATTTGACTTAAGGAAGGTCCATACTTTTACGCATCCGGTTTTAATTTTACACACCAATATTACAATCTGATTATCACATGTCTAATGTGATAAAAAAAAAAAATTTCGATGAAATAATTTAGCAAGTATATGTCTTTATTATAGTGTCATTGTGCATACAAAGCATTCAATATACATTAATATTATTTTTAGAAATTAACACTTTGCTCTTTGTCTATGGGATATATATATCATTTAGTACATACACAAACACAACATTCTAAATGGCTTTCATGGACCCAAAGGTTTTTTTTTCAAAAAAAAATTACAAACTAACTTGAGACCTATTCTTATTAATTGTAAGCCTAAATCATCTTTTTAAATTTTACTTTTTTTAAATTTTGCAAATAATGATTGAAAAAATTGAAAAATGGGGGCATACTATACATGTAATACGTGTTCATAAGGCTGTTTTGTTAAATTTATTTGGTTGATCATAATAAAGTTGTTTTTTTTTTTTTGTTAACCTTAGATATACTTTCTAATAGTTTAAAAAATTACATATAAACAGTTTAGATTTCAAAATTAAAAATAAAGATATTTTGAGATATTTTTCTGAAAGATGTGGCCAGATTCAACATTAATTTGTTAATGTTTCCAACAAAAATTTCAATTTGTGTTCAGCCCCACATATATTACTACTTTAATTACATGTTTATGATTGACCCCCTGTTTTGTATATATATCTTTTTATCACATACAAAATATATATTCTTATACAATTATGGCAAATGAATATTTTTGATTTTGATTAGTTTTAACATAAATTTGATGTGATTTGGTGCACAGCTTAATGAAATATTATATCACACTTCTTTATGTTCAATTTTGGCTATTGAGTTTTAGAGGTATTTTCTCTGAGGCATATTCTATGAAAGTTAACCTGCAAAGAAATGTCTTTTATGTGTGATTTAGAAGTTTATGACTTTATCCAAGGTATTCAAATTTAAAAAAAATATCAGTTCGACAGAAAATTTTGAAAGTACGAACTTACCTTAAAGGTACTCGGACACAGATTTGAAGTTAATATTTTCTCTATAATATTACGACATATATATTTTAATAGCATTTCACACAAAAATTAATTAAAAATCTTGTGTCATTTAAAAGTTATTAAAACTTCAAAGGTCGTGCCCTGCACTTTCACAAATTTTAAACTGTGTACATAACACTTGTTGTGTATAAATGAAAAATATTAATAGTGAAAATCGACATGTTCGAAAGCAAAACAAACACACAATATATTGTCATGCAGTTGTGGTGAGAAAACTTTGTGAACGCACAACGTAAACATCAAAAATAACAGAGCTCGTGCCCTGTTTACAAAAAACTGTGTACATAACACGAGTGTCATCGATTTGCTAAATTCTGTACACAACACTTAGCTCGGAATGACGATACTTTTGAAGGGGTTTTGCTTTCTAACATTTCTACTCTGAATAAAATTATTTTTCTGGATTAAAGTTTTAATATTTCTCATTAATACACAACAAGACTGCCACTTTTCCTAAGGATTAAGAATAAAGTTAAAATTTGTGAAAGTGCAAGGATGTGTCAATCAAACCCGCCAAAAAAAATTCAAGTTTTAATAACTTTTAAATGAAATAAGATTTTTAATCAATTTTTGTGTGAAATGCTATTAAAATATATAATTCGTGATATTATACAGAAAATATTAACTTTAAATCTGTGTCCAAGTACCTTTAAGTACAAGTTTGTTTCATGATCCTGAGGCCGGGTAACATTACACTCCAGAACTTTCTTGTGATCTCGGGTCAAACATTCTGGTATGTCACCCTCGAAGCCATGTGGAATATGTAAACTATAATGTTTGATTTGGGCAGAAAACATTCTTGGACGAAAGGGGTTCATTGTTTGAATAAAACATCATTCCTTCTTTGAATAGGTGATAATTAAGGGTGGATGCCTGGATCGGTATGTATTTTTGGCCCAATTTTATTGCAAATGATGCAAATAATAAATTTCTAGAATATGAATAAATTGTAAACCTTCTGTGATGTTCAAAAGTTTGCCCTTCTAAAACCATCCTTATTAATCTATACAAATATTTTTCACTTTAAATCACATTTTTGTGAAATTTTGAATAAAAAATTAAAAACTAAGCGGTGAAACTTATTTTTCTCATTTAAACATAATCCAAGTAGTTATTTTCAAATTTTTTGACATGTTTGTTTTTATCATCTGTCCTTAATACATAAATAAAACGATTGAATTTCTCAAGAACCAATAGGTTTAAATTAGACAAAAGTAAGTTAAACATTGAAAGATTCCTTACTGAGTGAAAATTTAAGATTTTTCAAACCAGTGTCTGCAAGATCTATATATATATAGAATGATATACCACAATAGGGATAACACATCACATAGAATCTGTATTTGAAAGAAGATCAAATTCTTACAAAAAACTACCCACCTTTCTGTGGGCAGGCAGTTTATGATGCTCTTTTTTTAAATTAATATTCTGTGTTAGCAGTCGGGGGCTTGTCATGTATTTTTGTACATGTGTTGCCTAATATCTCTGCAGTCCTTTTGTCTCCTATCTGCTGTTTTGTGTAGATATCTTTTTTCATATGTTATGTTGTAAGGGTCATGATTGTGTTCAGCCCCGCATATATTACTACTTTAGTTACATGTTTATGAATGATCTCCTGTTTTGGATATACATGCTTATATCTTTTTATCATATACAAAATATATATTCTTATACAAGTGTTCTTATTTCGCCTGCCTTGAGCAAAAAAACGAGCCCCATCTCCTTTGCAAGGTAATACAAATTAACTAAGGAACGTAAATATATTTTTTCGACTGAGTGACGGTTGCGACCAGGCACGTAGCATCGTTTTTGAAAGCGCGGGGGGGGGGGGGGGGGGCGATAAATTTTTTTTACTTACCTGAAAAAGTTGAAAATTTAAAAAAAAAAAAAAAAAAACCAAAATTTGCCCAAACTCGAAAATCCTATTTCGTGGGGGGACAGTGGCCAACTTTTTTAAAGCCAACTTACTATCACTTCCTATTTTTTCCTTACAATCTTTGCTATCACTATACTATGGTTATAAAGTGGGGGGGGGGGGGGCCAACCATCCTATCAATGTACATTTACTAGGCCCCCCCTGGCCCCCGGATGCTACGTCCTTGGCGACGAGACATGGGAAATAGTTACAGGCACTTGTGTCGGAAATATGCTAATCTCGGGCAAACAATTTGATTGGCTAAAAATCTGTTTCTAAAATTACATCGACAATATGTCGTAGTTTTTTGATGGGAAATAAGACATAATCAAATTTTATTCAATCAATGTAGTATTTGAGATCTGGAATTGAATTTTTAAAACCGTCTCATTTTCAAATTTTGCTCTATGCCCGAGATTAGCACATACCGTTCCTTGGTTGAGTTCGACTTTTCCACTCGGTGAGCAGAGTTTTGACGCTGTTTACTGAGATAAAAGAAAACAAAGACATGCATGCCATATAAGGCTGTGAAGATAAATTATTGTATAAGAAAATGGTAATAAATAGTTTGCCAGTGCATTTCTCCTAAAGTGTAAATGAGTGCGTTTCTGAGGAGGGGGTATGGGTTCAAATTTATTTCCGGAATAAGTGCCTGTGGAAATAGTGCAGTATTTCACAATTTTCTTCAATGAAGGTACCTCAGCTGTATTTTTATGGACTCCCTGCAATGCCCTTCTTAAGAAAGTGTTTGACACTGTAAAGTTTCGTCAGTCTGAATAAAAATATGTTTAATGTAACAATAATACAGAAATGTGGGATTCTTCCAATGGCATAAATTGCTCTCTTTTACACCGGAGCAAAAATCCAGATAAAGTAACGAGAGGTGCATTATAAGTTAGATAAACATTGTGTCCTATTGAATTATCTTTTTGTGCCCATACTCTGTCTCCCTTTTGTAAACTGATTATCAGAACATTTGTTCCGGTTCGAAGTCCATTTCCATTGGAGAGTACTTTCACTATTTATTGGTCATTAACAATGACAGACGAGTGCAAGTCTACGTCTTGATAGTACAACGTTGCAACATAAAATGCAAATATTCTAGCGGACGCATTCCTTTTACGAATCGTGTTAAGCTTTAACATCAACCCAGATTTTTTCTGGGTCTTATATTTCTCCTCATACAGATTATTTTATTTTATAATGAGACGAATTCGTCAAAAACTGTCCCATATCGTCACTAGAAATTGGTAGATTAGAAAATTATTTTGCTGATATGAACACCTGTCCATTACAACCTTTTGTCTTGGTTTGGTCGTCGTGTATATAATGTAAATCAAGTATGGGTGACTTGTCTTTATCATATCTGATCCAATCTCATTAAGAGACACCGTAACGCACAAAGAGGAAAATTGGCAAACGTCAAATATTTGCATGACCCGTGTAAATTTTGTTCCATTACTAAAAGTATAAAGTTTCAGAAAATCACAGGTTTCAGAACCTAAAAATCTAGTTTAATGTAGAAAAATAAAAGAAAAAACAAGATGTGTGTTTGTGAAACACTGATGTCCCCATATGGCAACTTATGGCGAGGGTTGAATTCTCTCATGTGCATTTCAAACTCAAAAGGTCAAGGTCAAAAGTGATGGTAACCAAAGGAAGGTCTTGTTACAAGGAATACACCTGTGAAATATGAAAACCCTATTTCTAACTGTTCAAAAGTAATGACCAAGGCTAAAGATTTTAAAAAGTGGGTCAAACTCTTAAGTAAAGGTCAAAAATATGTATACCAGCCGAAAGGTCTTGTTACAATGAATGAAAATACACATGTGCCAAGGTTAAAGTGTTGTGGATGTAAAAGTAAGTCCAAGATCAAGGTCAGCTGTTTTTGAGGTACCCATGGAAAAGTTTGGCCAAGGTACAAAAGTGTTGTGTGTGTGTGTTTTTTTTTTTTTTTTAACAAAAATTTTGCGTTTTTTTTTTTTTTGTGTTTTTTTTTAGCAAAGTACCCAGGAATTAAATGTAGACCAAGAATTTTGATGCAACTCCAAGATCACCAGCACTATTTTATGTCAAGTCTACTTATGTGCCCTTATTTTGTCAAATTTGGTAGTGTTTTTACCCATGGAGTAACCATAGCAATACAGTTCAATAATATCGAAATCAAAAACCGATCGTCTTGTCACAAGGAATACAACTCTTGTGTGCCAAGTTATATTGAAATCAGACCAAAACTGTAGAAGGAGTAGCGTTTTTAAGGAATTTCACAGAAAATTCTATTTTTAGGAACCCAACATAGAAATTATGCACTATTCTATGTATCTTAGGTCTACTTGTCTGCCAAGTTATATTGAAATGACAACAGAGCGTTTTTAAGAACAGAGACAAACAGACACACAGAGAGGACTTGTGTGCCAATATATTGAAATATACAAAAACTGTAGAAGGAGTAGCGTTTTAAAGGAATTTCACAGAAAATCTTATTTTTAGTAACCATGGCAACACCGGGGCTATGTATAATAATGTGTCAAGTATGTCCCATATTTTACAAAAATACAAATGAAATCAAAAACGATGCGTATGTATCTTAGTTAGTCTACTTGTGTGCCTCCCTATAGCGTTTGAATTTCACAGAAAATTCTATTTTTAGTAACCATGGCAACATCATTCATCGAAATCAAAAATCGTGTGCAGAAAAGTTGAATAAGTTTTAAGGAATTTCACAGAAAATTCTTATTTTTAGCATGGCAACACCGTTCTCGAAATCAAAAACCCAGGAATTAATGTATGTAGACCAAGAATTTTGATGCAATCTTTTAAAAAATTTGTTAGAACATCTTTTCACCTAAAATAAAAGTGACGTGACCTTGACATGCACAAAAACAACGAAATTGTAGATACAACCTTTGTTTTCTTTTCCAGCACTTGTATTGTGCAGTCTTTTCTTGCTTGACAATGCAGTTTAATTGTAATATCTTCGCTGTAAGCTCATAATTTTCATAAGCCTTTTTTCTGTATGTTGCAGACATAATTTTGACTCATTGTGCAACTTTAACTATTTCTCTGACTGTGACTCGGCGATCTCTTATACAAAGTCCTTAAGTACAAAGTCTACAAATAAGTCTTACAAAACTCGTTTCTTATTGAGCACTCAGAACGACCCTCTTTTTTAACAACATCGACCCATGCCTTCACAAAAAATTATCTTTGTACAAATTACTTTATTTAATAGAAGAGAACTTTTTCAAGATTTACTTACGGAAGCTCTAAACATTGCACACTAAAGAGTTCTTTTCATAGGGCAGTTTTATTCACTTTGAGTGATCTACCCTCAAAAGTACGATTGAGAAAATGGATATTTAAAGTCAATTACAACTTTTGTAATAGATTAAAATATTAGCATTATATTAGACCAAGAATAAGAAAATGAATTTATTTTTTCCATTTATTTTCCTTATTATGTAGGTAAACAACAGTAATTTCTACTCACGAATAGTTTATTGTGTTTGAACGTTTTTCCTGTGGGAATAAGGCAGGTACCCTATGTTGAAAATTAACTTAATAGTCCCAATATGCACACCTTTATATGATATAATTCTTCAAAAAGCACTTTTTATTAGTGTTAAAAGCTTCCTAGAAACATTACAGGTTTGGCTGAAGTACGACTGATTCATCCATATAAAGTTTCTTTAGCCAAACTTCATTCTGATTTGAATCGTGATTATGTAGATAAAGAGATAATTCCCAAACTTTTTGATATAAACCCCTCGTATTTCCCTCCCTTTTTCTTCAAAGTATTTTTTTTCAGAGGAAGTAATATAATATGCGTATTATCAAGTAAGTAACAACTTACATGTCTGAGAAAGAATTTCCGAGCGCAGATCTTGTATTGAATCATTGAAATATTTTTCCGAATCTGAAATTGAAATGAAGATATCTGGTTAATATAAATGATTTGCTCTCATATATTCAAAAAATTACTTTATAGAGAAACATCCTTTTTAAAGATATGACAAGTCATTATGCTTTTATGTTCAATGATAACATCTGACTGGTTAAGACGCATTTAACAATGCATAATTTTACCCTCAGCGTCAGCTATGGAACGCCGTCACTGCCTTTAGCAGAACACTACTATTGCATTGTGTCAACCTTCCATTACATTATGTCAACTCTTTATGACATTAACCAACACTACTATTGCATTGTGTCAACCTTCCATTACATTATATCAACTCTTTATGACATTAACCCACACTACTATTGCATTGTGTCAACCTTCCATTACATTATTTCAACTCTTTATGACATTAACCCACACTACTATTGCATTGTGTCAACCTTCCATTACATTATATCAACTCTTTATGACATTAACCCACACTACTATTGCATTGTGTCAACCTTCCATTACATTATGTCAACTCTTTACGACTTAACCCACACTACTACTGCATTGTGTCAACCTTCCATTACATTATGTCAACTCTTTATGACATTAACCCACACTACTATTGCATCGTGTTAACTTGCCTTTACATTATGTCAACTCTTTATGACATTTACACATACTACTATTATATTTCGTCAACTTGCATTTCGTTATGTTTACTTTTCATGAGATCTTAGTTTTTATTAACTGATGTGAAAAGCTCATGCCATACTGTGCGCACTCTTCTACATTCTGTCGATTCACTATTACGTTATGCGAACACGGATATCCTCGGCCTTTATATGTGCATATCCTATTTTCCGCGTTCCGCAAGCGCTAAAAATGGCGGGAGAGAAAACTGTCGTAGAAGAGATTCTAATGAAATCTTTAAATGAAATCTTTAAATGAAAACATTAAGAGACAAATGATTGACAATCTTGAAACGTGCAAAGCCTTAACACTGCGACTGTGAATTAAAGTCACGTCGAAATTCAATGGTGTTTACTTTAATCTCGTAATTAAAGAAGAAATATTATGAGTCGTGCAGCAATCACTTTTTTCTTTTTCTTTTGTTTTTTTTTAAATAAAAGTCTTAAACTTTGAAGGACATTGCATTAGTTTCACAATAAGTTTAGCTGAATTAAGTTGAAAACTTTTTTCTATAAAACTATCAAGCATGAGAGCTTCTCCGCTTTCCCCCCTTGGTCTCGAACCATGTACCGTCCCCCTTCCTTGTTCATATCTGCCACTGATATGTGCCCATGCATGCTTACTAAGGCATATTCAATTGATTTAGATGAGCGACTGGTAGATTTTTGTAATAAAATTCTGGCCCTGGAATGATTAAAAAAATTACTAACTCCAGTGACGTAGCATCTTTTTTTGAAAGAGGAGGTCAGCCAGAAAAAAAATCATTTACCCGAAAAAACTTGACACGCCAAGGGAAAAAATGTCCAAGCCCGAAAATCCAATTTCGGGGAGAGGGTCCAACTTCGATCAGTCCTATTTTTTTCCAGATATATTACATTACCCTTAGTGGATTATACTTCAACAAAATATGGGGGTGGGGGGCTGTACAGTTTCAATGAACATTACATTTTCTATAGTAAAGTTATGTCTGGGAAAAGAGGGGGGGGGGGGGGGGGTTGATACTATGTGCCTGTAATTTGTCCTAATCAATCAGGACCCCCCCCTTCTTACCAGTCATTAAAACACGGTCGTCAACATTCATTACATACTAAATATACAGCTTTGAGTTAATATAAATGTTTTTTAACATCAGGTAATGAACTTTTGGAATCAACATGATAAACAGTTAACACAATATAAAGATATTTTTAAATCACATAAGAAAGAGTTGACGTAACGCAATTATATATCCACATCACGGAATGGAGTTTTGACATAATGTAATGAAGTATTGATATAATATAAAGATATGTTCACATTATGTTATACACTTTTTACACCACGTAATAAAGCACTGACATAAAGGTAAGATGTGTTCACCTCACATCATGATGCCCTCGCCGTAAAATAAAGATATATCCATATCACGTAATAATGCTTTGATATAATAGAAATATTAGTTTTTATTAACTCTCAAAAAGGAATGGGCTTTTGACTTAATGTAATGATAAGTTTAATTATAAAACACAATTTACTTGACGTAATGCAATTTTGACCTCACATATTAAAGAAATGAAATGATGTAAAGAAAAATTCATTTCATGCAATAAAGTTTTAACACAATGTAAACACATTATCACTTCACATAATGAATTTTTTACTTTAAGTTATGAAGTGCTGACAATAAGAAAAGATGTATTTACTTCTTGTAATGCAGCATTGACATGATGTTAAGATATATTTACATCATCTCATAAAAAATGGACATATTAACGTAAAGATATGTTCACATCACGTAATGATAAATTGACATAATAAATGCATAGTTGTATGCTATAAGGCAGTGATGGCGTTCCATAGTCAGCGTTGACAATAGGTAACATTACGAAAATGTCACATGCATGCAATCATGCCCGTACGGTTCGCCGTTGATATCTCAAAACGTCAGCTGAGCGTTTGATTGATTGGTTGTATGCTGTTTAACGTCCCTCTCGAGAAATTTTCACTCATATATGGACCCCACCACTTGCTAGTGGAGAGCTACAAATTTTGTCCTACTACTATATAGAAACTCGGCACTTAGGGCCATTGAGCAGTGATCCTTTTCGTGCCAACACCTACTGCAACACGGGACCTCGGTTTATACGGTCTCATTCGAAGGACCGGTCTCTACGTCCCACGCTGGGATTCGAACCCGCGACGTGAGGATCAACTCCTTACTTCGCGACTCTAGAGCAGACGCTCAAATCATTGCGCCACGCGGGCGACTAAGGTGAGTGTTTGAAAGAAGCCGAATAAACTTGACGTCTATGAAAGTTTGCGTTTGATGGAGCTTACTTGAAAACAACAAACGACAGAATGAACATGCTTGCAAATGCTGAAGTAACGAAACTTAGATGATAAAGGACTTGCGGTTTTGAAAATCAAACAAACAAAAAGAGGTCTGTAAGTCTTTTTCGAAGCTTTCTTATTGAGAAAAATATACTGAAAGGAAAAGGAAACGCATAGAAAACTTTTGAATCAAATTTAAACTATTATTTCAAATATGTTTTCCAGTATTTTTAACATTTTTATTTATCTTTAATCAACAAGTACCAAAATATAGTGTGACTTTGACTGATAATTCATGAGTTATTGAAACTGATATGTCGATACCCCCCAAAAATTAAAATAAAAATTTTCTTCATCTCTCTTGCGCATCAGTAACAACCTTGATTTTCTAGTGCATTGAGTTCACCAGATCATTTATCTTCCTAGTAGAATTTTTTCAACTCTTCCGACGGACTTCCTAATGGTTGAGTGTAGCTGTAACATTTCAAAGCCAACAAATCCCCCCACCCAATGAATCACATGAATTTTCGATTTAGGATAGAATTTACAGAATCCAGCTGGTTTGGTTCACGTGAATGTTTGTAAGAAAGTCGCGACATACACTGGCTATAATTTCTAAGTGTGGATATGCTAAACACGTGCGCGTGTGAGAGTAAAATCAATGTAAGGTTGCCAAGCTCGCGGAACAGATAAGAGCAGAGAGTTTTTATTAATTTTAATGTGAAAAATATGAGTATGATTGTCTGTTGTATAAATTTCGGATTCAGTGATTAAGGCCTTGACGATAACCGAAAAAGCATGATGAAAAGTCCTATCTTGATGTGACGTTTTACGCGCCAACGTCACCGACATGGTTGGTTAGAAACCTTTTAAGTTACTCGCTAACAACTGAAAACAACTTTTACGATTTACATATAAGTTTAACCATTACCAAGAGAGTTTCTTTTTAATCTTACAAGAGAAAATATCTATACAAACAAGAGATGGAAAATAGGAATGATGACACACTCAGCACTTCCAACTAATGTGACTAAAGGACGTTCGATCCTGAGCTTTTGGGTGGATTTTGGTGATGTCCTTTATTTATAAAATTCTGCATCATTTTTAAGTACTAACATTAAATCTGAATTCTTCAATGCAAATTGAACTATATTCAATGAAAAAACTGCGATTAAATTCTTTTCAAGTAGAATTAAACTAGGGACTATATTTTGTTGCGGAAGGTTTTTTTAGACGAAAACGATAAGTTTTTCCCTTTTGAACTATAGCAATACTGTTTATTTTGGATTCCTATTTTTCCATGCTGGTTGCACACAAAGCTGTTTTTTGCAGTGAAATGTGTTATGCTGGTTCTGAAATATCTATTAAATTATTTCTTATGAATTTTTTCAACAACGTGTGACAAATATAGTATATATATTCTGAAAATCCGGGAAAAAAATTAGCCAATTTTAACGTAAATTTGATTTTTTTAGTAATATCTGAAAATTTACATCATATACCCCAACTTTTGATGTTCTTTTCTAAATATTCAAGATAACTTTGACCTATTTGCTTGAAATCAGAAAACGTTTAAGACTTTAAAATAATTTTCCTGCTTATCAAATTTTCAATGCCAGAAAAATCACATTCTATTAGTGCAGAAAGGTCAAATAATTGATTATGCGAAGCAATTTAAAACTTTTTCTTAGTCACAATTTTAAAGTGTCTTTTTTAAAACAGACTTAGAGTTCATTTTGTTTCGTGCTTTAATTGGATAAAAATATTGCAGGAAAAATGTCGAAGATGTAATTTTTAAATAAGACTCAAATTTCAGTGCAAAAAGGTCATATTAAATGTGCTGTAGCGCCAAAAGAAGCATATTGATCCCCATTTTTTGATTTGAATTTTAATTAAGCTATGTATGTAGAAACTAAAAATATACTTTGCAAAAAAGCTTAAGGCTTTAAATATCAGGATCGAACGTCGTTAAGCAAGTACAGTAACTTAAGCAAGTACAGTGACTTAAGCAAGTACAGTAACTTAAGCAAGTACAGTGACTTAAGCAAGTACAGTGACCTAAGCAACTACAGTAACTTAAGCAAGTACAGTGACTTAAGCAACTACAGTAACTTAAGTAACTACAGTAACTTAAGCAACTACAGTGACTTAAGCAACTACAGTGACTACGAGAACTCTATCAATGGATATTTTGTCAGTGACTTCGTACCATTTGTTTGGCCTATGTTTGTTTATCCTACTTTTCAGACTGCTCTGAGCTATTAAACTTAATTATTGGAGGGTTTGGTTTAGTAGGTAATGCATTCACAATGTTCAAAATACTGTGTACTAAAAAGCTTCATACGCCAACATATACAATCATCGGATGTCTGGCACTTCCAGATTTTCTCAATATTATTTTTGTTTGTATTGCTTGAAAATAAAAGAACTGAGAACTTCAACTGTAACCTCTCATTTACGAAGGAGAATGAATCTTGTTGTCACAATAATTTTTTTGTCACCCAAATTTTTCCAATAACTTGAAAACTTTAAATTTCATTCCATATTATGTTTCCATAAAATACCATTTATTTGTCAACATGAAACAACCAGTTATGTTCTCCAGTGAGTCTGAGTTCATTTGCAATGAAAGACAGAACAACTTCTGTTCGTGAGAAAGGTCATTTATTCAATTTATCATAAATATATTTGATCAAATGATGAAATTAATGTCAAACATTGATTAACCAAAAATAATTGAAAAATGACAATAAATTTGCAAAGGTGGGGTTAAAAAACCGCCCAACAACAGAAATACATGTACTAACATTATAACATAAGAAAAAAATAATGTGATACAATTATAATTTGAAACACGGATTGAATGATAAAATTACAATTTGAAGCACATGTTTTAATAGAATATTATATTTAAGTTGTGAAAAGGAAAAATAAAGTAATAATATACAGTAATAATAAATGTACAAGACAAAAACAAAAAGGTACAGTATGTTTGTAATTTAGGACAACTGATTTTATATAAATAAATTTTTAGGGTGATGGTGGGTGGGTAAATTGAATTCTTGTTAAAATTTAGGTGCGTCCAGCAGCTCTTAAAACAAAAAAGTGAATAACTGAGATACCTTTGACCAAGATAAGATTTCAGTATAGGTTACTTCAATCTGATTGGCTAATTAGCTAATTGGATTAATCAAGATGGCTATTGCATACACAGTGTCCCTGCCATGCCAGGTTGCAAATTCCATCTGTTGACGTGTAATTATTCACCAGATGCCAACAATAAATGATGCCCCCCACCTACATGTCTGGTGGCTAATCTAAAGACCTTGATCATTTATGTTATCAATGATGAGTATATAATTATAACAACAGTATCTTATCACAAAATTTACCGCCAAAATGTTTTTATTTACATAAAATAGGTTTTTTGTCACCCAAATTTTTCCAATAACTTGAAAACTTTAAATTTCATTCCATATTATGTTTCCATAAAATACCATTCATTTGTCAACATGAAACAACCAGTTATGTTCTCCAGTGAGTCTGAGTTCATTTGCAATGAAAGACAAAACAACTTCTGTTTGTGAGAAAGGTCATTTATTCAATTTATCATAAAATATATTTGATCAAATGATGAAATTAATGTCAAACATTGATTAACCAAAAATAATTGAAAAATGACAATAAATTTGCAAAGGTGGGGTTAAAAAACCGCCAAGACCACAATAATTTTTTTCGTCTTTATGTTTTATCACATTACAGTTATGATAAGGATAATAATCTTACTGACAGAATATAACAATCCATATTCATTTTACAATCCACTAAAATATTTTGAATTTTTCCTAGCGATATTTAATTATTCTTATAATCCTTACATATATTTCTTTTTTCCACTCATTGTTTCATGCAAGAAATTTTATTTATATACATTTTATTACATATGCAATAACACCTTTAAATGTTTAATGCATTTCTTTCATTTTATCTATATAAATTTTATAAATGCTATTATACGCGAGAATGAAATTTTACCAACAACTTTATATTAATTTATATATAGAGCAACGACTACAATTCGTGAAAATTTTGTCCCGTTTATAAAGATTTAATGACTATCTCGCGAAAATAAGATGTTGCGAAAATTAAGTGATCTACAGTATTTTATGCCCTCGGATCGAAAGATGTTTTCTGTCTGTGTGGACCACCTTTTTGTTTTGATTTTTTATTAAGCTGTGTGTGTAGATTCTAAAAATATACTTAACAAAAAATCCTCAATACTTTTGATAACAGGAACCAACCTCCTTAAGATAGTTTTGTACATTTACTGCAGTGATGAATCTTATAATTGTCATAAGTCATATCTTAAGATGATCTATCTTAGGACAAATCTTTCGATAGTTTTGTCAAACCCAGCCCTGGTCGTCTATTGAAATCAGATCACTTTAGCATTTTCCTTTCCAATTCAAGTTTTTATTTACAGAAAGTGAGTTCAGAGGTAATTGTGAATCATCACTCACAATTTCTGTCCATCTGGGAAAAGACACGGCATTATAAAAATAAGGAAAGGTCGTTTAAAGTGCAGTTTGTTATAAATATTAATAAAAGAGGTTTGATCCTGAACTTTTGAGCGTATTTGTGACTGGATCTTTATTTCAAAATTGTGCATTTTATTCAATATATTCTTTATCAAATCTGGATTCTGCATGTAGAATGCAAAGTAAACTATTTTCAATTTAAAATAATCGCGATTAAATTCCATACAAATAGGATTAAACCAGGATCTATATTTTTCGGCGGAAGTTTTTTAAAGAAATACATGTAAGTTTTTCCTACCCCTTTTTTGAAGTATTTATAGTGCACTATGTACTGCTAAGTAAGCTCAGATCCCTACTTTTCCATGCTGGTTGCATGTACAGTGCATTTTGTGACGTGAAATGGTTTATGCTGGTTCTGAAATATTTATCAATTAATTTTGAATTCTGTCATTATATTATGACAAATATACTATCTTGAAGTCCAGCGCGCCTTTTCCCCGTCTTCTTATCACTTATAGAATTATATTTATTCTCCTCTTAAATGCAATTTTAATAAAGTTTGTTATAGTATGTTTATGTTAATGATATAATTTATCTAATTCCTCGGTCTATAATAAAGAACAACTGAATACAGAGGAAAAGATTGTTTCATATTGCCTTACAACCTTTATCAACATCCACGTTTTACGCATTATATTCTGTCAAAGTGCCCAGCTTTTCTTTATATGTATCACATCGTCTGGTAAAATTTTCGACAGTAATCATAACTTTCATAAATTTCGGCATCAAGTAGATGTCTGGGGCCGGGTATCTCAAAGCTTTCAAGATTTTAAAGTAGTTGATTTCAGGGTTTGTTCTTTACTATATGCACATGTATTTTAACACCACCAATATGACGAGCCCAACAGGAATGAGAAGATGAACACGAACAATGATTTTATACCAGGAAGTTCTTGTCTAGGAACAGCAGAATTTTGTTTAATATAAACAGTTTGGAAGCAACGGTCAAAGAATATTTGTAAGAGATACCGGGAAGAATCAACAGGAAGAAATATGGTGGAATGCAAACCTGGACTTCTTTCTGAGAAGTCACTTCCAGCTAGATTCTATGGTCGATTCGAAGACTTTGTTTGCAAATACAATTTACAATGTTGACAAAAAATTGTTAATCCATTATACCGGTATTCTCACCGAATAGCCTATGTTTTTATTTTTTGTTTACCCAAACATGACGAGTTGCACAGAATGAGGAAGATTTTTTTTAATTTCATGAATACATACAAAGATTTAATTCAGAACAACCTCAGTTGCATCTATTTATTTACTCAAATACAAATACCATTAGGCCATGTTTAAAAATAAAAAAAAAGTTACCCTTTTCTTGCTAACTCAAAAATGGTCCGACTCAAAGTCTCTTCATGTTTTGTTTTGTTTTACATTCCAGGACACGAATTTTTTCTTCTCCTTAAGTACTCCTCTTATCCCGTCAACAAATACGTTGAAATTCTCTATAAAAAAGATTTCCCTACCTAATCACCTACACCTACCGACCAATAATTTTACCCTGAATCCGGAAAGGGCAAGCAGACATTATTCTAAAGATGACCTTAGCTTGTATATTAATATGTCATTCAAATTCTTTTAAATACTTTTATCTGATAAATTAATAATCCATTTCAAAACTATAATGTCGAGAAGCATTCACTTTGGCATAAATTCACGCGTTCTTAATTTAACACTCAATTGCAATCATTTCAATTAATTGCAGATTAGAGTGTAATATGGCGCTCCATACTGTTGTTTTTGTGTCGAACTGAAGAGACACGTTACAGTAAGTAATAATTATGCTATTAAAACCGACCATTATAAATGAAAATATTTTCCTGACTAATTATTACATTTTTCTTACAGAAAACTACTAATAAAAATTACCGTATTAATTAAAGCTTGAATTATATGATGCATGTATGCACAGCTGACAAACCTTTTGTTTAGTTTTTACTGGTGTACTTTCGATTTAAGATTTAAAACAGCAAATATTGATTCAAAACTTTTACTCGTTTAGAGATCCCCCAAATGAACACTTAGAATAAAATACCAAAGCACCGTATTTTTGATCAGCTAAATATGGGGGGAAAGGTAAGGCAGAAAAAAATTAAGATATGGCAGCAAATTCGTGTAAAAATTTGTGTCGTCACTGCAAACCCGTCAGTTTTGAACTGTGGGGATTTCTATCTGTTTCGAAAGGTACATCCATATTATCAGTCAGCTATGAGGTAATAAATCATATAATTAATAAACACAAAAAGGTTTCAGATTCATTAGATATAATTCCGAGTCTATAAAAATATAAAGGCTAAAACCCCTTTTTGGTGCCTGATTTTGAGTGTCTTTAAGACTAATGCAACAGTTTATCAAGAAAGACCTGTAGTAGTCCCTGCCACAAAATAAGTATTGGCTCTTCAATTACTCAAAGAGGTCAGAAAATATGGCAATTTTCGAATTCTCTCATTTTTATGCAAATTTTCAACGATTTTAAAGTACATTTAGTTGTAAAACATAGAGCACAAGCTTGTCTATTTACCATATTTATATATTTTATAAACTAGTATCAACCGCAGTTTATTTGTAAAAGTCTTAGATAGGCTCTTGTGCTCTATGTTTTCTGAAGAGAAAAGTATCTCAAAAATGATGGCATTCAACCACAGAAAATTCTGCACCCTCCAGTGGCTTCTGTGTAAGTTTTGAATCCAAATTAGTGCTGATTTTAAAGCAAGCATCAGTTTAAGTTCTTTACTACAAACAATTGCAATTTTTCCAGTGTTCTGGCCCCAAGACCATAACCTGAGAACTTAAGTCAAAATTTTGATTTTTAATATCCTGAATTCTTTGCAACATATGTGCATAAAAATTTGCAGTTTTTGGGTAATACTAGCATATTTGGAAAATTTTATTTCATAATCAAAATGATTTAAAAAATAATAAAGATATAAAATCTTCATATTGATTCTGTTCTCAGTTTACATCAAATGAGGATCTAGATATAGATTTGACTGTTACCCTAACTTTTCCTTTCTGATAGCACTTTTCATATATGACTTGGAAAAAAAATTCATGAATAGATAAATTTATCTGCTCAGACAGAAGAGAGAGAGAGAGAGAAAAAAAAAACTAATAGCTGACGTTGAATTGAAATAATTTTTTTAAAATTATTTTTCTTTATCAAATTTGTATTTTTAGATATTATTTCTTTTGTCATTAATGTTACTCTTCAAAAAAAAATTCAAAAAAAAAAAAAACTCGTACCTATATTTACGTTACAGATTCTAATATTTACGTTACAGGTTTTTATTTCTACGAATAAATGTGATTCCGAAAAATGGCAGCCAAAGGTTAGTTATGAAATGGTTATGTATGTTTATTCAACTCATTTCAAGATATTTTTTGCATATGTGTATTTATGTAACGTCTCTCGAGAATTTTTCACTCGTATGGAGACGCCAACACTTGACGGGTGAGAGGTGCAAATTTTGTACTATACTCAGCACTTAGGGCAAGGAGGGATCTTTTTCATGCCAATATCTACTGCAACATGGGGCCTCTTATACGGTCTCATCCTAAGGACTGGTCTCCACGTCCCACAGTGGAATTTGAACCCGCGACGTAAGGATTAACTCCTTACTCAGTGACTCGAGAGCAGATGTTCTAACCACTGCGCCACGTGAGCGACGATCTCAAGGTATTACACTGGTGATAGTTCCCACTATATAATTCTACAATATAGAATAAAAATTAAAATATTTTTAGATTACATGTAGGCATTGGAATCAGGATAAACAATACCCAATGCATGGACTTTCTCATTACTTATGAATAACGAATTATTTGCCCGTAACGAATATATTCTCAACAATTAGATATTTTTTTTTTAAAATAATTTTCAAAGATTTTACCCCCTGCTTAGATCACTGTACTTTTTTTAAATATGTAAACGATGCTTTTATTCCAACAAAAGAATATGTGTTTAGAAGGGGGTATGAAAGGTAGACACGGAGGGAAATGAGAATTAGAGAGACAGGGTTAAAGAGGGTTTCATTGATTGTATATTGTTTAACGTCCCTCTCGAGAATTTTTCACTCATATGGAGACGTCAGGGGGTTAAAGAGGGGAAAGAAAATGGAATTACGATTAGGAAGGCCAGAATGCAAATTGTGGAGGAAGAAGAAAGGAGTTAAAACAAGAGGATGACTACTCCCTGTTCTTTTCTGTTCATCTGAGACATTTTATAAGTTCCAAAACAATGCACAGTAATGGCAGACAAGAAATCATTTATTCATATTATATATTTTGTATTGCATGTAAGTTTCATTGATTTTCATTAAATGCAACTGTGTGTCTAAATATTTGCTGCAGACGTACCTCTACACGATGCTGTCAAACCCTTGCAGTGGTTGTTAGGCAAATGGAAAGGGGAGGGAAAGGGTATATATCCAACCATCGAGGATTTTAACTATATTGAAGATTTAGAATTTTATCATGTTGGCCAACCCATGCTCCAATTTAGGTATGTTTCTTCTAAAAAATTGAAAGCGGTTTGATTTATTTTTGTTTCTCTTAACCCTTGTTTGCATTTTAGAATACAGTTTTTTTTACTTTTTGTGCTTTTGAAGCTTTTCCTCTGTAAATAAAGCAACGAACAAACCACTTCACAGAGAAGCTGGATTTCTTAGAATCAAACCAGGAACAAATCAAGTTGCCTTTATATCTTCACACAACAATGGTAAATACATTTCTATTTGAAATATTAATACATCGAGATTTATTTTAAAGTAATAATGCATCACATTGTCTGGTGCTTTTCAACAATAAACGTAGGCATATACTTGTAACTCAATGTTTCTCTAACTTTCTGTCGTTGCCTTTTCTTATCAAAACAGTTTATTTAATTGCAGAGACTTGTTTTTGTTTCATTATAAATCAATTCAATAAATCAATTGTCCCTTTAAAGTCTTATGAATTGTTTTATTTTAAACTACAGTAATTCCTAAATTTGGGTTTTGGACGTTTTGCCGTTTCTTTTCGTATTGCAGAAACAATATGAAATAGGTAGACTTTTAAAATTGTGTAGATAATTCCACTTTTATTCAAAAACTCTTCAAATTTTTCTCGTGACATTATTTGTTTTTGCAGGTGTCAGTGAAATGGCGGAAGGAACAGTGGGCAGCCAGTGTATTACAGTGGAATCACACACCCTTGGCAGAATGAGTTTTGGAAAAGACCCTAAAACAAAAAAGGTACATACGTATATTTGTAACTTCTAGCAGTACAAGAGGAATAACATATATGCTTAATAATAATAGATATATGCAAAAGTTGTAAAAATTTATTTTTAAGTGGAAGTGTGAAAATATGAAAGTATATCTAAAAAACATTTTAAATATCTTTGAAAGTAACTATATAGCAGTTGCCATGGAAACGGTTGTTTCAAAATGCGGGGGAGACATTAACGTGATTATTATTATTTTAATTCTTAATACGAGAAATCAGAATTAAACAGCGCTTTGTGGTATATAAAACGAAAATTATGTCATTATTATGATTGTTTGATCTTTTATAAACATTTGTGTGAGAGTTTAACTGATTTTTTATTTAGTTTATAAGCTGATGATTTATTGTTCATCTTTAAGTTGTTACAACAAAAAGTGATATCCTTTTCGTGAAAATCACTACTATCTTAAATGGTATATTTTCATCTGGGAAAAATGCATTTAGTTACTGGTTTTCAAGTGGCATAAGAAATTTAAGGAAAATAAAATTTCCATGGAAGTTGATTAAAGGTATGATCGCTTTTTTGAGGCTCTGTTTTAAATGTGTATCACCCTAGACAAATTAAAAGCGTTAATGGACGTTGTCAGTTGCTGTACTGTTCTTGACATTGCCACTGAAATTGGAACATCATAGGTAAAGATGCCTGGGTAGTTTTTTGACATATGAGTAAAAAATGAAGATAAGTTGGTGCAAGAGGATACCCAGTCTTTTCTTGAGAAAAAAAAATGGAGAGAAGGGCAGCATTTTGTATTTTACCACTATTCAAATTGGACATAAGAGCGAGATGCTTCTATAACGTGTCGTGACATATCTAACTTGACGTTACGTCAAAGTCTCCCCCGGGTCTCACAACTATCCATTTTCAGAAAGGTCGTATGACATTATTGATAATTGGAAAGTGGTGAAATTTTCCAATATTGTTGCATTATGCCTCAATATTATGAATATGCCTGTTGTTTGCTTTTATTAAATCACGCTAAAAAGAAGTCGAACTTTTGGTAATCTATGCTGTAAAAATTTACAGAAGCTCTGAAAGTATAAACGTATGTAGAAGTTAAGTTATTGAGAGTGGATATGAAAATACGTGTTATAAATTCATATGCAGGGAATTTTACTAAACCAAGTACATGTACAAACCTGAGATCAATAAAAGGTATTTCATTTTTTTTATTCTACTGAAATATAGAAGTATTACACACAACAAAAAGTGAACTACAAATATCTTATCATGGTTCAATCTAATAGAACCAATGGTCTAGTTAAACCTTAGAAGAAAGCTTGATTTAAACACACTTAAGAGTTGCTTATTACATCTTCGATAGCCAAGGGTTTCTAATGCGCTACGTATACTCTCTTCATAGAGTGGCGTATCAGAAACCCTTGTTTAGCGAAGCAAATACAATTTAACTTAACAAATTGAGGTAGCTTGGGATATGCACATCTGTTTCATATTTGGATATTTTACTTGAAAAAAAAAACGTTAATGGTAATCTAACAACCAAACTTAATGAAAAACGTGATGGCTTTAACTTTACAATCGTCAACTTCCCTTACTTATGCGACAATATACCTTCATCACCTGCATACGGAGTTTATGTACCTCTGATTCGATACGCAAGAGCATATATTTCTAAGACGAGGTAAATTATTGAAAACAAGTTGATGAAACAAGATGTTTTAAAGCCATTATTCAAAGGATTAAAGATTTATCGCCAAAAAAATTATAGATCAAATGCTGACTGATGATTTTCACAACTATTGCTCTCATTACTTATACACTGAAATGAAAAGATTTATTTCTATTAATGCAAATGGTTTCAAAATATTATATAAAAATATATATATAATGTAGGTTGAAGATATATCGAAAGTTTGGCGTCAGAAATAATTTGTTCTCTTTTTTTCAGTTAAAGAGATTTATTTCTTTTAATCTTCTTATATCAAAATATTATACAAAAAATATTGTTATTTCTCTATGTAATCTTATAATTTTATTAATATTATATAAATTATATATAATCTTAAGGAATACTAATATACCCGTGTATAAAATTTTCGCGAGCTCATTGTCTGACACGCATAATTACGCAAAAATAAAGTTCTCGCGAATAAAAATGATTTACAGCACAATTTTGTTTTTTGTTTTTTTTTTTCAGTTAAAGAGAACGATAAATCTTGATGGAGACACACTACATCAGATTTTATACATGGAAACAGACGTTACTCCTCTTACAGAACATCTTCGAGCAACATACAGAAAAATTTAAATTTTGTTTACATCGGAATTTTTATGCATTGTCTTATCATCAGAGTCTTTTTGATATTTTGTTCTATTGTTATTCTTTAATGATCTAGTACTATAATATGTTACACCACCACAAACTTAGCTTCATGACATTCTTTCAGTTTTTATCTATATTTATTTTTCATTATTTTTGTGTGTTATAACCAGATAAAGTTTATTCTAAGTGTAAAAAAAAAATAATTATATATTATATTGATTCATATATACTTTACTAGTAAAAGAGGTTAAAAAAAAAAAGGTTAAACGTAACCGTAAAGCAAAATGTTATAATAAAAGTGATGACTAACTTTTCTATCGTCAATTTCTTTTATATCAAAAGTTGCAGCTCTCCGTCGGCAAGTGGTGGCGTCTCCATATGAGTGAAAAATTCTCGAGAGAGACGTTAAACAACATACAATCAATCAATCTATCGTCATCTACTTTTATATTTGTAGCACCCTTAGCACATCCATGTGGGGTTTTATTCTTCCAGATCATTAGATATGTAAGAGCATCCTCTACGTAATTAACATTTCTTTTCTAAAACGTTTCAATCTATGAACAAACACGTTGATGAATCAAGAATAGTCTCGTCTAATAATGTCAACATTCTTTGATTGATGTTCTGTGGTCGATGCAATCACCATATGCATATTAGAAAAATAGATTGTATTTAATACCATCTGTATTCAGTCGAATACTGACTGACTCTTAATACAAATTGTTAAGCAATTATTTACGCCTGCATTTTTACGGGTTATTTTTTAATATGACATGGGGTAAACGACTGGTTTGACCAGTCGACAGAGAATGCTTGCTCCTCCATGACACCTGATCCCACCTCTGATTGTTTCCTCTGCTCTTGATTTGAATTGTTTAATGGACTTTTGAGCATGATTACTTGTTCATTTTCATTATATTTCATTTTTGGGATCTAGTGACCTTTTTCTTTTTTTTTAGAAAAGTCTTTATATATTCAAGAAATGGATTTTTACGGGAAGAAACTAAGTGTTCGCCCGTCATGCATATCATTTCACGTCCAAACTATAGTTGAGGCCCTGGTATATCCAACGAACTAGACAGTGATTTCTTAAATATGCTTTATATAGTACTGTGAGTTGATCTAAATTCTGATCAATTTGTTCATTCTGTTAAACATTTTCTAAGGTTTCATTTCTTTAGTAATTTACATTCTTAATTTGAAAAAGCCTTGTTTATCATCCAGACTGCTTTGGAGTCTTTCTTTTTTGGTCTTCGGATCAAACCTTCTCCTACTCCCTATTCTGCCCGATTTACATGTACTTCGTTTCTAAATTCTTATTTTCCCGGGCTTAAAGCTGAACATGGCTCGTAAAAGGAAGAAAGAAACCTTCCATCATATTTTCCTCCTACAGTACCTGTATAAGTCAGCGTTGTTCACGTTTCAAAATACATGTATTTCGATCAAGGACTGCACTAAAGGGGGTCGACTGGAGTTTTCAGTGAGCAATACTTTGCACGTATAGTAAAATGATGCGTATTTACTGTTTAAAGCAACTATTTTAACATAATCAATAAAATCAAAGGAAATTAAGAACACAACACAACTTAAATAAGTTAGGCCATCTTTAAAATAACGTTTGTTCGCCATCTTCCGACTCAGGGTGGAAATATTGGGTCGGTGTTGAGAAAATCTTTTTCCAGTAATTTTCAACATATTTGTTGACGGGATAAGAGGAGCAAGGAGAAGAAAAATACTTTGTAAATTTTAAATAACTGTTCTCGTTTTTTTTAAGTTCAGACTTTAGGAGGATTGACATCGTTACAATGTGTTTTTGACCTTATGATAATCTGAAGCTTTATAAGAGGATGTCATAAAAAATTTATCTTAACATGCACAATGGTTTGTGCTGTCAACCTAGAAAAAAGACGCTATATGCAAATGTCTCCAGAATGACTGCATGAAAAGAAAGTATATGTGAATCATTAAAACAATCTTCAAAATCTGAGAATTAGAAGTTCCATTAAAAAATTTTTATTTTTGTATTTTGCTATGATACAATTTTTTTTTTAGGAAACCTTTTTAGTGTATTAAATGGAGAGTTTTGTGATTATTTGATGTTTTGGGAAAAAAGGGGGGGGGAGAAAAACGGAACATTTGTTTTGTATAATTATTTATATTCTCTAGAAGCAACTTTAAAGTAAAAAAAATAAGCACACAATTTTTAATCGCACATTTCAAAATTGTTCAAAATTTAGTTTTAGTTTGCCTTAGATTCATTGATCCTTTTATATAGTTCTTTTAAATTTTTAATCCAGATTTATGTACAGCATTTTTTTTATAAATGTGTTTTTACCTTATGAGAAAGCTTTATATAATTATGTCAATAAAATTATTTTAACATGCACAATGGTTTGTGCTGTTAGCAAACGCTATGCAAAATTAATGTCTCGAATTAATATGAAACATGTGTGTAATTATTTCAGTTTGATATGTGTAAATAACTATTCCCAAGAAAAAATACATGAAACCTTTTTAGTGTATATTAAATGGAGAATTTTGTGATTATTTGATATTTTGAAAAAAAGGAGGGGAGAAAAACGGAACATTTGTTTTGTATCATATCTTTAAAGGAGTAAATACATAATACAGGCATTGGCCGACTGTACAGTCAGTCAGATCAATGCATGCAACATTTGCTTCGGGCTACTTTTGTAATCATAAACAATTTCCTTCGTAAATCTATCAAATCATATTAACTTCGGTAAATATAAGTCAAACTTTCTTTCCATTTCACCCAAAACATTGAACTTAAATTAAAAATAATAATTTCGACAAAAAAAATAGTTGAGAGTCCATTTTAATGAGCATCAGAAACGTTTTTATCATTTCTTGACTTTCATCTTTGTTAAGAAGTTCGAACTTTGTCAAAAATTGTATCTTACTGCAGAAAAATTTAATAGAATGTTTCCCTCAAGTTGTTATAAACACTTTTCTTATCATTTGTTCCATTCAGGCTGACATACAGGAATGAAGACTGAGGAATTACGGTAAAATATTCCATATATTCCTCCAAGATACAACCAGCAATCGACAAATGATTTTTTAGGGGGGATTTAAACAATTTCTTTCAATTTAAAATTTCAAAACATTAAACAAACAATAAATAATGAACAAAATTTAGAGAATTTATTTATTTTCCCCATAGAACACAATCTGCTTGATCATCTTTGATTGTTCGAATTTATCAACACATACCCAATATTTATGAAGCCTCATCTTCTCCTGGCCGCAGGATCATGAAACATCTTAAGCTAAGTCATAATATTCATGTTGTACTAGAATTTTAATTGAGTAAAGTAGACAAAAATTAAAATATTTTTTTTAATATTGCTTTACTAAAATGTTGTTATATACAAAATTTACTTCATGATCCTGGGACCTGGTCATATATCTTTAATTTTGAATTGTTGTATCCAGACGTTAATTAGAGAAGAGCATCAGCTATATTTTTTGACGATATGAATAATTTTTAGTTTAAAATTCATCCATAAAAACACTGATTAAAAAAAAAGAAAAATTTGAATACTATATATAATAATCTTTCTCACATAAAACATATACACCATGGAACAATAAAACCTTAATTTGAAAACATGAACAATAAAATTACTAGTAATCTAAGAAGTGCAACAAAAGTAACAAATTAAAATCATTTTATATCACACATGCAAGAATTTACAAAATACTGATTTTTTTTAAATGCTTAAAATACTTATTGCGACTGCAAAAGACTACAATTTTTTTTATTTTAAATGGGCATAGACACAGATTTGAAGTTAATATTTTCTGTATAACATCACCACTTATATATTTTAATTGCATTTCACACAAAAATATTTTAAAAATTTTATTTCATCCAAAAGTTATTGAAACTTTAAATTTTTGGATGGATTTGATTGACACATCTTTGCACTCTCACAAATTTTTCTTTTATTCTTAATACTGAGGAAAAGTGGCAATCGTGTTGTGTATTAAAGAAAAATATTAAAACGTAAAATGTTAAAACTTTAATCCAGGAAAATAATTATATTCAGAGTAGAAATGTTCAAAAGCATAACTCCTTCACAAGTATCGTAATTCCGAGGTAATTGTTGTGTACAGTGTTAAGCAAATTGATCACACCCGTGAAACGTACATAGTTTTAGTAAACAGTGCACGGGCTCTGTTACATTGTATTGTTAATGTTAACGATTCACCGGATGTGCTCGATTGTTAAAGTTTGCTCACCACAACTGCACGGACTGGAAATATACCGTGTGTATGTTTTGCGTTCGAACATTTCTACTCTGAATTTTCTGGATTATTATTTTAATATTTTTGAATTTTACACAACATTGCCACTTTTCCTAAGTATTAAGAATAAAATTAAAATTTGTGAAAATGCAAGGATGTGTCAATCAAACCCGTCCAAAAAATTGAAGTTTTAATAATTTTTGCATGAAATAAGAATTTTAATATATTTTTGTGTGAAATGTTATTAAAATATATAAGTCGTAATATTATACAGAAAATATTAACTTCAAATCTGTGTCTATGCACCTTTAAGTACTTTAATGACATAATACATGTAAGTTCAGATATATTCATCCTTTCTTTTACTATAAAAAACAGAATTTTTTTCACTTTGCTCCATGACATACCATCGAATATACATGTATGTCCCTTCATAATTAAATTTCAACTATTTTCTTCGTTTTAAAATTAAATTAAAATTTTTCCTTAAATGATAAATTCTTTATTCCATTTTTCCTGTAGATAAAACCTTTACTTATTGACGAAGTTTCAAGTATTACGCCTTTGCCCTCTAAAGGAAGTAGATGGACTTTACACCAGGGAACCATCTTGTCTTTAACTAATTATTTCTTTTCCAATGGCCATTGATTACTGTACTAAATTGTCGCAAATTTAAATTTAAAAAAAAAATCAAATTTGTAAAGGACAATAAGCACGACAAAAATTTTTTTCCGTATCTTTGATTTCAATGAGAATATTAATTTATTCCATTTCAAAATCATTTTCGTTTTAAATTTATTTTAAGTGATGTTAATTTCAGTGAAAATTTTAAATTAAATTTGATTTAAAAAATGAACGTTTCTTACCTTCCCTTTCGTGATTAAGTTTTGTATAGTCTTATTGTGTGGGACTTGTTCTCCAACTCTATATGTATCTCGTATATTGATTCCATCCTTGGGAATTTAAAAGAGCAAATCGTGCGTACATGCGTGTTTTTTTATCGGCATTAAACAGTTAAATCAAAAGCTCCTTTGAACATATCGTCATGGTTTACAGTTGAAACATATATCGTTTTTGTTCTACCTCCCTAAATCTATTCATAACTTTTAGTTTTCTTTGTGTTTAAATGTGTGCTTTTGGATACTTTTTGATCTTTTGTTTAGAATTCAATAAAAGTAATAAGATGTAATGAAACTCATGCATTCGTGGAGATTCTTGTGTCTGAAAATGTAACCAAAATATGTATATACTACGAACTCAGATCAAAATTAAAGAAGAACAAATTAAACAAAAAAAGTCAAAAATTAATTCAGATAATCCAAAAACTCATGATGTGGATAAAATGCAATCTGGTCAATAAGCTTCAGATACAAAAAGCAGGTTACACGGGGGATTGCTGGAGATATTTGTAGACCCTGCATCATTCCATAATTTGTAAATTTGACAATGCTATGAGTCGTTCTCTTCATTGTCTGATTGACACACGTAAAATTCCTCCTCCGAATCAGAGTGACACACTGGATCCGCCCACATGTCACCCGGAAGTCCTTCCGCGGCGGTGACGAAGTTTTCCTGCGGAGCAAATTTTCGACCTTTCGTCGTGCGCGATCGCACCTGCGCATCAACAGTGTCCCATTCCTCGTCCTCACGTGGTGACGTCAGTGAAGGATCTGGTGAGGCGCTGGTGCGAATGTTTATACGCCTAGTTCCCTTTATAGTCACGTTTGTTCGCTTCTTCATTTTGTCCACAGAGTCACTATCAGCTTTTCGTAACCTACCATGATCTCTTAAACTTTGAATTTGAACGTCTCCTCCGCTTTTTCGACGCAAACTTCCTTCTTCGATTTTGCTGATGTACCTACTCAATGTTTGTCTATTTTTAACACTGACTCGTTTTAGAAATTTGATTTCGTTCACTGATATTGGAATCTTAGGGCCATTTTCACGTTTATTTTTAATTACCTCTGCAATCACATTCTTTATATCCTCTACATGTAGCAATGTATTGAATTCCGTAAGTTTTGAAAGCCGCTTAAAAGCATCATGTGAATATTTGAAATTAAATGTTGAGTATGGTGATTCTTTGTCGTCAAAAATATCAAAAGCAGCAAATTTTATTTCCTCTTCGGTCTTTCTTTCAACTCCTAAAAAGTAAATAAAGAAGGAAGTCCTTAAAACATTTCTTATGGATTGGTGTCCTTTAAGGCTTTATGGCTAAACAATTTAGAAAACAGAGAATCATTATTCAAACGAGTAGATTTACATTGTCTTAATAACACTTAATGCATTTTCACAAAGTTGAGAATTGATGATTTTGAGTAGGTAATATTAAATAGTTTATTACTGTAGACTATGCTTCATTACGTGAAGTGACTCTCTGCTAAGACCAGTAGACTCTAAGTTTGATTTGATAAATAAACATCTATTCAGGGATTACAGAGCGCACTTAAACGAATGTTTGTCTTTAAGTAATTAAGGCAAAGTCCCACATGAAAATAAAATCGATATCTAGATGCAAGCCCGATAGTGTGCATCCCTAGATGTATCACCCATGTAAGGATTTAGAGTTACTATAAATAAACCTGTTCCAAAAACTTAAACCTGTTCACTCATCCATAAAATGTAGGTTGGATCAAGTATCTGAAGGAAGCTAGGTAGTATGCCATCCTTGGATAGGGCTAATACGAGTAGTTACTCAGAAATCAGATATGCACCAAACACTTTAACCTGCTCCAAAAACATTAACCTGGCCTGGGGGCCATAAAACTTAGACGAGCTCTCTTTTCTACTATATATTCCTTTAGTAAAAGCGAGCCTAAGATCAAAAGTGAGCTCGTGAGTTTTATGTCTCCCAGGCCAGGTCACTCCTTAGCTGAAACTGCGGCACAGGAAACCTTGATTGGTGCAATGAAGCATCTTAGAAGAATTTTGGATGCATATCTGATCAATATAGGACATAGAAGTACTTAAAAAGAAAAGTGCTCCAAAAACTTTAACCTGGGACCCCGACTTAGACACCGACGGTATCACATAAGTTCCCCGAACTTCGTTGAGGTGAGCTAAAAATTAAACTGTTCTCAAATTGAGTTCAACTGATTTACATGTACTTTCCATTTTAACCCCCGTTTCCTTGAAAAAAAAACAAATTAAACAGCAGGGTCTCTCCATTTTAAAATTTTCTCTTACCTGGAGCTTTGAATCTTCGGAACTCGATGTTAACAAGACAGAAATGAAGGACAATGGGACAGTAGGGGTCCGTGGGGTGTTTGAATATGTAGAGTTCCTTCATTCCTTCCCGGTCAAATACCGTAGTGTCAATGGGAGGAAAGGAAAGCTTGTTCATGCTGGCCCATTTTTCCGCCAACTTAAGTTCCTGTAGAAAGAAAAATATTAATATACATATGTTATTAATGTTTTACTCATTCATTAAGTAAATTCAGGTAGGACTTGATCTATACTGCAGTATGAATACATTTGGTTTCACTTAATGCAATTGCTTCCCTAAACTGATTCTCAAGGAAAGAAAAGTTATGTATGTACCTATTTAATTAAAATTTAATTTAAATTCTCATTTCTATTTTCATTCAGTCCATCTTTATGAATTAATATACCGGTATTGTATCAACATACATATACATTACGTGTTCTGTTAGAAACATTTGTGAAATAACAAACACACAGTAACGCTTAATAATAACAACGTGGAAAAACATTACAAGTGTTAGAATAAAAAAAAACTGGAAAAGTTTATTAACAAGATGTCGCAGTCAATTTGAAGATGTACAAACGTAAACACTAAACCACATGATAAAATACATGTACATTCCATCTTCGCTAGCCAAGGGTTTATGGAGAGCGGAGCGAACCGAAAACCTTGGCTAGCGAAGATGTGTACATTCATACATACGAAATATGAAAGGTTTTGAAACTGTATGTTTTTTTCATTTGATCTTGACAGTCTGTAAAATGCATAAAGTAAGTTTTCCTGAAGTTATTTCACTCATTCGCATAAAAGGATGCGTCAAAAATTAAATGTAAATTTCTCTTCATTCTCCGAAAAAGGATTCCAAAATTTACCAAATTAAATTAACTTCTAAAGAGCCTCAATGATAAAATGATCCATAAATCCTGAATGACTTTCTAAACTAAAAATACTAAAAATCGAAGACAAACAAATTTATACTCAGAGATATATATTTACTAGTCATGAATAATAGTTAAGTTCATTCATAAAAGGCTTTATTTTTTTTCAGATAATTATCTTTCCAGCATTAATTTTGACTGATATATACATCAATGCACTGAGAGTATAGATACCTTAAATGGTGGGGTGGTATCACTGGGCCTAGCACTGAAATCAAATGACAGGATGATTTCTGCAGCTCTCTGGGCTCGCAGTACCAGGGGATAGGGTGAATTGAACGTCAGGCCTGCATCCACCATGTATAAACGTTTAACGTTGGTAGGGTGCATTTCATGCAGGCCGTCAAAGTCATCTAAAATAAAACAAGATTAAAAGGGTATAAAAGTAAATCAATCTAAAAAGGATTTCGAGAAAGCCATTGATATTTAAGTTATTTTTTTCTTTATTCAGATATTTGAAATATTCTTAAGTTGATTGAATTTTATTTTGGCTTATTGACGTCACAATACAATAAACAGTTTAATGAGCAAGGGATCTTTATTGTAAAGACCAAATGTTTCAAATGCTTTGCAACTTCAGACTATGTTTTTATTTGCAAGATGAAGAACCAATAAATACTACTACCACTATTTTTCAAAAATCTGACTAATTTTTTTTATTTCTAAAAACAAAAAGGATAAAGGATAAAACATTAAAAGTTATTAATTTGAAAACTTGTCATTCATGACGTAAATTTAAATAAACGCACTTTCACAGAATTTCAAAAATCATGCTGAATTGAATGGATTAAATTGATATTGTTCGATTGACATTTCTTACCACTCTTCCTGTTCCCTTCGTTGTCTGGGCAGAAGGGGGAGAGGGGAAATGTTTGTTGTAACGACAACCCTCTCATAAAATTGTGTACCACACCAGCTCTGCCGGCCCGGGAATTGAGCATCTCGAATCGCTTACTAAAAGAAAAAAGTAAAAACATCTCAGTGTCATTCACACTGTAATAGACATACATATAGTGCTAGAGGAACATTAATTAAATTGTAGAAAGATTTATTTTTATTATTTTTTTCAATATGTGTAGGATAAACGCCCCTGATAGAAAGTTACAAAATACGGTTGTAACAACAGATCGATTCTATATACCCAATACGAGTTTAATTCCTTTGAACAGGAATGATTTAATGTACTTAAAAACTGGTAATGAAATATCGTAAAAAAGGTTTTATTAGATTTCTTTTATTAGCTGACAATCGAAAGATTCTGTAAAGTTCCCAAGTGGTTTTGCGTGGAATTAAACTTTAAATTCCACAGAATGAAATCAGTGAACTTAATATAGTTATGCCACTATAAATTTAATCAATTTCAAAGTGCATGTGCACTTACTTCTCCAAGAGCCCCGACAGGAAGTTGTTCCAATACCCCTTCTGTTTGGTCCTCCGGACAGGGTCGTTTCTTTGGCGGGGGTTTCCGTGCCCATTGGACATGGTTTGGTTGGCGGTCGGCGGGAAGGAGAAGACATTCTTACTTCCTGGCTTCTCTGTGAGGGGTTTCTCTGTTTCTGGCTCTTCTTCATCTTCTTCATCTTCGCTGCTATCACTCGACTCTTCGTTCGGAGTTTGTTCAAGTGTCTTAACTATATATGGTAGAAATGTAACATATGTCAAATTTCTTTCATTTAAATCACTCAAACAGCAGATTGAATATTTTCATGAAAAAGCAATAATAAATGCACAAAGCCTCTATTAAAATTTTGATATACAGTAAACACCTTTGAATAAAACTGTTGAACATATTAAACATTGCATCTGAGAATACAGCAAACCTTGATGACAGCACTAAATCTAGACATATCACATTCTCTTGTAACATAATATACATGTTTAAGATAACAATTTACACAATGCAAAAACGGCTAGATGGCTATAGAAACCTTTATTAGTTAGCCTCCCATCTACTTGATCACCAAGTGATCCCCAAGCAGTCTTATACCAGGTAGTACCCATGGTCTTCTTATATTTTGATTCTACCTGAAACTGCCATACTGTGATCGTAAGGGTAAGCAGTGTCAAATCAAAGAGCGACAAAGGATTGGCAAATTATCTCTTTAATTTGCTTAGGATTATTAAGAGGTCTTTCTAATCAAAAAAAGTCGCCTGCGTGGCGCATTGGTTACAGTGTCTGTTCGAAAGTCGAAAAATAAGTTGATTCTTACGTCACAGGTTCCAATCCCACTGTGGGATATGGAGACCAATCCTACGGATGAGACCATATATTGCCTTAGTCACATTTCCTGGCCGGTGGCCGTACACCGGTGGTAATCGGTGGTAATCCGTGGTGTGAGCGATGCCCCAATATCGGTCCACATCGGCCTAGTAGTCCTTAAAGTATCAGTCACATTATCGAGCGATAGGTCTATCATGGTAATCGGTCGATGTATATTACATCGCTCATACATTGGTGAACATTGTTCGTACGTCGGTCGACTATGGACCAACGTTTGGTCGAACATAAACCAATGATCGGCCGATGTCTGTTGCCCACCACTCATCCCCCCGATGACCTCAGAGTCAACGGACACTTGACGATACTCGGTCATACATCGGCCAATCCTTGCGATGTGTTAATGATGGGTTGCCGATGAGGAGCGATGTGGGACATCGGTGGAGACATCGCTGATTTTTAACTACAACTTATTTTCTACCGATGGCCCCACCGATTTTCCAAAAGGCCTCAATCACCGTCCGATTACTATAGGTGTCCAGCCGGCAACCACGCCATTTTTATCCAAAAACTCATCGTTTTCTCATCGTATACCCCATCGCTGGCTAATGTGACTGATACTTAAACCTCAAAACTTCTTTCTTTCATCAAGCTTGTTCAAAAGATTTCGCTCAACAAACTCGCAAGATTAAGAATGCGACAATCATATGAAATAGTTTTTTTTCAGTGTACATTACCTTCGACGTCTAGGAGGTTCAGTGAATATTGTACATCACAGGAAGCTATTTATGCTTTATTAAATGGTTCTTAAAGTATCAGTCACATTACCCAGCGATGGGGTATACGGTGAGAAACCGATGCGGTTTTTTGATAAAAATGGCGTCGTTGCCGGCCGGACACCTATTGTATTCGGACCGTGACTGAGGCCTTTTGGCAAATAAGTGGGGGTCATCGGTAGAAAATGAGTTGTAGTTAAAAATCAGCGATGTCTCCACCGATGCCCCACATCGCTCCTCCTCGGCAACCCATCATTAACACATCACAAGGATTGGCCGATGTATGACCGAGCATCGTCAAGTGTCCGTTGACTCTGAGATCATCGGGGGGGGGGGGGTTGAGTGGTCGACCAAACACTGACCCATAGTCGACCGACGTAAGAATAATGTTCACCAATGTATGAGCGATGTAATATACATCGACCGATTACCATGGAACATCGTTTTATGATTAGCAATGCATCGCTGGGACTTTGCAAGTCCGACCGGCAACAACTCCATTTTTATCAAAAAACGCACTGGTTGCCCATCGTATACCCCGTCGCTGGATAATGTGACTGATACTTAAATGACTACTAGGCCGATGTGGACCGATGGGTATCGCTCATACCAAGGATTTCCATCGATTACCACCGGTGTACGGCCATCGGCTGGGAAATGTGACTAAGGCACTAATTGACAAAATGTTTAATAGAGATCTTCTTACATCACGATCTAGAAGCTTTTATATTTCATTTTCTGAATTATCCCCCAGAGACTGATTATAACAGGACTTTTTGTAGCGAACTCGTAGAGTTTTTGAGATAAATAAAGATCACAGAGAGATCTACAGAATTGTTTTAAATATCAAATACGACCAAGAAAGATCATTGAAAGCCCAAAACGAACAATATATATTTCTAATAGAGCGTTGGAAACCTCCAAATCAATGTTTTTGTGTTCTTTGGACGTTCTTTTTATTAGTGGTGAACTTGAAAATTCCTGAGAGACTGTTTTAACAAACTTTTTGAAATTATCATGGGATCGTGGATACGACTGGAAAATACTGAGAAAAAACGATGTTGGATTGGAGACCGTTGATAATTAAGAGATCCTGCCAATTTTGCAAACCTCAGCAATCTCTTTCATTGTAAAAATGAGTTTAACATGCTTAATGTTTACATAGAAATGACTTTTAGAGGCTTTCAGAGATTGACAAGGAAATGTAGAAGTCTACAAGTAAAATATGCAAAATGTTTCCCAATGATCATCTTCGCTAACCAAAGGTTTCCGATACGCCTCTCTCCTCATAATGAGAGTATCGTATCTGAAAGCCTTGGCTAGCAAAGATGCACAATGATTTTCATTAAATTTGTCTACACGTTTGTTTTTTTTTAAATTTGTTTTAATGGTTATTATCCATTCAGTTATTTTTGGAATCACTAATCTATAAAATTAATGTTTTGACCTCCTGTATAATTTAACATTTAATTAATGTACAAAAAATATGAAATTCAGTACTAAATGAGATTTTACTTTTGAATCGGCAATATTTTGCATGTGTGTCAATGCTTTTTTAGATGGTGGGGTGGTATAGGAACTAGGGCATTATAAGAATTGTCTAATGATAGTGCAAACAATTCCGTCAATTTAGAAACATTTACCCATCTCTTGTCGAATCATTTCTACAGGATCTTTATTCCTATTGTCCTCCAATAACCTCTTAAATAAAATACAAAAGGCGCTCCCCCAAATCCCTGGAAAGAAAGAAAATACCACAGTCAAACAGAGAGTACCCAAGGTCGAACAGTGTTGTTTTCAGTATTATAGCTGATAATACAAATGAAAAATGAAATCTTGCTGAATAGTTACCCTGCAAGAAATGAAGAGGTGGTTCACCGTAATGTTTGACCAGTTTACCCATGAAAAACTTGCTTCCAAAATACTCTGAGTTCATAAAGGCTCCATATTTTGGCATTCCAATTTCATAGGGAGAAAATTCCACCCATTCTACAGAAAACAAAACATTAATACACACAATTTTAAAAATTGGAAGAGTTGAATGTATGTTATCCTGTACTAAATTATACAAAGAGGAATTGCTTTTTGTCAGTTTTTTTTGTGCAGCTGAATAAAATCTACATGTATATCTTTTTATTTGTGTACAAATTCTTGTCTTTTATCCTGTTAACATTCATAATTCGCACCTTGAAAACTTCTCGCCGATCGATCTGCTTTTACATTTACACACGTCATCAACGGAAGTGGTACTCTTCCATTTTTGACTTTCTCCCTCATGTCCGATAATTTTGTTGTTAGTCTCTGAAATAAAACAAAAAGACATTTCAGGGGATAAAAGCAAATATATGACTTTTTTGTCTCCAGGATGTATTATATGAAGATTGGTAGACAAACAAAAGTATAACGTTCAACATTACTCTGTATTTATATTTGCTTGCCAAAAAATCTATTCTAAAAAACTTACGTCTTTGAGCAGTGTTTCACCCACGAGGTGTCCAAATATATCAGTAAAACTAATAGGCTGTCCATTTCTACGTTTTTCAAGAATGCGATCCACATAGCGGTAAATACTTTGCGGTGATAGCAGCCAAATTAAGCTAGAGTCTATATTATTCATCAATTCTTCCTGCATGTCGCCGGGATGCATTTCTGGCCAGTCTTTGTGTGAGTAAAGCGTGGATAAATACCTTCAAAAAAGCCAGACGTAAAATAATTCTGATACATATACAATTATCCTCTATTTGTGGTGAAAAAAGCCAATAGCAAAAATATAATTAATAAATTAAATGTTCTAGACTTGCTAGATAGCCTCTCGCACCAGAGGAATAGAGAATCAGAATGTTGAACGTACTACCCTATTTTTAACTTCACACGGTTTTTATTGCATATCATTAGTCTGAATTTGTAACAAAATATGCATGAGGAACTTGTTACACAAACTAACCATGAAGAGCCGGACAGTCCGCAGACATATGAAGTACAATCTAGGATCCCGGACTTTTTCAAGGCGTTGAACACTCCACTATACGCCACCATAGCTCGGAATCCGCCCCCAGATCCAATAACGGCTACGGATGGAACCTAGTACGATCAAACGGTAATTCATGTTTGAAGTTTAAGACATTTTGTTACAGTATTTTATATATATTTTAGTAACCAAACAAAAAAAACTTTGTTTAAAGGTGGGGTTTTTTGAGTTTCAACTGTTCAAATGTTTTAACATATATTTATTTTACATGTATATACTAGTACCTTAATGTAAAAATAATCAAGGTGATGAACATTTTGAGGAAAACTGATTAAATTTCTTTTTTAGACTTATATGTTTACATGGTTTAAATTCACTTTAAAAGGCAGCTAAACAGCAAGTCTACAAAATTTGATATATGTGTTACACGGTCACATGCTAAAGTATGAAGTACATTGTGTATGTAATCCTTATAATATCCCTTAGCTTATGACAGTTCTATTGACTTAAGTTCACTTCAACTTATCTGACCTTTACTGTAAGGTTTTTTAAAAGGTCAGTCAATGACACTACAAAATAAAGAAAAGCTATTATATTTTGTAGACCGGAAGGTGCAAATTAAACACGTTAACATGCATATTAAATATCAACCGCGTGATGTGGTTTGAGCAGAACATCCGTTTCAAGATGCTCTAATACAGGGCGTAAACATACGAGTCCAAAAAAACATATGGATACATCGAAGGGTGGGGTTCACTATTCAATACAAAACGAAGCACAGGTAATTGTGCGACCTACGTCCTCTATGTCTTGAGGTCCCTTTTCTTTTCCTAGTAATTCCACCATTTTATTCATGACCACATCTTTTCTCTTCTCTATGAAATCTTTTTCTTCGTCACAAAGACACAAGCTGTACCGAAGAGTAGGATTTTCACTGCAAACAATGTGATTATACAATTATACAATTACATACAACTACAAGTTTCCTAAAGACCATATATAAACTTTAATTCATGGTTCATAAATATAATTTACTTCTTTTCACTTCGCAAATTCAATCCCCATTAATTTAAAAAAAAATTAATAAATAGAAAAAATAATGAACAGCTTGCATGTCTGGAAACCTAGAGACCTTACATTCAAAGGGAAAACTGTATGAAATCGAAATGAGGGGAATAACGGATATCTATGTCAAACAAATAAATGATAATTTCTGGTTTTTTATTTGGAATAATAAGTCTTTTTAAAAAAAATAGACAGAAATGTGTGCTGCTTAAGCAAAAATGAAGAAGGAGTGAACATCATAAATACGAGTATTTAATTTTATAAAAGTAAACAAATAAAAACGATTCATAAATTCATGCATTCAAAGTTAGGAACATGGAATGCTATTGGTAAATACTGGTTTTAGAGTAAAGATCTGCATCCAAGTCAAGAATATTTCTTATGCACTTGTTCAGATTTGTCTGAAATTTCCTTCAATAACATGTTTATCTTTTATTTTTAAAAAAATAAAAATAAAAAAGCAATCATCGCATATAGCGAATTTCAGTCAAAATTTGAGCCAGAGAATCGGAAAGAAATACTTAACCTCTCACTCTTTGGTAATGAACATGTACAACAATACCATGGGAAAATCCTATACATATATATGGAATCATTTATTAAAAGTGGTTTAATTAATTAAAATTATAAACATTTGGAATGATGAGAAAAAACCGTTTAAAATATACTATTTTTGAAATTATTAGACAAAAGATGTTGGATATTTGAATATAGTAAAATAAAAGCAGTCATTCCTAAATTGTGTCATCAAATAATGAAAAGAAACAACTCAGTATCTAATAACAAAACAAAACTCCCTTATAAATTGAATAATAATTTACTCGTTAAAGAACATAGAAAAAATATAAAACAAGAAAACAGTTTCAAAATATCAAGAAAAATGGAAAAATGTTTCAAAATAACATACACTGGATTTTTGTTTGGGCAGTATTTCAAAAGTAAAAATAAAATTCAAGAATCCCAATGGAAATGTCTGCATAATACACTGTATATTGTATACTGAAGATAAATTATGTAAAATTGGACTATCCAATGGTTTTTGCAACTTATATGAAAAACCATAAAGAAAATCAACAAAACCTCTTTTTCCACTGCAGAAAAGTAAAAGCAACACGCAAGTTGTTAGAAGACATAATTGAAAATGTGCTACAACTAAATGGTATTTCACAAATTGACCAACAAACAATAACATTAGAATACTTGAAGGAACCGCAAATCCAAAGATTATCGTATGAAAATGTAATGCTAGATACCCCAAACTATGTGTGTGAGAATAGAATTATTCATGTTTTTGGAAAATTTATTTATATTGTTTTGTTTTATGTTCTTCTTTTATTTTCAAAATACTCTAAATATTGATCTTGTTTCAAAGCTCTAAAACATAAAAAAGACCCGTATTGGAGGGTGACCTGGCCCTCGATACTAGTTACACTGGAATTGATGATGCAGTTCGATGAGACAAGCAAACTTAAATGCTTGAAAAAGTAAAAATCAGTTAATTGTCGAAAGGGTGCGTAATTTACCATTGAATTTTTGAATCTTGGCTTCTCTCCTTTTTTGAAATTTCCACATTCAACAAAACAACGTCGGGGAGCTGATCGAAGATCTGATTTTTACAAGTTTTTGATGGGCTTTATTAGTCACAAAGAAATCAAATTAAAATGAATACTTACTCTTCGTGAATACTGAATTCAAGTTCTACCTCAGATTTCTAAAAAAAATCATTAAAGAATAATCGTTATGGAAAACAGGAATATAAATACATGCAAGAAAAAAAAAAGATATTGATCCAGTACAAAAGTACAGATCATATGGTCAGTATTACATTTGAAAGTAACACTTCATGAAAAAAATAGGGAAGTGTACATATGTTTTATGAAATATAATTCTACTATGACGTCAATTAATTTTCTTTTGACTTTCAATTACTGCTGATGAACAAGATGATAAAAGCATTGCAATAATTGCTCCATATGTAATAAAAACATTTTTTCAAAATATATTGATTCCTTTACATGTTTAGAGTATTATACGACAATGTACATTCGTTGGAGTACCTTAACGTTTTATCGATACTCTGTGCATGCAACTTCTAAATGAAAGACTGCCATATCAATGTAATAATACAAAATTAAATCATAGCTAGTATGTTTACCCCATTAAAGAAAAACGACTTTCTTGTAATTTCAGTTGGAGACAGAGAATTCAACGGAAACCACGCGTCGCCGATCGTCTGATCCAGTGATCCAGGGTTTGCTTCCATTAAAATCATGTCTGAAAGAAAGTGTAGATTTTATAAATAAATGTTTTTAAAACTTTATTGTTGTAGAAATATCCTATTACTTTGAGTAATATTTTGTGTGTGTGTGTGTTGTTGTTGTTTTTTGTTTTTTTTGGTCGAAAACATGGATTTAAAAATCTTATAATGTTTTCTAGAACTTAAAAATTAACATTAAACACCTCGGGGGAATCACGATGGTTATCTGGAATTTAAAAAAGGTTTAACTTTGCGGACGATATCATTCTGATTTATTTTCTTTGTTAAACTGATAAAATCTATTCTCAGGACAATTTCTAACATGTTTGACCCATTACTTGACAAATATCCAAGGTGTTTTGCTTCAAACTTTCTCTGTGTAGAATTAAAACTTTTATCTAAATGAGTCTATGTGAATTTAAACTCAGAATAAACAGATTTTATCTCTAATATCGAAGAACACGGCCAGAGAAAAAGAAAAGCGAGCATCAAAGAGAATAAAGCCGGCTTTTGGTTGATATTCTATTATGGACAGGACAAGAATGTTTTACTTTTATATAATGTCCATGAATTTCTAAATTTTTAAGACCATGTTGAATGCTGACAAAGAAAATCTATGGATATCAAAATTTTATTCCTACAGTACATGGATAAGAGAAAAAAAAACTACGCCTAGATTTTTTATGATTTTGTTTTACGCTACCATATCCCAACCCGGATTCCAATTGATTTTATCCGAGTTCCACGTATCAATTGTACACTTATAATTAAAGAGTTGCGAATCAACATCGATATTTATATTCTTTGCGGATCATTATCTTGTTTAAAAATTAGCTTTTTTACAAATGCAATTACAATTTTTTTAAAAGGAAAAAAAAGTGCAAATTGCATTGGTTTACGTGCGAAGATCTTTAATAAATCACTATCGTATACAAGCTTACGAAATGTGTTATATTTTCCTTCTGACTACTTACTGGAAGCTGTGGTTCTTAGCGGAGGCCAAGTATTTTAAAGTGTTGTGCAAAGGCGGAAATTGCAGTGAAGTTTTCTGTGCATGTAACAATAAATTTATATCCCATAAGTGTATAAAATAGCAGCTTGAAAAGGCATCGAATTTTACACTTTTGGGACATTTTCAGATAGGGCAAGAAATTAAACGAAGGGACCTCCTGAATATCTCTGTACTAATGAAGCACTCCTTCAAACAGGATCATGGCCCGAGTGAAGAAAATGGCTCATCTTCCCATCAGTGTTTAGTGCGTGAAGTAATTTTTTCCATAGTACAAGGACAGGCAATTAAATATGCACTCACTTTAGATTTAGCTACATGTATAGGTTGCAAAGTGTAAACTAATTCTATGTAACAATTTCATACAATTTTAAAATTAAACATAGATAATCAAAGATTAAATAAGTCACTATTGAATATTTGGAAGATGTACATTTAGGTCAGATCCAGCATTTGAAGCAAGTCAGGTTATTCATTATCATCCATACAAGTTTGGTCCATGTAGGACAAATATTTGCTTGGGAAAGGACCAGTTCTGAAATCGTTTACCTGTTCCATCATCTGGAAAATGCAGAATCAAGTCTAGTAGTTTTCATTCTTACACGATGAAATTGGCGATTTGACTGACTCTTCCTATGAGAAACTGACCAATGTACATGTACTCAGTAATCGTTATATAGGGAGGTAAGCAGGATAGAAAAATATTAGACATTTATTGACTGAGTTCGAGGGCAACATGTGTTTTGTCGGACCAAAGAACCAAACTGTCTGCCTGAGACCGTTAGGCCAAGGCAGACAATTTAGTTCGAGGGTCTACAAAACGCATTTTGCCCGAGAACATTGTCAATAAATGATTTGTTACACCTTTCATTTTAATTTTTTTGGACATACATTTTATACTGTCTTCCGTGATGTAACCTCAGGTCCGTCAATTTTGAACAACAACGAATGAAACTGAAATTAAGCACCGCCCATTCTGTGACGTAAGCGGTCCAACATCTCATCGACCGGTCCAACATCTCACTCAGCCATCCAACATCGATTTTTATGCTCGCTCAGCAAACATTAAAAATATTTGACTTTTTTTCGTAAAAAGATTTGTAAAGGAACAAATTTTCAAAGGTATAACAATCAGTATTGTGATACCTTTAAAAATCTATTCCAATACAATTTATTTGAAATAAAGTCTAATATTTCTAATGTTTTGCTGAAATTTGGGCATAAAAAATCGATGTTTGACCACTAAGCGAGATGTTGGACCGGTCGATGAGATGTTGGACCGCTTACGTCACAGAAGGGGCGGAACTTGATCTTAATTTCATTAATTGGTGTTCAACATTGATGGACCAGAGGTTCCATCATGGAAGAAAGTACAAAATATATGCATATCCAAAAAAATTCAAAATGTAAGGAGTTATTGACTATGTTCTCGGGCAAAATGCGTTTTGTCGATCCTCGAACCAAACTGTCTGTCTTCGGCCTTACGGCCTTACGACAAAACGCAAGTTGTTCTCGAACTCGGTCAATAAATGTGTTTTTTCATATATAATGTATTGAACTGATGGACACAAAAATATGTAATCTTAAGTATGAGTCTCCTACACTATTCGTTGTATGCAATCAAGGTGTGCATTGAAGGATTTAATATTTCTTTAACAAGGGAACAGACGGAATCTGATTCTCTGTTTTTTGATTCTATACAAAGAGCTAATATCAAGTATCGAAGTTTTATAATTTAGCAAATAGTTAGACAGACTAAAAATTCATTGATGTCAGGTATTTCAAGTAGAATTTAAATGAACACTAATTTAAAACATTATTTATTTATATGCATACAAAGGTTAACTTTTTTTAATGTTAATATTCGGATTTTAAACACTTCATGTGGCTACATTTATCTTTTGATTCCCGTAAAGAACTATAGGAGAATGTAAAAATACACTAGTTATGCCCTGCAGTTTTTATATTATATACATATTTAACACAAGTCTGCAAGGGGAATGCTTAAAACTGCATTATAATGTACAGAACATGTTTATTATTATAATATATTGAACATGTGAAAAGATGTTTAATCGAGGTTTGAAATCGTTCGTTTGCCTCAGATCGAGCGATTTCCAGTGAACAAGGAAAAATTCTTTCCACGACATCCGTATTTCCTATCGTGAATGTTTCCTGAGTTTTATTTATTTTCCGAATATTTTCAGTGATATTAATCTCTTTTTATTTGCTTCCTACAGAAGAGTGGGAACTAAATCATTCGTCTAGCTACACCGAATTAAAATAAGACGGTTGCTGACACACATAATGAACAATTGTTCGTTCCCATAAATTGCATTAACAAACAATATACGTTTGTGAAACACTGATGTCCCCGAATTGCAGCTCAAGGTCAAAAGATGTTAATTTCTTCCAAATGTAAGCCAGTCTTCATGGTCGAGGTCAAGAGTTCAAAAAGGTTGATACCAAATAAAAGGTCTTGTCATATGGATTTTACAAATGTAAATGATAAAAGGCATAGTAAAGAGATTAATAATTCAGAAAAAAATCCTGCCCATGTTGAAAGTTTATCGAAACGATCAAATAGAAGTGTATATTACAAGGCCAATGCATGAAGACAAAAAAATTTTGAGTCTTGTCACAAGGGATGCGGAATGCATCAGTGCATTATGTAAGACCTAGCAGCAACCATTCAAAAGTTATAAGCAAAATTAAATTATTACAGTGAAAACTGTCTAATCCGACACCTGAATAATCCAGCACACTGTGGTTTCCGATGTTAAAATCCTTTCCCATTTTTAATATTTTCCATCTTTTTAACACTGTGCAATCCGACACCGTCTATTCCGACACAAAATTTGTCTCCCAGTGCATGTCGGATTAGACAGGTTTCACTGTACTATCAAAAGTAGTCACATATAAATTGTTTCTAACAAACATAGTCAAACTTCAGGGTGAAGGTCAAGAGGTTAACAAGAGGCCCATGGGCCACATCGCTCACCTGAGCACTAAGGGTAGGAAAAAGCAGAAAATGGCTTTTTACTGTAAAGTTTAAATCCAAAAGTAGTCCCATGACCAATCATGGATTTGCTATTTTTTAGAAAATGATTTTTAAAGAATTTTCCTATATATATCTAAAAAACTTTGGTCGGCCATTTTGGCCACGCCCTACCCCTGGGGGTCATGATTTGAACAAACTTGAATCTACACTACTTGAGCATGCTTCCATATAAATATGATGAATTATGGCTTTGTCATTCTTGAGAGGAAGATGTTTAAACAATTTTCCTATATATTTCTATGTAAAACTTTGGGTGGCCATTTTGGCCCCGCCCTACCCCCGGGGGTCATGATTTGAACAAACTTGAATTTACAATACCTGAGCATGCTTCCATATAAATATGATGAATTATTGCTTTGTCATTCTTGGGAAGAAGATTTTTAAAGAATTTTCCTATATATTTCTATGTAAAACTTTGGTCGGCCATTTTGGCCCCGCCCTACCCCGGGGGTCATGATTTGAACAAACTTGAATCTACACTACCTGAACATGCTTCCATATAAATATGATGAATTATGGCTTTGTCATTCTTGGGAAGAAGATTTTTAAAGAATTTTCCTATATATTTCTATGTAAAAGTTTGGTCGGCCATTTTGGCCCCACCCTACCCCAGGGGGTCATGATTTGAACAAACTTTAATCTACACTACCTGAGCATGCTTCCAAATAAATATGATAAATTATGGCCTTGTCTTTCTTGAGAAGAAGATTCTTAATGAATTTTCCTATATATTTCTATGTAAAACTTTGGTTGGCCATTTTGGCCCTGCCCTACCCCGGGGGGGGTTATGATTTGAACAAACTTGAATTTACACTACCAGAGCATGCTTCCATATAAATATGATGAATTATGGCTTTGTCATTCTTGAGAAGAAGATTTTTAAAGAATTTTCCTATGTATTTCTATGTAAAACTTTGGTCGGCCATTTTGGCCCCACCCTACCCCAGGGGGTCATGATTTGAACAAACTTGAATCTACACTACCTGAACATGCTTCCATATAAATATGATGAATAATGGCTTTGTCATTCTTGAGAAGAATATTCTTAAAGAATTTTCCTATATATTTCTATGTAAAACTTTGGTCGGCCATTTTGGCCCCGCCCAACCCCGGGGGATCATGATTTGAACAAACTTGAATCTACACTACCTGAGGATGTTTCCCCATAAGTTTCATCTTTCCTGGCACAGTGGTTCTTGAGAAGAAGAATTTTAAAATATGCCACCAAATTTTCATTAATTCCCAATTATCTCCCCTTGAATGAGGGCGTGGCCCTTCATTTGAACAAACTTGAATCCCCTTCACCCAAGGATACTTTGTGGCAAGTTTGGTTGAAATTGGCCCAGCGGTTCTTGAGAAGAAGTCGAAAATGTGAAAAGTTTACGACGACGACGACACCGACGACAACAACGACGACAAGGACTACAACGACGACAGACAACGGACAAATTTTGATGAAAAAAGCTCACTTGAGCCTTCGGCTCTGGTGAGCTAAAAACGTTGGTGCAAAAAAGGTCTTATCACATGAATACACATGTGATATATACAAGTCCTAGCAGCAATCGCTGAAAAGTTATGGTCAAAGTTAAAGTTTTTTTTTTAAGTATTAGTAGGACAAACTCAGAAGTCAAGGTAAAACGACCAACAATTTTTGTACCCAAGGAAAGATCTGATTACCAGCAATATATACGCAAGTGAAATATAAAATCCCTAGCTCCAACCATTTAAAATATGGTCAAGGTTTACAATTGATATGTTTTGCAAAAATTTGGTTTAACTCCAAGGTCGTAAAATTGTCAATTAAGAGCTAATTCTTGGACCAAAAAGGTTAACATTAAACTAACAGCAAACAAGAAGTCGGCAAGTATGCTCCTTTGAGCTGTGAATGAGAGAACATTTTACCAGTTCTGAATACTTAGTACAAGGTTTTTTGCTTTGACGATGTTTCCTGTGACTGTTTTATTTTCCGTTTGTTTTTATGAATCATTAATTGCTAGAATTTAGGCCAATTAATATGTAACCTTACAACTTTTTTCAACTTGTATTGAATTTCATATGTCCCTAAACGCTTAGTTAAGGCTTCATATGACAGAAATGCACAGCACACATCAATTTTTTGAACTTTAAAAGGAAACATTTCAGAGTTTAAGAGGTCCTCCTTCTTGATGAGTGTTTTCTTTAGTACAAACACGTGCTATTTTTAAAGGACATTATTTATTTTAACTGTTTCTGCGAAATCTGCAACCATTAAAATTAGAATTCCACGATAAGATATTTAGGTTACGAAATGGAATGTCAAAGAAGGAAACGGAAGAGTGTATTTCATGAAATGACAGTTTAAAAAGGAATACACATCCATTGAGGAAACAAATTACACAATTTTTACAATGAGATAGGAAATATATACAGTACTGTTTTTCAAAAATAAATCTCATTTTTTAGCTGTCAATATGTAATTATGAAATTATAATCCAAAACCAACAAAAGTAATATATCAGAGTATTTTCCTAGTTATTGTGTAAATCCAGCACCAAATTTTACAGTGATATTTGAGGATTACCCCTTAAACCCTTGATAACAAACTTATAAAAGGAAAACTTACGTAATTTGTTTTCGACCTCCCCGTCCAAAAGGAATGTGAACTCCTCGTTCCAGACCGGGTTGACCTCATTATCCTTGGTCGTTGTTCGTCGGCGACCTTCGGGGGCAGTTCTAATCCGTAAAATCAAGTAGGGATCTGGGGTATCCACTGTTAATGTAAAATAATGAAAAAAAATCATTTTGATTTGTGCCTGTGTGTTTTTTCCCTCCATTTTTTATTTCCCGTAATCGAAGTTATATATTAGTTTTTGCCCTGTCCGTCCGTCTGTCTGTCTGTTTGTTTGTCCACAAAAACTTTAACCTTGTCTACAATTTTTCAGTGGGTGAGACTATGGCTTTCATATTTCACAGGTGTATTCCCTGTGACAAGACCTTTCCTTTGGTATCACCAAATTTGATCTCGTAACCTTGACCTTAGAGTTTGACCCATTTTAAAAAAAACTTTGAATTTGGCTATAAATTTTGAACAGGTAGAACTAGTGCTTTTATACTTCACATGTGTATCCCCTGTGACAACAACTTTCTTTGGATACCAACAATTTTGAACTTTTTGACCTTGACCTTGGAATTTAATTGAGAAACTTTAACTTTCAACGCCATAAGCTGGCATCGGTGTTTCATAAACACATCTTGTTCCATATATTTTCTCTTTGCTATGCCCGATTCTGAGTAGATGTATGCAAATAATAATGAATTTTGACACCGCTACAAATTTTAAACTTAATATTTACAAGTCTCTATGTATTTGAAGTACATACTTCAAAATTTAAACGTTTTCCCTGTTCAGCAACAGACTCATGTTACGCAGACGTTTATTTTATTTACATGATTTATATTTCATCTTGTATGCATATAAGTTCTGCGCCAAACAATGATCTTTGTATGCTTTGAAAGGAATATTTTTATTTCATGATAAAAACGAGTTTTTGTTGAATTAACTAACAATCAAGAAATCACTAAGATGCATTTTAATCCCAAAACTTTGCTATATGTATGCCTCTTTTCACAAATAAAATGTGTCAGAAGTACTTGTAATTCATATTTCAATTCTTATTTAATAATCCAAGAAATTAGATTTTGGAAACGTCTGCAAGCAAATTACTTTTTGTGTACTTGGTTATATTAAAGACGAGTTCTGCTGGTTATGCAAAGGTGTCGGCCATTTTTATCAAACTCCTCTTCATGGTTTTTTTATCCATCAAAAGAGACACCTTTTTGCCCACTAGCTACATGTTACCCCTTTTATCTTTTTGCATTCTGATTTTTGAAGTTCTGAGAGTCTCCTTGAAATATTAAGAAAAATTTCATTCGAGTTTCTAAAGAAATAAATTTACAATTCACTGTTGATAAAAATCCAATGAAGTCTGGATTTTGGACCGTGCATTTTCTATGCCTTTTATCACTAAAGTATGCTTACTGACTCATCATAGTTTCTACTACATGTGTACGTGTTTTGTTTCAAATAAGTCATCGAATAAAGTGCCAAATTTGAAAATTTGAAAAGTTTAAAATGAGTTATCCCAGCATACATCTTAAAGGACCAGGGTTAAAAGGGCCTGTGTTGGAGTTGCCGGGTGTTTTTGGAAAATATTAGCTCCAGTACTATTGTCGTGTCTCTCATTCTCAATATAAACTACTTTAAAAAATAAACATCTTTATGAGCGGGTTATGTAGCCTAAACACATGTAATATATTATTATACAGAAATTCAATAATTACACGTATTGTGTACAATAGCTGCAACACTTAAGCTCCCTGGTCGAGATAATTCGGACAAATAATCCAGAGAGTTGCAGCTTACATGTACAATTGATTGAGCCGTTTCTGTCAAAGGGAAACATCGAACTAAATATCAAAGAATCTTATTTTACATAATCCTCTCAAATTTGGATCATAAGACATTAGATAAACAACAGTTTAGTGTCCTTTAAAGTAATGCCCCCGATTTACAAATATTTCCATTTCGACAGCATTTGTTTGAATAATAATAGTAATCTTTACCTGCAGAAACGCCCAAGATCTTTATTTACAAGTTTTTTTTTTAATTCTCTGCTTCACAATTTGTTCAAACCTCTTTTCTCAGTGTGTTTGCAATCCATAGAAAGTATAATTTCCATTATAATGTATAGTGACCCAGTATGGAATATTTTTAAAGCTGAAAAATCCTTAACAAACATTTTTTTATTTAGTTCAAGTACTGCTTCGATGGACGAAATGCAAATACTCAATCGCATCTTCTCAGACCTGTCGGCAAGCTCAAGGCAAAAAAAACAGAAAGGCCCGAGAAGTTACGATTGTGCAAATACTGTACCGTAATCCATCCATCCTTTTGTGATGTTTCTGCCGCGGACAACCTTTACATTCAAAATCTGACAGGATCTGTGTTCCACCTGAAATGCAAACAAATTCAATTTTTTATTTGAACCAGGAACTTTTTTTTTCTTCTCTTATTCCATTTAGCTGGAGAAAAGAAAACCCCACTAACATGTCTACATTTAAATTACATGTATATGTAACGTTCAATCGTTAAAACGATATTCTGCTAAGACAATTATTAATGCAGTTGTCATGTTGTAAATTTTGTATTTACTGCAACCCGGTAAATTCAAAATTTACAACATGACACAATCAGCTACTATTGAATTTGTCTAAAATCATGGGCAATAATATTAAAGTAAAAGATTTTTTAAGTCCAATTAGTTGTTGGGTTTAGCTGTCGTCAAAACTTCGTCAGACACTTTCCATTTCCGTTCTAGAAGTGTTTTAAGCAGTACAGTGTCATGTAGAAAAAATTGTTATTGATAAGGGTATTTCATTTAATATGCTAATATAAGGAATGCCTTATTTTACACGGACATTCTCGTAGATTGAAAGGAAGTCCCATATATTTTCAACTCCATAAGGACATATTGTATTATTGTATCATAGGTCAATCAGCCTCAGTAAGAAAGATTTTGGAAATATAATGAAACGAAAAAGTCTATTTCTCTATCTCCAAAGTTTCTATCCCCAAAAGTTTTAAAAATAATGATATTTTGAAAAGAAATCTTTTGCAGAACATCAAAGAAATTAATATCGACCATAAACCTTTACCGTATCATTTTCTTCTTCGTTACAAACGAATGATAATGGTAGCAGGGCTATGGTACATCTATATAAGGTATGGTATTTGTTTCAGTAATGGCTAACATTACTAATGGATCGTGACTCGACCCACTTCCACAATTAAAATAAATTCTACCATCAAGTGGCTATTTATCAGTAGAAGGTTTTAAGGTGCTTACTAATCAAGGGTGGGTGCGAGTTTGATCTTCACTGTCACATTTTATCACGAGTTGACATCGATAGATGTTATGTACAACTCAGCACCCCACAGGATAAAATACTTTTTAATCAAGGGCCATAAATAGCTTTAGGCTTTATGATTTTGAACGAGCTTTCCGTAAGGTCATCTGAGGACAATTTTATAACTTGGTCACAATAAAATGCTTAAGCAGCAAGGCGATCTCAATGCCATTTTTCTCTGAAAAGACATACATGTGTTCCTCAAGTTCAACAGCTATACATCTGTGGCATTCAAGTGGCTAAATTATGCATGCCAATTGTTTATTTCATCATGTATTTTTCAATTGTTCCAAACATCCGTATTCGTGATATTTCATTTCCTTTATTTATTACTGCCCACAAATACTATTATTTATCATTAACTTTCATTTTTTAAAGAGATACTGAAACGACTTTAACAAGATATTTAAACGACCATATAACGACAAAAATTACGGTCTATTTAGTCATCTTATCTATCTGCTGTGTACACAACATTTCTGTCGTCTTGTTTACTCTATAAACGTCAAAAATTCTTTTCACAAGCTAAATAGAATCGAAATATGCATAGGTACATCAAATTTTTACATTTAAATGACCTATTGAAGTATAATTTTATACCAAACATACGAGTCAGTAATTCTGTTTAATTAAACCCAGAAAAAAATCACGATGTTTTATGGAAATTGCATTTGACTACATTTAAGTAGAAGCTTTAGGCAGACCGTCCTTGAATTTACGATTGTACCTGCTAGGTATAATGTGTACATCGTCATGCAAACATGAAAAGAGAGATAATTTTTTTTAAAGACTTACCTCAAAGACTTGATAGGGATCAAACCTAGCAAATAAAAATGGAAGATACCTTATCAGTCAGTTATACAATGTAGTCAAACAAAATTGGTTAACTTTATTACCCCTTTGTCTCTTTACAACTATAAATACATCTATGACAAGGCTTAAATATTCATAATATAAATTCAGAAGCTTATATTCTTCAGCACTGTTTCTATAGAGCTGTTCTAAATTGAATATTTTACAATTACCCTTTGCTCGAACTCATTTTTGTCTTCCTGTTCAGAGATCAGTAACTTAAAGCGTTGATTGCTTATAATGACCCCTCTCTCATCAGGCAATCAGACGACACCGTTTTAGAACTTTTTGACGGAAGTGTGGAGCACATTCCAAAGAAATACACGTTAAAATCCAATCCTGCTGATCTCACAGAGGTTTGACATGACAATCTGGAACGAATCTTGAGCTGTTGAAATTACATAACGAAAACCATATAATAAACCACTAGAAAACTGTTAACGATCCACTCCGTGGCTTGTTCTACATATATCAAGTAGTTTATCCGGTATGTACATATAAAGTGACGTCATAGACCGGAACCGAATTTTTTTTCAAAAATTTAGGTTTAAATCTATTTTTATCAGAAAGGAGACACGGTCCTGAAATGTGTCAACAACCAGGTAAACGAAAGATTAGACTACTCTGGCAGCGTTGGAAGATGTTTATGTAAAAGTTTACTTTGCGGTAATCTGTTTATCGGACGAACTTTAAAGCTGCAGGGTAGAGACATATAATGAACGGCTATTAACATATTCTTAGTACCCATTCTGAACAACTGAAAGTATCAATGCTTATTTTGATGTGACAATATGATACGAACTATGGAAACAATACACCTTTGTTGATTTAATAGCAATGTTTGTTTTCGCGTGACCTCTCTTAGAGAATTTTTCCCTCTGATGTGGATTCGAGCATTGCTGATGGAAGGATGAACTTTTAGACCTGTCCTCTACATTTATATAGTATATAATGTTTATGGCCGTTGAGAACCAAAGGATCTTTTTTCTTGCCAGCGCTTTCTAAGTTTAGAAACTATAGCTCTTGAAATGCTATTTTTTCTAAAATCAGTCATAACTCTACTCCACGGAATTGGTTCGACTGGTGAAGTTGCCAAGCTGTTTGTATACAAATCAAATTACGTCATAGACCGGAACCGAAATTGAGGTTGAAATATTTCCTAAATATTTCCTTTTTTTCAGAAAAGAGACATAGTCAATCAGAGTGAACGTGTAGACACGGTAGACCTGTCCTCTACATTAATGTAAATCAGCAAAAATGGCCATTGAAGATTAAGGGATCTTGTTCGTGCCAGCGCCTTTCACGTTACTCCTAGGTATTGGTTGGAACTGCCGAGGTTTACAAGCTTCATGCTATCTATTACTGAATCATGGATTTGAACCCAAAAAAAATCAGAATCACAGCAATTTAGCCAAGAAGTAAAAGCACAAATCATATTCTTACATGTCCTTAATAAACGCTAATAAACGCTATGTTTTGCATCATATTTATTCACAGGAACTGTTCTATAAATTGATTGAGTAACTTGACATTGGATAGCACGGAACTTCCGAGGCTTAAATAAAGTGTTATATCATTATGTATATCTTCCTATATAGGTATTTACAACAAATAAAAAGTCCAACAAAGTAAATGTTTTTGGCATCGGTCTAACAATTTCATTATTGGCTGATCTGTCAGTCTTACATAAGAATTGTTAGACCGCAACGTCACTAAGTTACGTCACAAGTACTTAGTCGCCGAATATCGGCGGTGTGGCGATATAGCCGAAGTTTCAAGAGTTTGAAAGATGGCGTCCATGGCATACTCTACTAACTAGACAGTGACTCCTTATATTTCTATTTCAGTGTAAAATAAATTGTAGAATTAGAAATTTGAAAAATGTAGACTTAATAAAATGTAGATTTAAATTATAGTAGGCCTCCCATTTCAATTTTAGTAGTCCCCGCCTCCTGACGTCAAACACAAATGCAGCCGCACGAAAGCGTCAGACACAAAGACAGACGCACGAGATTTACTTGCAGGCCTCCTTAGCTTCTGACGTATCGCTTGGTGAAATTTACATTCCGGTAGAATGATCAAGAAATCAACTCGACTAACTTTCAAAGATTTATCACAGGGAAAACAAATAGAAATGGAAATATTTACATGTATTTATATAAAAAATGACTATGTGAAAGGACAAGGGGTTCAAGAGTGAAATGAAAAGATGCACAAACTGGCATACCTTACATTTACATATTGCTATCTGTAATCTGAAAAGATAACGTTAATTTTGAAGGCACATATTTCCCTAAAGAAAGGTATATACACAGTAATCCATTATATCTAAAACTTATGTCAGACTTATTTCAAGAAAAGAATGAAGACACTCAAAATTAAATTTTATTAATTTGCCAGTCGCGAAGGTTTTAGTAAGATTATTGAAACTATTCTTGGGTCAGAGACATAATCGGATGAAAGTGATTATTATACACCTTGTAAAAAAAAACACCAAGGCGTGTAACATCAATTTACTAGGTAATTTAAAAAATATATCCATCTGCTTATACTAGTATATTGTAATGACAATTTTTTCTCAATCAAGTGTTAATATTAAATTATTTTTTCCCATGACCTCCTTTAAATTTAACTATGTTTTCTTCCTTGATTCAATGATATTAAAAATCATCTGGAAAGGGTTTTTTTCTCGCTTACAAAATCTCAGAGATAAATATGTTAGTGAAAACAAATCTACCATCTAATTTCGCTATAATAGGTAACAACTCACTGAATTTTATTTCTTGACCACTAGGCCCCTAGTCAAAATGTACGATCCTCGAGGTTGCTACTCATATTAACTAAATACGATCTGTAAAAAAAATTCTCCATTAAAAGGAAGCTCTAAACACTAACAAAGGGTGGTTTTTCGACTTGGAGAAAAATATATCATATAAAGGTGTGCATATTGAGAATATTTGATTCATTTTCAACATAGGTTAGCTGACTAATCTCTTCATGAAAAATGTTCAAGACAATGGATAATGTGTGAACAAAAACACTGTTGTTTACTTGGGAAGATAAATGACAATAATGAATTCAATTACTTATTCTTGGTATAATATAATGTAAAGCATACTTTAGTCTATTACAAATAGTGTAATTACATGTAACTGTAAATAACCATTTTTCTATATTGCTTCTAAGGGCAGATCACTCTAACAGCATTAAACTACCCTACAATTAGAATCTTGAGTGTCCAGTCCAAGGGGCATAACTCTGTCCCAAACAGCTCAATCGTACTGTCTCACACGGTTTGGGTACGTTTTAGATAACTGAGCCCGATCCGTATTTTGAGACAATTCTTTTTGTCAATTAGACTATCCTTGCAATCAGGTTTGTCCTTGATCTAGAAATAGAGGCGAAGAGTGGGAAATATAAATGTTATGTCTTTATTAGTGCAATCATAGAATGGATCTTTAGGCTGTTTAAAGTTAATTCTACGTTTAACGTCACATCTAAAGTTCAAAACCTACGAGGGAGGGAGGAAAAAAATAAACAAACAAAATTTTCAAACAATTGTGAATTTATTCAAATTAACCTATTCAGTACATTAAAAACATTACAATTAAGTAATATGAGCATTTAATTGATATGACACCAAAGATTAATTTTCCTAGCAGAGTTTTTCCTTAGTATGTAAATCAGTTTGAGTCCTATTGTTAGCAAAAAATGTACTCTATGACTGAATGTGCAGGAAAGTGGCTTTTAACTAGGCCTCAGTTGTCCTTTGGATTTATATTGCCACACGTCCATGGCACCCTGGAGGCAAATGCTTCTTCTTGTGGGAATAGTTGCTCAATATCTACAATTAAAATTATTGATGACAATATCTAAAAAACTGTTCATGTTGAAATATCCTCAAATTGAATTATGTATTTTTTCTTATTACTAGATCTACTAGCATTAAGTTTGAAAGTGTGAATACTAATATATATTTGGACCATACTGATAGCTGTTAGATTATCTTTAATACCTTGAATTCCACACAAAAGACGGGATTCTTCACGTCTTGGAATACCCCAAACCACTTTCCTTACTCTACTTCACTTGAAAGGCCCTATCTTCGGTAAGCTTCTCCCTGCTCAAATGGTTAAGACAAGTATTATCAAAAATGTAGCTATTTGTACTGGTACATGAATTATGAAGAAATCAATTATCTTACTCATTACTGTTCCTTTCGATTTTTACAGAAATATTTTTTTAATATTAAATAAAATTAAATAAGATTTAAATGATGCTTTTTATTGTATATAAATCTTGGTTTTTGACACACTTTCCACTCAGTAAAAAAGTTTTTCGATTCTCTCCAATATACAATGAAAAGTTCAGCCAACAGAATCACCAACTGAGAGTCTGTCAGTCTGTACATGTGATTCGAAGACTGACAAAAATTCAAAAAACTATACTTTGTCATTAACTTCAATCATAAAATCATCTATTGTTTACTTACATTTATGGTTCGAAGCTCTTTAATTCACTAGTTTTCTTTAATAAGACACCAACTGCCTTTACAGCTGCTATCAAAGCACATTGTCATTCTGTCACTACGGGAAGCAGAATTTAGTCGCTAATTGTAGAACCAAACCGGAACGGACATACGGAATTCTGAATTGTTTGTTTTTTTCAAAGACGAATTTCTCATAAACCTACGCGCGCGGGTGACGTTAAACATAGTTTTAATTTTAGACAGCCTTAAATTAAAGTAACACGGTCAAGTTGAAATAAATATATACATAAAAACATTAATGATGACCGGATGTGACAGAAAAAACAGCAACTTTCACAATAAAACAGTGTACAAATTATTTGACATTATAGACATAAAAAAAAATGAAATATTAATTAATTCAGCTAGGAATAGAGAGATAATTATTTACATATCGCTAACAAATTTTGAACTCTTACAAAGTTTTAAGAATAGAATTTTTGCTCGTCATTATGCACTTCTGAAAACGATTTACATATTTAAGAATTACAAAAATTCTTTCTCCCTACATAGAAGAGTTGTACCTGTTGATATGTCTTATTTCCCTTTAGCTAACTATATTTAAAATTGTCAAAATAATTAAACAAGATATAAATGCAATAAGCGTATTTACAAAACCCATAATTAATTTTTTTTCAGTGTACTAATTCAAATCTTAATTAATTCCAATATACATTAAATTCATATAAAAGAAAAATGAAAGTAAATAATTAAAATACAAGTACATACCTAGAAATAGAAAGAGTGGGAAATATAAATGTTATGTCTTTATTAGCGCAATCATAGAATGGATGCGCATTTCCCAACTCTTGCCCAATTTAAAGAAATAGGTTTTGAAAACGAACCAATCAAAAATTAAACTCAAGATTTTAAGATAACAATTAGTGAAAAGGCAATTAAGGAGTAATGATAATTAAATGACAGTTATAAACAATTTGAAGCGAAAACAACTCAACATGAGAAAACAAGGTACTCGCTTATGACATCTTGGAACTGATTAATTAATTGGATTACATCTGTCTGACAGTGAGAAAAAATAATTACATGTACATCAAAGATTAAAACATAATCAAATACAATTAGACTCAGATGTCACAATTTAAAAAAAATAAGTTTGAACCATGAAGTAAACAAAATATTAAATATTTATACAACAATCAGAAACTATTGAATTAAGGAAAATACGTGACACATATCTTAAAATGTAAAATATAATTATTAAATAATAATATTAACGCGTTGATAGAGGCTTTATATGCGACTGAATGAATTTATACAAAAATGTAAAAACAGTCAAAATCTAAGTGTGACAGTACCCAAAACAGACTTGACCTAGATATTTATATGATAAATCTTTATATTTTTCATTTCAGTATGTGCAACCTCTGTGAGGAAAATGAACGGAAACTTCAAATAATTGGAATTTTTTTAAGTCCAAAGGGCATATCTCTGTCAAAAATGGCTCGATCGTACCCAAAACATAACTTGACATAGATATTCTTAATATGATAAATCTGCATACCTATAATTTCATTTGAGTAAGTGCAATGGTTGTGAAGAAAATGAACGGAAACTTGGTGGACCGACAGACCGACCGACAGACAACAGCGAAGCAATATGCCCTCCCTTCTTCGAAGGAGGGCATAAAAATAAAGCAAACTGTGTTTTCTGTAAGAAAATGATCCTTTTTGCCCTCCCAGACGGTAAGTGTGAGTATGCTATTTCATAGGCAAATATATGTAATTTCATTCTTGGTGAGATTTTTGCAAGTTGTGAAGATTTTACCTAGAGTATATTCAAATGTTAGATGAAACATCAAAGAAAATTTGTATAATTGAGATTAAATTTTTCACTTTCATGTTGTCGCATCAGACTCATTCTGCACGCGTTGTTCACTCATCTTCTTTATTTTTTCATAAATTTAAATCGATAACTAACTTCTGCAATACATATGTGGGTGGTTACCCACTCTGATTCATTCTGATTTACGTTTATTAAAATTTTCTCACGGGCTTCTGGGGATTGCGTTTAATCGATTTTGGTAAGACGTGGGAAAACTTAAATAACAACTCCTTTTATTAAAAGATCGACTTAAGGGATGCCGTTTGAAACTTAAAAATATATTTTACCAGAAAATGTAATTGTGCTTCCTTTGCCTCATTTTTCGCAAATGAGGCGTAGGAGATGATGAATCTTTTCGATAATTTTTTCACTTGTTGGCGGTACCGTCGATTTAATTCTGAATAAGAGATAAAAAAAAAAATAGTAGAAAATTTGTTCGAAAAATTAACATTAAATCACTTGAAAAGTTTACTTTGCCCCACTCACCTCTACAGGTAAAATAAATGACAACCTGTCTTCTTCCTTAACAAGTCCGTCACACTCTATATAAACGGTTTACTGCATGGTATTCCTGTGCATGGACATTATTTCTGATATCAAATAAGTGTATGGTATATCGCAAGTATAAAATCAAAGACTCCACTTGTAGTATATCTTTAATATACATCTTATGGTTAGATTTTATTCTTCGTGTGTTTATAGTTGACGTACTTTGCACAAATAAGTGGAGAGAGAAAGTATAACATGTGTCTTTCTTCTTCATTTTTTTTTCTCCCTAGTACATTTTTTCCTTCGCAATGGGAATGTCCCCACACACACACGGGACCCCCCCCCCCCCCCGCCCGTTTTCCAAACAAGCGTGGCTAAAAACACATCCCTTCCGTCAATTGAAGTAGTTAAGCTAGCTATAGGATAATTTTTATGCACCGTAATAGAAGATTCGGGGGTATATAGTTTTTGTCATGTCCGTCTGTCCACACACACCTTTGTTCTCATTATTTTTTAAAAATTAGCAAGTCTTAATTTAACTGAAAACACATATCAATTAAAGCTAAAGACCATAAGGTAGGATTCTTCTCACACAAAACTGTGTTTCTTGTATTTAAAAATTAATGAAATTTTCACAGAACCAAGAAGACAATATTACTAAGTGATGGTATTAGTAAGATTAGTTTTGACCGTTTTATATTAGAGTCAAGGTCAGGTCAAGGTCATCACCTTTTCCCTGGTCATGAAGAATAAAATTAACTGCATCCAATCATGAGATAGGGTCTTCTATTTCAATAGATTAAATGTTTTTCTTTTTGCATAAAAAGATATTACCATATAGGATCTATTAGATGATATTATCAAAGTGACACAAATAGTTTAACAAAAATGGATTTTGGCTAATCCGAATTTTCTCTGTTTTTCTTAATCTTTTAGGATATTTAAGTTATTTTTATTTGCGCCCTATATTTAAATTTTTCTCATTTTCACATATGGTAAAGCAGTCATATAGAGATACAAAATGATATCAAAATGAAAAGTTTTGACCGTTTAGTAAGAGAGTGAAAACACTTTCTATGGATTTTTGGCTCATATCTGTACTTGGAGTTTAAGCTTTTTTTTTTTAAAGCTAACATAATTGTAGATTGTTTGGAAATTCATATTTATTTGATATATTTTAAAACTTTAATTCCTTATTATTAAGTCAGCCAACATTTGAAAAATTCTTGTAGTTTTTGATTGTGTAAAAATTATAACTAAATTCGTAGTTTTATAATAATTTTGAGAAGCAGAAAAGAAGATATTTTAATACGCCACCATTCCGCCAAAAATACAGTCCCTGCTAGTTTTCGAACACAATTTACCATTTCTATTTAAAGTTGTACAATTGTGATGAGGAAAGAAAAATATGGTCTTTTAAATCTCTTTCACCTAAATATATAAGACATAATTAAGCAAATAAATTATACATTGAATATTTCATCCAGTCAGAAACCAAAGAAGATTCCTACCTTAACTGGTGTGTTCCCGTTTCAAATACAGGTAAGAAAAAGTTACAAAGTACTAAGGCGAAATGGGAATTTTAGTATTTGTTAATATTATCACTGGTATGATATAAAAATTTAAAAGATAAAAATTTTTAGATTGAATTTTAACAGTTAATGGAAATTTATGAATACAGTGAATGAAACAATACATTTAATACCAAAAAATACTTTATGCTAAATATATTAATCTTTATCACCTTAATTCACCTGAGAGCTTACTAAGGCGAAATGGGAATGCTAAATTTTACAGTTAAGGCGAGATGGGAACAAACCCTTTAATTGGAAGGAACAAAAATATTTCTTTTCTGTACACACGGTCAAGACTCATTTTGTTTGAATCTTTAAATAAAAACACTGGATCTCTTCTTCATATGAATGAAAATTGCTATACTTACATACTGAAATATTCCGACCATTCTATCGAATGTACATCACAGTTAATAATATATTGATATTGCTCTAAATCCTTCAGAGCTTTCTAATATAAAAGCAAAATATTTCCTTGTAATACCAATGATTGCTGAACAGAATTACAACCAGCGCAACGGAAATGTCTGGTGGTATTGATTGATATTATAACACCCTAGTATATGAAAAATTGGATACTTGTTGGTACAAATGGCGTTAATCATTAATGTGTTATTTTCTTCTTTTTTATTTTTTTAACTCAACTCAATGTCGAATTACAGTCTTTTTCAATTTATATAATCCAAGGTTAATATATAAAGACAATATATTAATATCAATAATATTAAGTAATTTTAATTTGAAGAAAAACGGTAGAGAATATTTTTTTGAAACACAGGAGTTTTAAATTTTTGATAGAAATTTTCTGCATCTGTGAAAACTAATTTAATGAGATGAATTTTCTTATTTTCTACATGTAAATGTTTTAAAATGTTATTGAGCTTTTTTTTTCTCTAAAATTAGTGTTTTGATTTAAAAATTGTTGGCTAATTCTTCAGCTGTCTTTCATTTTACGAAAAAAATGCTTGCGGTTTCTTTGCAGGTTAATATACAAATCTATCCAGAAAATGATGACTCAACAGTAGGACGATTAGGAAGGTCATGTTTGACAGAGTTATAGGACTTTGTTAATATATGATATAACACTAAGAAACGTTAGGGATGTCACATTTCATTGTTACTTATGTAAAACAAGACATGTACAATTAAAAAGCATGTTAGTTACTTTGTTAAGGTTAATGAGGTTACAGGCATGTCAATTTGTCCGTACCACAATCATAGTACATGTACTTCACACAGTTGTAAACAATGTAAAACGAATAGTGATATGTACTCAGCAAAAAAGAATTCATTATAGCATCGTATATAAATCATTTCAAAATCTAGGGTCTTCATCATTCATTTTTTTCTGAAACAAAGATACTTGTACAGTATTTTTTTTTAAAATCGGTTAAATGCGGAAATTTTACTAGAGGTTATTTCTGACAATGTTTTTTTTTCTGTACTAGTATTTGAATGACCTTTCTATAAAGTCCTGTTATGTTTGATTATTTTCTTACTTCTTTTGCATTTGCAAATTTTAATTCTCAACATTGTCCTTTGTAAATGAAGTTGTTCTCTTTAAATCAGTTGTCAATTCATGGACCATTAATTAAATTGTATTTTCGTTATCTTATATCTCCCACATATACTCGGGTACATGTAACTGTTCAAATTAATTTTATATATTCTTGATAAATACCAAAAAATCAAGTTACATAAATTTAGGGTAGGTACTTGGCAAGGAGTCTGGCCGAGGAATCAACACAAAATCTAGAAAGTTATTGCAAATTCCTCTTTCAAAATTCAGGTATTAGTCAGGGAGTTATTTCATTTTGTTTGGTCATTTATTGATGAACTTCGACAGGTTCTAAACAAGTTTCGCAACAGTGACTTATGCCTAGGGGCGGGTCAATAATGGAATTTATACGGGAGATGCTAAACAAGATAGGAAGAGATTCAACATCATGATATCGCCCTCCATTTAGCCACCAAAACTACCGAACCCGATCTTTTATTTTTCTGTGGGTGGATGAGGCATAGGCCCAGCGGTAAATCAAAGACAATTTAACAAAGTTGTTAATTTACTTTGGAGTGAGATAATACGTAACATGAAATCATGAAGCGAGGATAGGACTACGAGACACGGATAGTAAAGGAATTAAACACATTAACGGGCTTGTTTTTCTTGGCCAGATAAGCCCTTCACGCCTGTTTCTTTTATAGCAGTTGAATAACACTTTAATGTGACTGACAAAAATATATTTATATATAGAGAATCATGAAATAAAAAATCAAACTTTCTTAATTTTCTGACTATATTTATTCCACATATCTTTTGAAATATAAACTTTTTGAATTATAAAATGAATAAAAATTTAGAAAATTAAACAACTTACAAATTAAATAAAAGATTTGTAAAAATCTCCTTATAATTATGTCTTGTTACTTGTTACTGTGTACATATTATCTAACAGTAATGAAAACAAACAATAGGTACATGACGCATATATACAGAATGACACCCTTAATGTTAAAACTGAAATACATGACACCGCCATATTTTGATTAGCGTTATCTTTTGACAAGAAAAAATATACAACTTAATTTTGTTTCTAATGAGTGCTACAGAGTAAAATAAATTTTCTAACGCCATAAAATTTTTATGGAAGCATATTTCTGCCACGTTTACGTAGATTTTACAGAGTCTACCAAAACATTATCACCTTCAAAAAAAAGTTGAAGAAAGAAAGCGCGCAAATATTTAAATACTTCGTCCGAACAGTCTATATGTTCGGGCGATTTTCACGCCTATGCAACTGTCTTGTCCCAAGGTGTGTCAACAGAGAATTGCAAATGATTGGTTCAATAAAATTAATTAAAACCAAGACCCTTTTCAACGCCGTGGCTAGTTGTGGACATTCTAATACTAAAGTCATTTTCAAAACAAAACGTCTTTGCGCGTTGCAGAAACATTCCAATGGAATTTTAGAATTTTTGACACATAGATTTTGAGATAGTCGCTCATTTGTACCGAATGGTCACATGACTTCATTCTGGACTTGAGCGACAAGAAACAATTAGTTTTGCCCCGGGCTTCGATGATACTGAGAGATACGAAATTCTAAACTTCTCTTCGACTTTTTTGCCTTTCGCTTGTGTATCGGTCCATACTTTCGCTTGGTGGTAAGTAAAATGCTTTATTTTATCAGGATTCTTTTAATATAAAACGGATCCCGTATATTCTCAGCAGCAATTCATTTTTCCTTTGTTATTATAAATGATATTAGGATTTCTTCAATTTATCTTTTATTTTCATAAAACATTCCTAATTAATTGCCAAGAAAACTGCTGAAAATTCTCTTCTATTATTACCAATTTTACATGTTATTCTTTAAATTTTTTTATTTAGCAAATCTTTAGTCATACAGTATATATTGTCAAATTTTAATTACTGGGAATTTTATTTCCCGCGGGTAGACTGAGTTGTGTCATTATTACAAGTATCTCTAGTTTACATCTAGAATGTTATCCTATGTATATCATCTTTATTAATTTAAGTGTCTTTTATAATTAAACTTAGATATATTTAACTGGTTTATATTTAAGAATTTTATTCAAGAAATTATCTATTCTATTTGTACCCAACAAACAAATGAAAAATAAATGTCATATATATAAATTATGCATGTAAAACAAGAATGTCAGTCTTTATATATAAATTTTATCTTACACGTTTATATTGATTATTTGTAGGACATAAATCGAAGTAGTTGTTAAGATCATTGATTTGCATACCGTTTGTTGAACTATTTCAGTCGATAATAAATATAAATTTAACTTTCACCCGTATTTAAATGTATTATTAATGAGATCCTTTTTCTAAATTATAGAAATGTGAATTGTATTTTTCTTCACATTTTGCAGTTTCTATATGCTTATGCATGTGTATCATCCTAGTATCTAGATTATCATATTACTTTTTCAATTGGTCAAATTTAAGGATTTTTGAGAGTGTATTTGAACAACGTCTGAAATTACTGTATATTTGACAAAATTCTCTTCCGGGTTTTTCTATAATCAATAAGTTTCTAACTTATGCAGATAAAAGTAACTTTCTTTATATATACATATTCCAAATTGATACAAAGCAGTGCTATTTTCTTTTGAAATATAATGAACAATTTTGAAAAAATTAATTATAAAAATAGAATGGATTTCCTTATAAATTTGATAAGGAAAGTTACATTTAGATACCTTCAATCATATGATGAAATAAAACAATCATTCTCCACTAGATAAAAAAAAATATATTTTACTCTTTTAAAAAGCCGGAAGCACCCCCTCCCACTTGGGAATAAAAAGAAAGGCATTATTCCGGAATATGCATGATATGTAAAATATTGAAGCCCCTGTGTCAGTTGACTGGGACGCTCTGTGACATTTTTGCACCCTGTTCCCAGCTCCATCATGTGTTCACAGATTTCTCTCCCCTTTGTGCTCTTCCCTATTGCAGTCTTGACTGACAACTTTATGGCGCTCTGATGACACAGGACTGATCAGTCCAGTCAGCCACTACTACCGACCTGTTGTTAATTGTCGTTCTATAGCATGTTTAACGACATTGCCGGTCAGTTTATGGCAGACTAATTGATAATTTGCTATGCGTCGAAAAACTGCAAATAAGGTTTCTTTTTATCATTCATGGGCTTTTGTATTTTTGTTTGAAGTTGCAGAAGATCCATTTTTAAAACAAATTTTAGGTAATTTTGATAAGTTTTTAACGATTTTAGAAAATTGTAAATATTTAAAAAAAAATTATTCTTATCGTGGTAACAAAATATTTCAACTGAAGAAGAAAAAAAGAAAAGAAAGCAAAAAGAAAAGAAATTTTAAAAATCTATTATAAAAACAATACAATCAAGAGTAGATTGCTCCAATCGTTTGTTTTTTTCCCGATAAATATATACATTGCGTATAACATTAGGAGAGATGATAAAGTAATATCTTCCTTCTTTCTGTTATTTATATATCTGCCTATTTTTTCTATGCCATTTCGTATTTTAGGATTCATCATGAATAATAATATACTAGGTATGAAAGAGAGATAACGAACAATAATCAGACTCAAAAGTCCATTGAGATAACACAAATTGGAAGCAGAACAAATTCGGACCTCTAAATTCATCAGAGGTGAGATCAGGGGCCCTGAGGGAGTAAGCACCCCCCTGTTTACCGGCCACATCCGCCGTCTGCTCCAATGAACAGTTTTCTCGTGCGTGAGTCGCTGCCTAGAGGTTCTCGTTAAAAATCGTTGAATTTTACTGCGTCTTTTGTTTCATATCAACATACATTTTTTTCATATAGAATAAATATATACAGATCCTACGATAAAGATTTTAACGGAACGATAATTCTTGTCCACTAGCAAAATTTTAGGCAGCCAGTTTATCAACAGAAGGTATAGCTGTTCTTGTAAACAATACAAGACAAAAAGAATATTTATGCACTACATGTATCTTTAGATTAATTTTGTTTTTCTTGCCTTGAAAGGATGTTTTGTTTTGTTATATAGGAGTATCATTGTACAATTGTTTTAAATGTTCTTGTACATGTAGCAAAGTCATGCATTTGAAAACGTGAAGGGTAAGAATATTTTTTTAAATTTATTTGCAATCAATTTGAAAAAAGCAGTTTGCATTGAACTCTATCCAGATGCTATGCAGTGATTTTTTTTTTCTGTGTATCACAATTTTTTTTAATGACTTTACAAAACACTGCTATGTTTCATTTTGCATAGTTTTATGTTTGCGATTTTCCCAGTGATTTACTTGAGTTTTGTATATAATCTATTTGATAAACAACTTGAGTTAATATTATGTGACATTATTTTTTGGCGATCTACAAATGCTTGCAAACATAGCGTAAATTGAATGTTACACGGTGAGTGATGGTTGTTTGATCAAGTCAATTATTACCTATAGAAGGAAATTCAGTCATTTACTGCTCTGCATTCACTGTCTTGTCTAGATGCAGTTTTTTTTTATTGAAAATAAAAGGATAACGTAACAAATTTGAATTTTTATTTCTGTAAAGAAAAAAACTGAAAATGTAATAATTACCGGTAGGACGTTGTCTGATTCTCATTAAAGAGAGATATAATGTACAGTGTATCTAATGATGACTAACAGAAGGCGTCAACTGTATTATATGGATAAATTCATGTGGTGATGAGACTTTTTCATCATATACTGAAACTTTCTTCATTAAGTGCTGATTCTTTGTATTTCTTCATTATCATAAGCTGATACTTTGTGTTTCATCATTATTATAAGCTGATGTACTTTGTCTTTCTATATTACTAGTATGTGCTGATATTTTGTCTTTCTTCTGTATACTGATACTTTGTCTTTCTTCATTTTGTGCTTATGCTTAAAGTCTGTCATTCTACATCATATGCTGAAACTTTGTCATTCTACATCATATGCTGATACTTTGTCATTCTACATCATATGCTGTCAGATACTTTGTATTTCTACATCATATGCTGATACTTTATCATTCTACATCATATGCTGATACTTTGTATTTCTACATCATATGCTGATACTTTGTATTTCTACATCATATGCTGATACTTTGTCATTCTACATCATATGCTGATACTTTGTCATTCTACATCATATGCTGATACTTTGTCGTTCTACATCATATGCTGAAACTTTGTATTTCTTCATCATATGCTGATACTTTTTCGTTCTTCATTATGTGCTGAAACTTTGTCTTTCTACATCGTATGCTGAATTTTGTTTTCTTCTGTATACTGATATTTTGTTTTTCTTCATTATATAATTATGTTTTATATTTCTTCATTAAATGCTGATACTTTGTTTCCCCCATTTTTTGCTCAGTCTGGTACTTTGTCTTTCGACATTATATGCTGATAGTTTGTTTTTCTACATTATATACCGATACCTTGTCTTCCTTCAATATTTTAAGCTTATGTACGTTGTCTTTCATCATTAAATGCTGATGTTTTGTCTTTCCAAATTATTAACTGTTACTTTGCTTTTCTACATTATACATGTATGCTGATACTTTATATTTCTACATTATGTGCTGATACATTGTATTTCTACATCATATGCTGATACTTTGTCTTTCTTCATTATACGCTGGTAGTTGTATAACATACAATATCTACAATATGACGACAAAATAATGAAACTCTCAGAAACATTGTGAACAGGTATTTTAAAAAAGACAATCAGTGTATACCTTTTTTGTAGCATTGCAATAGATTTGAGATATGTTAGTATTATATCAAATTACGAAATATCCACACAAAATGAATGTTAGCCACATGTATGTAAGACAGTTGAATTAATTGTTGAGATGTTAATATTAAGAGGGAGAGAGAGAGACAGTGTGTAGCACTTTTTAAGCATTAGCTCAAATACGACTCCAAAAAGGATATCGTATAAAATTTTCAATTATAGCTTAAACAATCTCGCTTTCAGAAATCTCTCGATGTTGCCGAATGGAAAAGAAAACCAAATACATAACTGTGCCATGGAGTAAGTTATTCCAAGACGTCATTTTTGAAAACATTGTATTTAAGTTTATCTGATTGTATTGTACAGAAATGTATTTATGGTACGTAAAATTGATATAGCTGATAATTCAAGACCAATTACAAACGGAGAACAATAATGTCTTCCTCAACGTCAAAATTTCTTTACTGAATTAACTTTAAGAAACACAAACAAAATAAATGGACAATGAATTTAATGTTGGTCTATGTTGGACAATTTTCAGATGATAAACAGAAGAGAGGCGCCGTGAGGATGGAGGGAGAACCGGAGTGGATCAGCCGAATGGCGGAGGACCAGGTCATTATCAGACAGTCCAGTGGGGAGGAGGCAGATAGGTCCTCCAGTGAGGGGGGTCCCGAGGACGAATCGGTAAGTGGTCTATAGTGAAGGGGGAGGGGGGTCTTCAGGACGCGGGGGAATAAGGGTCTGCTTACAAAGGAGAATCAGAAAGCGAAGAAGAAAGATTGGTTTAACTGGATGAGGTAGCAAGATATTTGAAAACGATTTTTCTTTGTCCCACAGGAAAGAGGCAAGATATTAACCGAGTCTCTTTACTTACGAAAGTTTCAAAGAAACAAAAATTGTAAGGTCGATTTGGTAAAAGAGAAGACACAGAACTGGCTATACAAGAGAAATTATTAACAATAAAATAAATTATCTGACTGAATCATCCATATAACATTTCTTTGGGGAAAAAACTTTCTACCTTAGAATTTGTCAAGGGAAAAGTACATCAACATATGTAGGTAGAGGAAAAGAGGTAATGAAATAAGGACACGAAGAATGGAAAGTGTGTAGCAGGGCATCGCCTGCATGACAGCTATAGCCATTATCCCGTGGTCTTATTATCTGATTGACCAGGTGTATCAGATGGATGATCAGTCCATTTGGGTTCGATAAATTATCCCCCTGAGATGCTTCTTGACACATTAAATTTCCATTACTTCAATCAAAATACGACACTGTAGAAATTTAGGATATCAGAAGAATACTGTGTATGAATTAATACCTATAATGAATATTTGCTTGCAGCAATTTTTGGATTTAATATCAACAGTTAAAATGTTTGCAAAAATTTTACCACGGGGGCAAAATACTTAGACAAAGATGAAATACAAGATATTTTCTGGATTCTTTTTTTATTTGGAGAAATTCATGAAAATGATATTCTTAAATTGAGATATTGATGATTATTTTTTAACGCCTTTAACCAAATGAAATGATAAAAAAAAAACTTGCTTTCATTCAAGGTAAAAGTTTGGTGTACTTTTTAAGGACAATTCAATGTTTGTATGATTGAATAAAGAAAAAGAAAAATAATGGAAGAATTCAAAACATTTTCCTCCTAAGAAGTATCTTTTTTTAATTTAATTTACTTTTTTAATTCATATTCTAATTTTTAAATTAAAAGACACAAGCACAGAATAAGACCTTAAAGATGAAGGTTTTGTTTCATTACAAAGGAACATTTTGAATTTTGTTTTAAAAATGTTTGTGAATGTTTGCACTGATTCCAGACAATATCTAAATAATTAAACAATTAAATTTATTTTTTTTGTCCATTTACTTCAAGATATACTGATATCGTATAAAAAAACTTCGTGTTTTAGTCAACAGCTACTGAAACTCAAAACATATCTCTCTATATGAAATGTTTCGCTTCTGAAGTAATCAGATATGATTGGCATAATATTATTTTATAGTTTACTTTGTAAGGTGAATACTATTCTTTCCATAATATATTTTCAAATTGATCTAATTACAACTATGGATTTAATATGCCTATAAGCTTTTGTTCCTTTTCAAACCTATGAATGTAACATTTCAAAGGCACCTTTAATGATTAATTGTTTACAAGTAGGAATTAGAGTAAAAAGAAAATCCTAAATATAGTGTGAAAAAGAATTACAAATATCTTTTTTTTTATTTTAGCCTGGAGTAATTCATTTCGATGATGATAAGTTTGGAAATGTGACAGTGTATAACAATTTTTCCCGGCATCACATTGCGGATAAATCCGTTAATTCAGAATACTTGAATACGGGCAGCAAATATAAAGTGAACGGACACACTTCTGCAGGTCTTCATCACAGTAGTCAGTCACATAAAGTGCATTATGCGGACAATGTGGGAATTATTTCAAAAAACTCTCCTCCCAGTTCGATTAATGAGCTGGATAAAAAGACACAAAAAGAAATAAGACGGAGAAGGCGCCGTCGGATTTGTACAGTTATTCTCCTCTTACTCCTGGCTTTGATCATCGGGTTCGGGATCGGACTCCTAGTGTACTTTTTGCTTCTGAATGGTGAGTTGTTAACTCTTTTTTATTTATGTAACAATATACAATTATTACCTGTTTATGGAGTTAAAGTCTCCCATTTTTCTCAATTCACAAGAGAATGCTTTTACTTAAACGAGACAAGCAATAGACAAATAAGTTGAAGGAACAAGAGTATTAAAACTTTTACATATAGCCAACATTTCGCAAATCCTTTAGCTGAAACAAAAACTTCGTTAGAAAATACAATGTAATGTTAAGTCGAATATTGACTTTTGTATCATAAAATTATTAGGCCATTAATTGTTCCCAGACCGAATTGACTACAGATTTTTATCTTTTGTCCGAACACGACACGATATGTGTGACCGACCGATTATGGAAGTTTTCTCCTCCTAGCACCTGATCTTACATCTAATATTTTGGAGGTCCGTGTTTGCTCTGCTCCCTCCCCCCATTTCTTTTTTTCAATGGACTTGTGAGCTTGAATATTTTTTTTTATATTTTAGTGAACTCAACTTGAACCTCGCTTAAAAACCGCTCCTCCAGTTTATTACTTTACAAATTCTTTCTTAATTGTAAGTTTTTACCAATGATGCCCACATCCTCCCCCAATTTTTTCAGTAATTTTATTACATTAATATCATGTATATGTGACTTAACGATTATATTTTCATACTTATTTTACAAATGTAAAATATTTCCCCCCCCCCCCCCCCCCCCCCCCCCCCCCACCCTGAAAAGTATAAAATCTTGCTAGCATTCAATATGATTGTATGATGCAATCAAACACTGATTTTCTTTGAAAGCAATTCCACCTTGATCACTTCAATTTTTCGCCTATAAGATTTTTCCTATCAAACAAAACTATAATGTTGCTCATTTTCTCATAAAAGATGGTTTTCTGTACTTTTGGCAGAGGTGTTGATCTTTTTAACAATTGAGGTATTATGTACATAATTTTTTAAATTCCTTTCTATTTAATTTTTGTGAAGAACAAGACATGAGTTAAATTTGATTCCCTTTTACATATATGTCAAGATCAATATTTTTAAATTGATATCCTGGGAGCTTATTAATGATTATCAAAGCAGAAGAGGCTACAGCTTTTTATGGATATTTTAACCTTTTAATTATTTCTTATTAAATTCACACTGTAAAAAAATAACTAGTTAATGTCACGAAGAAAACTAGTAGATTCACTGTCCATACAGTCACTACCTTAATAGTAGTTTTACCAGATATTGGTATTTTTACTAGATAAGATTAGTTAATTTAGAATTGATGAGTTACTTTCACTAGGTATCTAAGTATCTATACGACTCACTATCTTAACCAGTAAACTGAAAGTTTACTAATCACGATCAACGCTTTACGAAACACACTAGTTAAATTCACTAGGTTTTTCTTTCAGTGCAGGATATTTTCATTTTGGAAAACATCGTACGAAAACATCCCATAAACATTTTGGTAGATATGATAGTTTCAGCTGTGTTTCTAAAAGCAAAATGAAACCATTTAAAAAGATACTTGTATATAAAATGCAGAAAACGGAGTAAAAAATCTTACCTTTATTCACTTTTATAAAATCATTACTCACATAAAAAGAAGCATCATCGTCAGATATTGATAATGAAATATTTGGCTGATCTGAAAGTATCCCCAAACACGATGCAAAACTGTATTTTTCCAAACTTTTTTCCTTTACTTTAAGGATTTCCATCCCTAATGGGACCTAATTCTCTACCCCTAAATGTACGTCAAGTACATAATACACTGATATTATATTAAAGCATTTTATAGTGGAAAAGGATTGCCCGCGAGAAAGTTTTAAAAATGTCATTAATTAAGCAGTAGTTAATTTATAAAGATTGCATTGAAGTCTATGGGGAAAAGCGTTTTTTCAAAATAAAAATTCAAATAATTTGAATATCAATAAATCCTGCGGTGGAAAGATGTATTGAAACATTAAAAATAGAATTACAATTGAAAACAATTTTTTTACCGTCTAAATTTTTTTAAATTAATTTTTTTTTAATTAATTAAAAAAAGGGTAGATAACTCTTACCAAAACTCAAGGTCATAAATTAGGACAGATCCCACTATACATACTAATAGTAATAAATGGGAAGTATGTCTAAAAAAACTGAGTATTCAATGCCTACATATCAGTTATGAATTCAATTTCACTGAATTTGTTTCTATTAGGGATTGAATACCTTAATTGTACATTCGGATTAATGATTCGAGTTTTAAAATAATCTCATCTCATTTTTATGATTTCAGAAGGAACAGGCAATACTTTACAAGAAGCTCAAAAAGGTTGGTTATTCAAATTAAAACTTCATAAATACGACTCATTATGTTTATTGCTGTGTTTATTCAACTCTTTTAAAAGGAAGTTGTCTTGAAAAGTATAAAAGTATCAGTTGTACACGTATTTATCTTACAGATTCCGTCATAGTGAAACTAACATTACCAATTCTAAATGAAACGTTTACATCAGAAATGGAAGACATCAATTCGGACGATTTTCGGCGAATATCAAAACCGCTGTGTGAGGAGGTATTGTATTAACATATTCACAAGAAATCTGTACACTGATGTTAGTTTTATTTTAAAATAAAAAGTATTAATGTATGTATGTTTTCCATGAAGAATTAATTTGAACATATAAAATTATAATATTAAGAATCATTTGTTTAACGATATCTATTTTAAAATGTAAATAAATGCATGTACATGTATGATTTGTCAAAATAATTTAGAAATTTGTTTATCAATACATGTATTTATTTAAATTTCAGATGAAATTTTATTTTCAACACGAAAGTGGATTTGTAATGTGCAACGTCCAAACAATAAGGTATCAAACTGCATTGAAAACATACTAAATGGTGTCTGTTTCTGTAGTGCACAAATATTTGATCAACTGGTGCTTATTTTTCACAAAATTCCTACATTTATTTTTTTCATTTTTATTTAGAAATGTGACAAGATCTATAGAGTGTAAATGCAAGTCTACTACACAGTAAGTATTTTTATGGGTCTGTTGCATTACATGGACATGTACTTTACTTCAAATGTTTCTCCTTCTAACTTTCATGTCCTATTTTATAATATTAACCAATTTAAAATTGAAATATTGCAGTTAGTTTCAAAGAAGACTACTTTAAACACTTGTGTAACTAACATCTGAAATAAATAACCTAGGTTTATGCATGAAAATTTGTAATAAGAACCACAAGACTGATTTGAGATGAAAATAGTAAATTGATCATGTAAGCAAACAGTATTCAAATAAATTGAATAAATATCAATTTTTTTTCTCAAAAAATCTATACAAATCAAAGAATGCTGGTTAAGGCCTTCCTTTGAAAAAAAATATGTTCTCATTATCAGAATTATATAAGAAAATATTTTATTGGCGGTTTAACTCTTTATATGACAAATTTTTATGTGAGTGCAAAATGTCAAACAATAATTAGGTTGTATTATTTCTTATAGTTTGTTTTTTGTAAGTAATTATATTTAATGATTGTGTTTTACAGTAAAACTGGTCGTCCATCTTTGGAAGTAGGCGTGGATCTAACGTTTCTGGAGTCAATGCGAGGAGAGGATATTCTAAAAATACTTGACACAAAGGCCAAAAAATTGTATTTTAATGGATTTGAGGTCGTCTTAATAAGAAATTTTATCGTGGATATTAAAGGAAATGGTCAAAATGGTGAGATATCAACATGCACAACGTCGTGAATTGAGATATAATACAACGTAACATTTACAATGTTTCTATTTTAAGACTATTTCAGGTTCATTATCCCTCTGCTCACTCATAAAAAATATTTCAATGATGCTTATGTACATGTTTTCCCAAAAGAAATCTTATTCATGACTCTTACAATATCAGCATAACTTGCGGGGCATATTTTTTTTACATAAATGACCTGTTAACGTGATGGTTTTATAAATGAATAATAGTAATTTATACCAGTTAGAGTTATTTTTTTAATATATGAACCTTAATATACTCACACGATTATGTTTAGATGCTTGTTTACCGTCGCCATGTCAGAACAATGGAATCTGCTCAACTACTGACGACGGAGACCTTAACTGCTCATGTCCTAGTGGATGGACAGGAACTCGATGTGAAATTGGTGTGTTAATTTCAAAATCTGAATTAAAATGTTAAAAAGAAATAAAAATATACAGTAACAGTCCTTCATTTCTTCAAAATACAAGACTTTGTATATTTTTGTATTTTTAACAGACGTCAACACCTGCTTACAATTCCCTTGCGGAAACAATGGCGCCTGTCAGGAAAAGCTTGGAGAGGATTCTTGTATCTGCAAACGAGGCTGGAACGGGCGGCAATGTGAAATAGGTAAATTAAATGATAAAAAATAACAAAATGTAGTACTTATTTAAAATAAAGAAGAGAAATGATTTTGCATTGCTGAAAAGTTTTAATGTTAAAGCAAATATATTTTAAGGAAGCTCAATTTGGAAGTACATGTATAAAACATATACCCTAACGAAAATTTGTTTTACCAATGTTAAATATATCTAACTACAGAAAATGTTTGATACTTTAAATAAGTAGAACTTTTCTGAAGCCTTGGAGTGTTAGTATTTCTTAAAGTACGTATTAATGATATAAATGTACGAAAATAATAAATAAATTTACTACATGTAATACTATTTCCTTTTATATTAAGAGAATTGCTTCCAGGAGCTGAAGAAATATTTGTTAATTATTTGTTAATTAAGAATTTTGCTAATTTTACAGACGTTGACGAGTGCGTGGACATTCCCTGTAAGAACGGCGGGACTTGTGTCAATACGGACGGCTCGTTTTACTGCACGTGTCCTGCTTCATGGGAGGGGACCTTCTGTGATATAGGTAAATATATGTATAAATATTATATATATACAATTATTTTATATTTATATTTTATATATTATATGTGTACAACTTCAAAATATTTAAATATTATTATGAAAAATTTTGATGTACATGTAATCTGTAATATAAGAATTTTATTCAAAATTGATTACTTTGTTATAAATACATTGAATAAACTATCCATCTTGTAATATCTTTAATTATATTAATTTCCAGATATCGATGATTGTAAAAGATTCCCCTGCCAACATGGCGGAACCTGCACAAATGACATCGGATTTTATAATTGTACCTGTATACCCGGATGGACAGGAAAAAACTGTGATCAAGGTGATGTAACATCTACTGGAATTAGATTTTGTTAAATAAAGAGGGAAACCATGCAAATAGCAACACTTACCCATATTTTCAGACTGTCTGTGCGAAAGTTATGCCTACAATGTGCAATATAGTATCATTAAATAAACCACTCATTTACAGTTCTGAGTTCAAGAATATAAAAATGAATCTAAACAATACCCTGGCATCAACAAATAGTTGTTCAGATATCGAAGCTTTTTCAGTGTAATATTTGATAGACAATTAAAGTTACCCACAGTTATATTTCTTTTTGTCATTTTTCATCCAACAGACACTTGACTGCTTTCCTATTTTATCAGTTTCATAAAAATGTCATTTGAAAGACACGTATATTAATTTTTGTAATGCGAGTATATTATGTATTTTTGGCTCAAGGAATGTTGAAAAGGTATGTCTTTTGTTAATTAACATTGTTTCCTTTCCAGACGTTGATGAATGCGGTCTGACCCCGTGTCGTAATGGGGGAACGTGTGTCAACACACCTGGGTCATACCTTTGTACATGTGACTCGGGATGGCTCGGTAAACACTGTGACGTTGGTAGGTTTATTTTGATATTAACAGCCTTCTGGACTTCATAGATTACATGAAAATAATAATCAGAAACAATTTGCACAAATCCTTTCCTATCATCATACGTGTATCGTATTGTATGTTACATGCAAATATATATATATATATATATATATATATATATATATATATATATATATATATATATATATATATATATATTCCAGAAAGTAGATTAGATCTCATCAATGATGAATTGTATTGCAAAATCAGTCTCTGACATGTTATCAATCTAATTTTTATACATGTATACTCTTTCACACCATTTTCATTTTTAAACTTCATATCAAGATGTAAATCTTAATGAAAATTATGATTTTTATTTTCAAATTTTCGATCTAATGCAAAATAAAATGTTTAGGAAGTTAATATGAGTATTTTCTTATTAGAGATTGATAAAATAATCTTTTAGAAAACTTACACATCTCTTTTTTATTCTTAAGACGTTGACGAATGTGTGAATTTTCCTTGTCAACGAGGTGGAATTTGTCGAAATACAAATGGCTCCTACAGTTGCGCATGTCCAGAAGGATGGAATGGTCCAAACTGCGAATATGGTAAAGAAAATGGATTCAAAACTAATTATTTGTTAAAATCGAATATTTGTAATGTGGTACATCAATGAAATTTTAATAGGTTCTATGGAATCATTTCTTTTAAACCTGTAATAAGATATGCTTGATGTATAAATGTTTCATTTTACATTAAATTTTTGGCAGTGGTTTGACATCCAATATACATACATGTATCATTACTTACCAATCAATGGACATTTCATTATTAATCCCTTTAAGATTTCTTTCATTCCATAATTTTCTTGTTGAATTTTAGATATAAATGAATGTCAGTCTAACCCGTGTATAAATGGGGGTTTCTGTGAGAATACCAACGGATTCTATCAGTGCCGCTGTGCTGAAGGATGGATGGGTCAAAACTGTCATATAGGTACTCATACTCCTTTTTTTTTAGAAAAATATATCAATTAAGCAAGTAGGAAAGGTGATTAATGTTCCTTCCAATGTTGTTTAGTACATATATCTTTTATTATAAACTCTCAAAACAATGCGAACATATTGAGAAATTTAAAGAAAGGGATTGTTATATTTCACGAAAACTTTATGAATTAAAAAATTGAAGTGGATCCGACCAAATGTTAACATAAGACTTAATCAACTTTGACGTTCAGTCATGCTACAAAACAGAGAAATTGAGAAATTAAGTACTCTGGAATTTATGTTCCTGGGCTGAACTATTGCCGAGTCGGCGTTAAACAATACACAACAATCAATCAATCCAATATCTCTTTTTATAAAGAATCTAATTGTACGAATTTTGCAGGCTGAATAAATTATATCTCTGAATTCTCTCAAATTTGAAAAAAAATATGCTATACAAGTACTAGTGTACTTACCTAACCAATATAATGACACTACTGTACAGATGTTGACGAGTGCCTCCAGTTTCCCTGTCAACACGGCGGACTGTGCCGGAATCTTAATGGGTCCTACTTCTGTGACTGTCCGGCGGGATGGATTGGCCCGCACTGTCAATTTGGTAGGTTGTTGGTTCGAATCTATTTCTGTTAATGTAGAATTTATTAACGTAGCAGAATAAAACGATAAAGCAGTAAGCAGTAAAGCAAAACTTTGTAACGACGAAGTATAATACGATAAGGTAGTACATAAAAAGTATAAAAAGAGGGATTTTGATTGGCCCATGTACTTGTAAATTTAAACTGAATATTTATTTGAGAAATTTAATATGTATAAGAGATATAAAAATTTTATATATATATATATATATAAGAGATATATATTGAATATAGTGACAATTTAATATAACAAAAGCAAACCTTTTTGACTAAAAATGAAAAAAATAGTACTTTTACATGTAAATATAACTAAAAATACCACTTATCATTGCATTAACTCTGTAGACGTCGACGAATGCTTGCGGTCTCCATGCTCAAACAAAGCTGTTTGTGTCAATGATAACGGATCCTATCGCTGTGTTTGCCCTAATGGGCTCACAGGACAAAACTGTGACTTCGGTAGGCATTCCAATTTAGTATGCTACAATTACTAGTATTTTAAAGAATTTATATTTTGTCCTATTCATTTGTTTTGATGTGATAAAAATCTATTTACAAAAAAATTGAAAAGACTTATTTCCTTTTTTACATTCTTTGCGTTTATATTATTTTATACACTTTTCAATTTTCAGATATCAATGAATGTGTCTCCTCCCCTTGCCAACACAATGGAACATGTACAAATACAGTTGGATCCTATTCTTGTGCATGTTTAACAGGGTTTGCTGGAAAACACTGTGAAAATGGTGGGTACACACAGTTCTTCATATCATTTAGGACATATTAAAGTTTTTTTACTTTAAGTTTAAAACTCTTTGATATAACCTTTCAGACTTCAACAAGCCACTTTTCCCAAATTATTTCTATTTTTAATGACATTTTACAGGTTGTGTTACCTTATTTTTTAATTGATTAACATGTAATTGTATGTTCTCTATTACTATTCAAGCTAAAAGTTCAATAATTATTTTAAGATCAATGAATTTTTCGTACATAATACACTGATATTATAAATATCGAGAAAGTTTTAAATATGCATTAATAGTAACAAAGATGCATGAACTATGGGGAAAAGCGTTTTTTCAAAATAAAAATTTAAATAATTTGAAAATCAATAAATCCTGCGATGGAAAGATGCATTGAACCATTAAAAATAGAATGACAATTGAAAACAATTTTTTTATATCAAGGTTGTCATCAAGTAATTCAAATATCTAGTTTTGTTGTCTATTACAATACAAGTTGAAAGTTCAATAATTATTTTAATTTCAGTTGAGAATAGGTAGTAATATGAATAAATCGTATTTGTATCACAGAGTTGTCCAGTTGTTTGTCTCTTACCTGTTATAACGGTGGCACGTGTCAGGAGTCCGCGGGACAAGATACCTGTAAATGTTTACCTGGCTGGACCGGAAACCAATGCCAATACGGTAATGACGTCATAATGTTATTTTACCTAAAATTCAAATAAGAGATTTTAAACATTTAAAGTGAATCAAGTTTTTTTTAAGTCAGAGGTGTGGTAGAAAATACGAGCTTGTCAATTACCTCTGTTATGTACATATATTTCGATCATAAAGCAGAAATATAAAATCAAAATCCTTATATTTTATAAAGTAAGTTAAAAAAAATGTTGCACAGTTTTTTCCGCTATTTTTAAGCCCAGAAAAGAATCAACTATTTTTTTTTAATTTTCTTTCCGTTCCCTAGACGTCAATGAATGCCAGCAAAATCCTTGCCATAATGGAGGAATATGTAACAATATTTTGGGATCATATACTTGTACATGTGCTGTTGGTTTTCAAGGAACCGACTGTGTTCAAGGTAATCTTTTCCTATCTGATAAATGCATCTGTGTTCTCTAATATTCATAGAAATGAATGGTTGAGACCATTTTACTTTAACATTAAACTGATTACAAATTTCCCTGATGTATATTTTGAAATGAATTATTTGTTGCTCATACATTTTTTTTTCAAACCTATTTTACGAAATAGCTTTTTATAAACAAAGTGGATTTGAATATAATTTTTGATTAATTGCATTTCCCAGATGTGAATGAATGCCTCCAGAACCCCTGCTCCAACAGTCTCACTTGTCAGAACATCCCTGGCAGCTATACATGTGTCTGTAACCCCGGATGGACAGGTCAAAACTGTGACATTGGTAGGTTCATTTTGTTAGCTGATGTTCATAATTTTGCCTAAAACTAATAAATGTTAGATTCCCCAGAATTTGTTTACCCTTTGTTAATTTTTTTCTGATACAGTTTACTTGTATTGTCAAGTTAAGAGGCATGCTTATTATGATTTTTTTCTTTTTCCCCAGTTAAGAAACTTAAGGTTGTTTTAACCGTTTTAGGTATAATTGCTCTGTTAAATACAGAGACCATTAGAGCATACATTTGATTACATTTCCGATATTTTACTACAATCATTGATGAAAGTTGCCTATGTAATATTTATGTGCTTTTCAAATAGTTTAAGATGCTAGTATCTGAAAGGGTGATGTTTACTTTTCATACGACACATTTTTAGCATATTAATTGGACACTCGAAAGGTTTTATATTAAAATATGTATGTCCAATGAAAAGTACCCACAAATAAAAATTTAAACATTTAAAAAATGATAATTAAGAAAAATAAAAGTGAATATTTAAGCATCCTACCTCTGATGTTTTGGGGGTTTGTGTTTGCTCTGCTCTTATTTTGTACTGTTTTATGAATTTTTGATCTTGAATACTGTTTGTCATATCCATATGTTTCATTTAAGCATGCTTCTGAACAATTTTTACCTCTTTTTTCCGAAAGATATAAATGAATGTCTATTGAATCCCTGCCAAAATCTGAGTCCCTGTACCAACTCCCCTGGTTCCTACACGTGTTCATGTTCTCCACAATGGACGGGACAGGATTGTAATATCGGTAAGGTTAAACGATCTTCATTTTTTTTGCTAAAACAGTTGTATTGTGAATATTGGTAAGGTTAAACAATACATGTAAATGTGTCCTTGCTTCATATTTGTGCCAAACAGTAGCATTGTGAAAAATCGGCAATAGCGTTATCTATTTTGTGAATGATTCTATATATTATGATAATACTATTTTAACAGATGTTAATGAATGTTTGTACCTACCTTGCCATCACGGAAGTAGATGTGACAACTTTCAAGGGGGATATGTGTGCTCTTGCAAAAATGGTTGGACAGGAACAAACTGTGATATTGGTAACAATTGTTTTTTTTTAAAATACATTTTAAAAAATCTCTCTTCACACTTATTAATAAAACATACAAGTCGACAAACGTTTCTTTTACAGATGTTAATGAATGTGCAACGTCTCCTTGCACTAATGGCGCTCAGTGTGTTAATCTGGACGGTTCCTATGTCTGTAACTGCCCAGTTGGATGGACAGGCCCGTTGTGTGATAGAGGTATGTTGATTCCTCTAGACATCAACCAAAACCTTGTAGATGTTTGATCATGATTCAAATCTGTAATATAATCAGAAACTTAAAAAGCAATCTATAAACATTTAAAAGCACTGTCAATAAAGTTTTTAAAGACATACTTTATTCCATGGGTTATAAATTTTGAATGTAAATATATTTCAAGGTGGTTTTAATTTCATGGTTATTCCTTAAACGTGGCAACCTGAAATTAAAACCACCATGATGTATTTTACTAACTTATTCAGTTCTAGACTTAGCTGAAAAATGTACTTTTTTGTTATACATAAATGCACATAAAATCATAAAATAATGTTTATGAATATTTTTTTTTGGTAGACATCAACGAATGTGACCAGAATCCTTGTCAACACGCCAGTGGGTGTGTCAATCACCTTGGTAACTACAGCTGTCAATCATACAATTCAAAGAAAATTATAAGATAATTTTCGTTTTTCCCCATTATTACATAGAAACGTTCAATGTGCAAGAATCTTATTGTCAACACGTAAAACAGTTATATGTGTTCTTTAAGTAACTGGTGTTTTTTTTTAGATATAGACGAATGTTTAGCGTCCCCTTGCCAGAATGGCGGGGTTTGTTTGAACACAGACGGATCGTATAGATGTTCCTGTAAAAGCGAGTTCACAGGTCAACACTGTGAACAAGGTGAGGTCCAGGAAAAATTTAAAAATTAAAATTAAAAAAGCAACATTGTCTTTTGCAAAATAAAGTCATGATTTTGTCATTTTTTTAGACTTAAATGAATGTCAGAACAATCCGTGTCAGAATGGGGTTTGCCTGAACACAAATGGAGGATTTTTTTTCTACGCAAACAAAGTCGCTGTGATATTGGTAATGTATTTACTTAAAAAACATGCGCATGTAGAAAGTATTTCTACAAAAATTGACAAACATCGGTGTTGATAATATTAAAGAAGGAAAAAAAGGAGTGGAAAAGAATTTAATTAGTGCATAAATTATCTATTCAAAATACGAGGGGCGTTCAATAAATAATGTCATTAGCTTGTACAACATGTGTTTGACATAAAGAAACTTTCTCGGATTTTTTTTAATGAATTTTTAACAGTTTATGTGACCACTTTTCATCACATAGTTTTATCGTGAGAATGGAAACAAGGGCTATTCGAGACACTGCATTATAAATGAATGGTAAAGAACAGTAAACTAAAGTGAAAATAAAAGCTACATTAAAGCTGTGTAAAACTTGTTAAAAACAAAGAAATATTCACTGAAATATGTGACATTTACAGCAACTGCCTGTTTTATAGACAAATTAGCAGGTGGATTTCAAAGATAAAAAATTATATAGTGGGAAATGCCAACAAAAAATAACAACTTATGTACTGGTTGCCAAATTTCAACAAATAATATTTTTTGTATGATTGCAGACAAACCAAATTTTAATAATGATATTACACTGTTTTTAAGAAACGTTTGTAATTTTGTAGTCACCCTGTATTTTGAAAAAATGAATGTACAAAAGTCTTAACAATTAATTTAAAATATCAGTAATTTTCGTAATCCACGTTTGTTTTATATTCAAACAGATATTGGAACATGAATCTATTGCTTAACATTATCAAAACAAAATTTACCATAAGATGTACTTGATAAAAACGGCGAAGGTCTGTCAAGAGCAAAGGTATGCAAGAGCACAAAACAGATTTATATGCAATTTTCTTAAATATTAGTGGTATTATTGGTAATTTGCATTAATATCTGGAAAAAAAGCAGTTTTTTGCAAAGAAACAAAGGTTTATTGTTACACATTGAATTTGTTAAAGCATTTAAAGTGTAAATAATAAACAGAAAGTTAATGTTTTTTCACATTAACAATATAATGTTGTGTTTCTATTTCCAAACTTGAATAAAACACCTTTCAGAAGGAAAAAAAAATGCATTATCTGCCATTTTTTACTAAGGGTCATCCCCAAAAATATTTTCAGATAATAAAAATCAATGTGTTTATATGATTAATAAGTAAAATCATGAAGACTAAATCATTGATAAGTTTTTCTGAGCCCCAATGACATTTTTATTACATTTTGTGTTAAATACAACTTTATTTAATTTACAATTTATTTATGTTTTGCTTTTGCTATTTACAGATGTTAATGAGTGTTTGACAACACCTTGTGTGCACGGTTCATGCAATAATAACATTGGGTCATACACGTGTCAGTGCAACTCAGGGTGGACGGGATCTAATTGTGATATCGGTAATGTCACGTGTTATGCTTATACCCAATATTTGACAATTTATCTTAGAAAAGGTTATGCCTAAATAATGAAATTTAATTGTACTTTTGAATTGTAGATATAAATGAATGTAACAATTTTCCTTGTGTCAACGGTACATGTACTAACACCCAGGGGTCGTATCAGTGTAATTGTCACAGTGGTTGGAGGGGAATCAACTGTGATATAAGTATGTATTGTCCTATGCATAACAAATATATATATATATATGTATATTTTTATTGTAGTCATATGTATAACAAAAATATATATTTTATATTTATATTTGTTTAGTCATTTGCAAAATATATTTGTGTATTCAATTTTATCTATTTAAATATATACAAAATATATGTGAATATTTATATATATTTAATCAATTTAGCCATTTGCAAAACATAATATATCAGTATTTTTTATTCATTTAATATTTTTAAAAGAAATGATTTCTCTTAATATGTTGAAATAATGATGAGCACTTATGTTGTTCCATTCTTAAGAAATTCTTAAGAAGAATTTTTACAAATTCTTACAAAAGAAATATTGAAAGACTAAATCGGTGTCATTTTTCCTAACTGATTTGACGACGAAATGCATGTTCTAAGTGTCTCCAATTAATTGATGTTTTATGGCTTTCGATATACGTTATGAATAAGATTTTTCTAATTCTAATGACGTCATTATAACCATTTGCCTATACTCCCTAGCGTTGGATCTAACTATTACTGTACTTTGCAGCACAATTGATTGGCCAATTGTGATTTATGAAAAAAAAAATTATCAAAACATATTTTTATTTAAGAACAATACAACCGAAGGTTTTTAAATCTAAGTTCACTTTTAAATCATTTAAGACATTCCCCCATTTTAAACTAAATACTGATTAATTTGTTAATGAAAATAAGAAATATTTTAATTTTCACAAATCTTCCACTGTCTTTGGAGAAAGAAATAAAAATATTAATGTCGATTTACTTTCAAAAATGAGTTTAAGAGATAACACATGAAGATAAATTAAATCCTTATGCATGTGGTATTTTACTTTTCTATGATTTCAGATATAAACGAGTGTACGTCTGGACCATGTCAGAATGGTGGATTCTGTCAGGATTTACCTGGCTCCTACATCTGTAATTGTCCAACAGAGTGGACGGGACAATACTGTCATCTCGGTATGTACACTGTGAATTATGTTTCATTTCCGAGCAAAGACTTAGTTCTCAATGTGACTAGATTTTTTATCAGCATTACCATGAACATTTCACTTGGGAAATGCATGTACCTTAATAGACAGGACAGCTTTGTATCATTCAACTTTAAAGAGAATCGATTTTTATTTGGAAAGGGAATGCTGAAAATGAATTTGAGATAAATATACAAGTATTGCAATATATGTCCTATTATCACAATGCTTTTCTGTGGTAGATTTAACTTTTAGTGTATATCTTTCCTACTTTGATAACTGCTATTTTGAACCTACCGTCAGTCAAATGGAAGCTGCAATTTCATATCTCAATTGAACATCTTTTGTTGTTGATAGATGTGGATGAGTGTCAGTATAGTCCTTGTCAACATAGCTCTTCTTGTTTGAACATTCCTGGAAGTTACAGATGTGATTGTACTCAGGGTAGGACGGGTCAAAACTGTGAAAGTGGTACGTTTTTATTTTTCAGAATCTTCAAAATTTGTATTCATAAAGTGATTGTCATCTAAAATATTCTTTTAAATGTTAACTGTAAGAATTATTGTACTAGTTAAAAATAATATCTTTCTCAAGAGAAAAATCTTATCTAATTGTATTCTTTATCAAAATAAATATCTTATTACATGCATAATTTAGCATACTAGTACTAACCAAGTTCCTGATTGATTTTTATGCAAAGCAAAGAAGGTTATAAGTCAACAAAATCTGGACAATATTTTCTAATTCAAAAAATAAAGGATTTTATTTTATACTTTTAAATTGAATATAAACTTACACAATAAGAAACAGACTTGTTTTGATATACACTTCAACTGTGATTGCAGACGTGAATGAGTGTGAACAGTTTGTTTGTCAAAATGGAGGATCCTGTTCCAACATAAATGGTTCCTACGCGTGTCAGTGTACCGCTGGGTGGACGGGATCGCGTTGTGAACAAGGTAAAGAGGCTGACTGCAAGTGACGTCACAATAAAAACAAAAGAAATAATAACTGTGACAAAAACTGTACCCTAACTTACCTTTGAAACTTTTACCATCCCGCTGTTCCAATAAAAAATCCCATATCGAGTTTAAGAGCTAAAAATCTAAATTGTATTTAAGAAAATCAATGTTTGGTGCAATCTGTAAATCATACTGTTGTCTACTTTTGTTAATTCAGATAGAAACGAATGTGCTGAAGGATTATGTCTGAATAATGCTCAATGTTTCAACACCGATGGATCTTACGTCTGTATTTGTCCAAAGGAATGGCAAGGCCGGAATTGTGAAACTGGTAAAAAAAAATCCGTATATAAAGATAAATGAAACTAAATCATAAGGGAAAAAATCATTAAAAGTAAATATTATGTCTTTGTTAGATGTAGACGAATGTTTGACTTCACCTTGTCTAAATGGTGCCACCTGCCAAAATCTTCCCGGGTCATATGTCTGTCAGTGTGCACAAGGATGGACGGGACAGCTCTGTCAACAGGGTAAATCAGACAATTAGAATCTTATTATTTTCATTTTTTCATGTATTGCTTTAATTTAATTTATGTAAATTTTCAATTATATAATTAATGTAACTTTGCAGATGTTGATGACTGTTTAAGTTCACCGTGCCAGAATGGTGGTCTATGTCAAAATTCACAAGGAACTTATTCTTGCACATGTAGAAATGGTTGGACTGGTATTCATTGTGAAACTGGTATAAAAATGCTTACTTGGAATTTTAACAAAAATGGGCAAAGAATTTTAATATAGAAATTCATCAAATATCAAAGAATATTGTAATAATGATTTAGATAAAGAATTACAAACAGAAAATTCAATGTGAAAATTCATTGCTTTTTCAGATATCAATGAATGTCTCGTGAACAACATATGCCAAAATGGAGGCTTTTGTATCAATTTAGCCGGCTCATATCAATGCCAGTGTCCCTCGCAATGGACTGGAAATAATTGTGAAATTGATGTCAATGAGTGTTCCAATAGTCCCTGTCTACACGGATCAGTATGTACCAATACTAACGGATCATATTCCTGTGACTGTCGACCAGGTTGGGCTGGAATACATTGTGAATCGGATATCAATGAATGTAACATTCCAGACCAATGTCAAAATGGTGGAACGTGTTTTAATACTGAAGGCTCTTTTACCTGCAAATGTGTTCAAGGGTGGATTGGTGAAAGATGTCAGAATGATGTCGAAGAATGTCTTTCTCGTCCATGTATTCATGGTGGGACCTGCATTAATACTGCAGGGTCTTATCAGTGTCAATGTCTACCAGGGTGGACAGGGTCTAATTGTGAACAAGATGTAAACGAATGTGTGAGTCAGTCAACTTGCTATAATGGCGGACTTTGCACCAATACCCAGGGTTCCTTTTTCTGTACCTGTACTGCTGGTTGGACCGGAAATGACTGCAGTCTGAATATTAATGAATGCTTACTGAATCCTTGCCTGCACAATTCGACATGTGTGGACGTGGATGGTTACTATAAATGTCAGTGTACTAATGGATACGCTGGGTATAATTGTGAATTGGACAGGAATGAATGTGACAATAATCCTTGTCTTCATCAGTCCACCTGTATTAACCTGATGGGATCCTACATGTGTATTTGTCAAGCTGGATGGACTGGGCAAAATTGTCAACTGGGTAATGATCATTACCTTTTTTTCTATAAAATGGTTGAGTGGTTGATAGAATATTTTATCTTCGAATGTCAAAGAAAAGTTGCAAATATCAGTTGTCCTGCAAATCAATGAAATGTAACAAAGGTATTGCAAATCATAAAAATATAAGAATAGTAGACAAATGATTTTGTAGGACCAGCTAGCATATTCCTGTAGTTGCTCTTATAAAGACTGATAGTTTCAGAAGAAAATCTTGCATCTCTACTTCGATTAAACGGGTATGGGCTATGGATTAAAAGTGTGATAATATATGACAATGCCTTTTTCCCTTACAGACAGAGACGAGTGCAGTGGTAACCCTTGTCAGAATGGAGGGACTTGTATCAATAGTAATGGATCGTATCAGTGCAGCTGTGCTCCAGGCTGGACGGGAATTAACTGTACTAAAGGTATATATGCCTCCATAAAAAATTATATATATCTTGAATGTTTATTTGAATCTGTCGATCACTGCAATACAGATTTTAGTCCATACATTTTCAATAATTAGTACAAATAGAAAAAAAGAGTCTCATTTCTTCCAGATGTAGATGAGTGTCAAGCAAACCCTTGTCGAAATGGAGGGACTTGCCTGAATACGTATGGGTCGTATATGTGTTCGTGTTCTTTAGGATGGACTGGCACCAACTGTGAAAATCGTAATCAACATTAAACTTCTTTTTCATCAGACACTTTAACAATCCTCCATAAATTGTTGAGAAAAGGCATTAAATGTCACAAACATAGTAATAAGCAATACAAAAGCGATGAATCAATTTTAATACCAACTTTGTTCTATCCATTTTATTAACAACACTATTTAAAGAGATTTCTCGACCGTCTCTTTATTTTTGTTTTGATAGAATTCCTTGTTTGTCTGCCTGATACTTGTTTGAATGTCAAGCAAACTGTCCTTGTCAGAAATGTGAAAGAGGTAATATAACTTCATAAGGCATAACTTACTTTTCAGAGAACTTTTTTAGTTCAGATATATGTTTCGAAGAATGAAACTATTTTCTATATGTGTTGCGTGTTCTTTAGGATGAGACGAAGGCAGCTTTTCCAAAACTGTGAAAATCGTTGTAATCAACATTAAACTTTTCACATTTTTCATCAGACAAACTTTACAAAATATCCTCAAGTTTGTTCATAAAGTCCTTTTGTAAGAAAAATTAATGGTGTTCTTTAAAAATCTTCTTCTCAAGAACCACTGGGCCAGGAAAGATGAAACTCAGGTGGAATCATCCTCAGGTAGTGAAGTTTCAAGTTTATTCAAATCATGACACCCGGGGGTATGGTTGGGCCAAAATGGCCGATCAAAGTTTTACATAGGAATATATATGAAAAATCTTTAAAAATTTTCTTTCAAGAACCAAGAAAGATGAAACCCAGGTCTCGTCCTCGTCTCTTTGTTCTTCAAAGTTTTTGTAATATATAAGAGAAATCTTTAAAAATCTTCTCAAGAACCATTGAGACAGGAAAGATGAAACTAATGTGAAATTATTCTCAGGTAGTGTAGATTCAACTTTGTTTGAATGGCAGGAAACATGCTATGGATCATCCTCAGGTAGTGTAGATTCAAGTCTCTTCAAATCATGACCCCTGGGGGTAGGGTGGGGCCAAAATGGCCAATCAAAGTATTGCATAGGAGTATATATGAAAAATCTTTAAAAATCTTCTTCTCAAGAACCAGAAATGTGAAAGAGGTAATATTACTTTGTAAAGCATCACTCACTTTACAAAGGAATATATAGAAAAATCTTTAAAAATTTTCTCAAGAACCATTTAAAGATACCAAAATTTCACATAGGAATATATAGGGAAACCTTTTAAAATCTTCTTCTCAAGTACTTCAAAGCCATAATTAGTAATATTTATATGGAATCATCCTCAGGTAATGTAGATTCTAATTTGTTCAAATCTTGATCCTCTGGGGGGTTAAAATTCAAGGCCCCTCCCCCCCCTACCTCAGTAAATATTAATTTCTTCATGGAATTAAGAGGGGTAGTCTTTTGATTTTTTTGTTTGACAACTCTTTTTCTATAACATAGACATCAACGAATGTTTAGAGCCTCTGGCTTGTGTTCACGGCACATGCACCAATGGTTATGGTTCGTTTGTTTGCCAGTGTGAACAAGGATGGTCTGATGTTAACTGTGACATTGGTTAGTGTCAGAATAAAGGGAAAATAATCAGCATTGTAAAGTACCTGTAGCTATATACATGTATTTTGCAGTTTTACAAAACATTTCTTTATACTTTGTGCTGACTATTTAACTAGAAGGATGCTATTATTTCTAATAAGCTCTAGTAATTTTCAACAATATTCTTGCTACATCAATACTGTGATTCACTTCTTTTTATGAGGGTTTCATTTTCATTTCAAAAGTGAATATTTGTCTACAACAAAGTGTATTTTTTTCTAATTTTACCACTTAACAAACCTCATGTCCCCTTGAACTCATATTCTTTCATCAAATCACGATGATTTGCTCATTTTCCTCCACAAGAATGTGCTTATAAGTATGTCTTTATTCCATCTTTAACTGTATAGTTTTCTTTTTATAGATGTTAATGAATGCTTGTCAACGCCTTGTAAAAATGGAGGAACGTGCCTAAATATGGCGGGTTCCTATTCATGTGCTTGTGCTCAGGGATGGAGAGGTCGAAATTGTACAGAAGGTACACAATCTCCTAGATTTAATTTAAAGAGCTTAACCTGAAATTATGGTCAGTGCATTCTTGAATTGGCGTATTCTTTGAATAAATGTCCGCCCTTCTTTTGAAACAGATATAGATGAATGTGCCACATCGCCTTGTGTCCATGGCTCCTGCAGCAATCTACCTGGAACCTTTCAATGTATATGTGATAAAGGATGGACGGGACGTTATTGTGACCAAGGTACAGTAGATTTATCTACAATTGTACAATATCCATTAAATTAACACCTACTTTCTCAAAAGTTTACAATCCTCATTATATCCCTTTTTGGCATATTGTCTTAAATTAGGTGTTTTGGTGACGTATTGTTCATGTTGTTGTTTTTGCAACAACAAAAAATACTTGTGTTCTTTTTCACTACTTTTTGTGTCTTTTTTAAAACTAAAAATATATGATTTTTTTTCTAGACGTGAATGAATGTCTGGTGAACCCGTGTCAGAACGGAGGGACTTGCCTGGATAACTCCGGATCACACAGCTGTGTCTGTTTGCCGGGATGGACGGGACAAAACTGTACTCAAGGTATGATGGTTAGGGGGAAACAAATTTGTTAAAAAGCTTTTACAGAAATCCAAAAGTTGATTCTTGTTTGGTTGTTTTTTGAATGTTCAGTCTTGTGTAGGTTGTAATTTTTCACAAACCCAGTTATAATTTCAAACAGTTAGGAACCATAATAAAGATAATAATTGCTGCAGTAGCTGTTGTGAAATTGTGGATCATACGCGAAAACCCAAATTTATGTGTTACAACGTTTGATCTTTACAAGAGGGAACATACTGTGATTGCAAATATGACCACTGGGTTTATAAGATCAAATTATATAAAACAGAATTTTATCAAAAAAATTAAAAATAACAACTTGACTCATATTTATTAAAGTAAAATGTATAAGTTTAACCGAATACATTTGAATTTTTTATTTAAAGATTAACAAAAAATTGATTTCATGTGAAAAAAAAACTTGAATAGAGTAATGATGATGGTTTCAGAAGGTAAATTTTGATTTTCCTAGAAAGTTTACAGTTCGTAAATAATTTTGAAATTTACTATTCCTATTATTTACTGCCAAATTAAGTCAGGGAATAAGAACAAATCCAATGGCCCAGTATTTTTTGTTTGTTTCATCTGTCCTTAAAAGGAAAATTTTACTCCACGATTAACTAGCATTAATAGAAATATCAGTTAGTATATTTTTACTCGTATTTATGAGACGGAGTTTTCATTTGCGCATTTTAACTCCACATATTGCATCAAATGACTATATCGACCAAGATATGATACCTTAACATTAATTGGATACGATATTTGCATAAGCAATCGCAAAACAAACCTGCGTGACCTGCCGTCATAAGAATAAGTGCTTTAGAGTCAAATTATGTCCCCTTTAAACCCTTGCACAGTGTTAGATCTAGAATCATCAAAACTTGTCAGTTGATGTATCTTCTGACATGAGGTATCATGACTCCGAAGTAGGTGACGATGATTTGTCAGAACTGTCGCAAATTTCATGTCTAAGACATACATGTAGGTGGAATTTTATCTTTGACCTTATCTGGAGTGCACATTATCATTAATCAATGCAGCAAGAATGATATTCCACCAAATTTACAACAACATTGTTAAAAGGTCGTAAAATTAATATATGTCTGATCCCATACTGAAGATGTCTGAATTTTGCACCCTGAAATTTATCAGTGAAACCATTTTTTGGTCTCACTGCAATATTTCAATGCAATAATTTCAAGTTACTAAAGAAAGAGAATGATTTATAACATGCCGTATTGTTTCTTGGAATATAGACGTTAATGAGTGTCTGGCATCGCCGTGTGTACATGGTTCCTGCAGCAACTTGCCTGGATCCTTCCTGTGTAGCTGTGAGGCTGGGTGGACGGGAACCTTGTGTGATAGGGGTATTTTATATTATAATAGTATACGTATTTCTTATAAAGCTTTCCTTATTCTATTTATGAACATTTACATCGTGTTTTTATCTTGTAATGAAGGATTTTCATTCTCTTTTCTTTTTAAGTTTTTTTTTTTTAAATCATTGTCGATTAATTACATTCTTATTAAGTACTTATATTTTTAATTGATTTTTATTTTCAGATATCAATGAGTGTGCGAATTCCCCTTGTGTCAATGGTGTTTGCAGGAATTCTGTTGGATCTTTTCAATGTCAATGTAACACGGGCTGGACTGGTGTACTGTGTGATCAAGGTAGTTCATAAGTCTTGTGCCGCCGAAACATGGCTGAAAAAATTGCCGAGTTAAACAATATACAATCAATTATAAGTCTTGTAGAAATCCACAAGCGCATAATAACTGTATATTTCTTTTTCAAATTATTAAGTCTTTATACTATATAACAAAAAGGTACGGAGAAAAGCTTTAAATATTTCATGTAATTTCTGAATTTTTTTTTTATTTACTAGTAGATGCTGTCAAAATAGTTCTAATGAAGGATTGATTTGATATTTTTTTCGTATTTTCTTTCAATAGATATAAATGAATGTTTAACTACTTCTTGTGTACATGGTACCTGTACCAATATACAAGGGTCATTCCAGTGCTCTTGTGAGCCAGGATGGACAGGCAGTTTGTGTGACCAAGGTATTTTCAATTTCATTTTGATCATTTATTTATAATAACCGAACATTGATATCTAATTTGAATTCTTTAAGGGGATATAATACAGATAAATTAATAAAAAACAATTTTCTTGGTTCGTGATTTTTAATGTTATCATATGCATATAATATATACTACTACTAGTAGTATTACCTGAATAATCTGGACACTATTAGTTCAATAAAAATTAGCATTATTAAAAATTATTCCGTTTTAAACAAAATTTTGGAATAGAAATTAATGAATAAACTTTTAAAAGTTTCTTCGTTATAGACTTGGCTATTGATAACTGGGAGATGACAGTGTTTTCAAGGGAAAAGTAAAAAAGAAGCATTAAAATGATCCTTTCTTATTCATGGGCATGTTTCTATTTCCCTAGATATAAATGAATGTTTGAGTACTCCGTGTGTACATGGTACCTGTACGAATACCCAGGGATCATTCCGCTGCTCCTGTGAACCAGGCTGGACAGGGTCTCTGTGTGACCAAGGTACACTCCCTTATTCCTTCATTTTTCTTATATTAATCAATGCAGCTTAAAATGCTTTTACAATTTTTTTGTTTTTTTTCACAATTATTGATATATACTTGTATTTTTTATATTCTTTTTTTCCAAAAAGTTTGATGATGGCAAAAATCATGTATAGTTTTTACTCAGAAGACCAGCAATGCATATAGTTGTATTTTTCTTTCTTTTGCAGATATAAATGAATGTTTAAACAATCCATGTGTCCATGGCACGTGTACAAATACGCTTGGATCATTTCAATGTTCTTGTGAACAAGGGTGGACGGGATCGTTATGCGATCAAGGTTAAATAATTAATATTCAAGACAATTCTCCCAAAAATGATAAAACAAAATACTTTTAAAGTGATTACCTCAAGAACAAGATTATTGAATTCTTAATATTCGACCTTTTTTTTCAAACAAGACTACATACTTTTTGATAATTGTCTATAGCAGAATGGTGGGAAATGTAGATTTATCTAAAAGCTTTTTTATCCGTTTGATTATTTATTTTTATATACAATATTTGGATTTGTTGCAGATATCAATGAATGTTTACAATCACCATGTAAACATGGACAGTGCAGCAACACTCTAGGATCGTTTACCTGTACTTGTGATGCAGGATGGACAGGAAATCTTTGTGACACAGGTAATTATTCAATTAAATATGTTAACAAAAAAAATTATTTTTCGTTATTCCAATTTTTTTTTATTTTCTTCAAGTCTGAAGAAAATTTAAGATCCACAATTCTGATTTGAAACTTTAAAATTCACTTTACATGACAATGTTTCAAAGATATCAATGAGTGCCTATCTACACCTTGTAATAATGGCGTCTGTACGAACACTGACGGATCCTTCCGCTGTACGTGTAATCAAGGATGGCAAGGGACTCTATGTGATCAAGGTATCCGTTTGGTACAATTTTAAAACAACAGTTAAATGCAACCGCATCTATTTTAAATCTAATTTTAAAGAACTGTTATGAACATAACTTACAATAGACTGTTTTTATATAGGCCTATATTCTTCATGTAAAAGTTGGATATATATCAATTCTCAACTATAACTTTAAATACTTATTTTAGACATTGATCACTGTTCCAATAACCCTTGTGTCCATGGTACCTGTACGGACACAGGTTCTTCATATAGATGTACGTGTGACCCTGGCTGGACGGGGCAAAACTGTGATCAAGGTAACACAACTTATTTTTTAAGAAGCATTGCCATTAAGGAGTTCTTATTTTTGATTATTCTACAATATGAAAGCATTTGTGACATTCAGTGCACATTATTCTACCTGAATAATGTGAATGTTTGTCGTATTTATAAAATTTGGATAAAGTATATTTCTCATAAAGGTACATTTATTAAAACATCCTGATTATTGCCATAAGATAAACTTGAGTTAATGTTATTTTTTCAGATATAAATGAATGTGTTACGTTAGCACCATGTGCTAATGGAGGAACATGTACCAATGTTGACGGAACATTCTTATGCACGTGTCCAATAGGATGGACGGGTTTAACTTGTAGGACAGGTAATGGATTCTAGATATCCTCCTTCAAATATGTATCAGTTGATTTATTCACGTTTATACATGTACTGTGTTTCATGGTTTTGACATTGATATCTTTAAACACATTATAGCTAGATATATTAAAATGAATTTCTATATTACCAGAAATGATCTTTTGGAATAAGCTGGAAAAAAATAAAAATAAAATTTTTTTAATAAGGATGTATGCACAATAATTATTATAGTAATATAATCATATTGTTTTTGCCTTACAGACGTTGATGAGTGTTTTAATTCTCCTTGTCTCCATGGCAACTGCTCCAATGTTTTTGGCTCTTATTCGTGTTTGTGTGAGGCAGGGTGGACAGGGACCAATTGTAGTCAAGGTTTGTACAAAGCTTTAATAAATGAATTTATATTTAAGGGGGCCGACTATAGTTTCCATTGCGCAATATTTCGCGCATCATAGTAAAATGAAGCGTATTTACTGTTTTAATGCAACTTTTTTCGCTTAATTATTAGAATTATACAAAATTAAGAAATTATAGGTATAAAAATGTAATTACAATTTGATATAACGGATTTTTTAACCAATTTTGCAATTGATAGGTAGGTTGACGTCGTTGCAGTGTGTTTTTGACGTTATGATAATCTGTAGCTCTTAAAGAAAGGGGTAGTAAAAATATTATTAAAGAAAAAGTAATAAACATACACTCTTGAAATTTAAAACATAGAAATTTGAGAATATCTCCAATATTTTTATTATGTTTTCATGTGAATCCATTGTGTACGTCATATTTTGTAATACTCTATAAAAATAGTAAAATTTGCTAATTTTTGGCATTTTGAGATGCCCCCTCTGGTAACAAGACGGTAGAATTTTGTGTTTCCTACATATATTGTATAATATAGTATTACTCATTAAATATTATAGTTTGAACAAAATGTCTATTGTAGTATTTGCATAATTTGCTTTAAAGTGCTTAAAATTGGCATTTTCCTATATAATCCTATAGTAAATGTACCTGTTTTTTGAGACGGTCCCTCAAAAATACCTGGACGGTAGATTTCCCCCAAACTTTGCATGTACACTCAAGTTAATGTAAGTTATATAAGGTATAAAAATGAAGAGTTTCGCTATTGTAGTTTTCACACAATAAAACTATAGTCGGCCCCCTTAAGAGTGCTCTGAAAAATTAGAATAAAAAGAGTGCAATTTTTATCTAAATGATTCATTTTTGTTGCTTGGTTTAAGCTTTTGCAGTTTTATTGAAATGAAATTGAGTTGTTTCTATTGATAAAATATTTTAACAGAATTCAACTAAGATATCTTAACTTTACATTAAGTAGCACGTATAAATATGCTTTATAAACTTTGAAATAGAATATTTAGATTTTAATTTCTGTAGTATTTTAAACTTTTTAAAAATGGGTACCTTTCATTATTTATAATTAAAACATCTATCTTTGAAATTGTTACAGATGTGGACGAATGCCTCCAGTTACCATGTGTCAACAATGGAACTTGTGTCAATACTGCTGGATCTTTCTACTGTCAATGCCCTGTTGGTCTGTCAGGGGAGAAATGTGACTTAGTTGGTAGGTGTAATAGTGTGTTTTGTGTGTTTTTATGTTAAATTTGTGATCAAGTAACGTTTAATTTACCTTTATCTTATTTCTATTTTAGATATTACAGATATCACTCTGACATTTGATATCGTCAATTTCCCGTGGGTGGACGATTTGGCAGATAATTCTTCAATAATTTACCAAAGCTACGCTGGAAGGTTCTGTCGAGATGTAAGTTAAAATTGTAACAATAGCTCTAAGATTCTGCCAAGAAAAAATAAGAATATTATGACGATATCAACAACTTTGATTTCATTTACAGGTAGATATCATATTCGCTTTCCGAGCTGCCGACTACCCTGGTTATTTGTATTGTAAAGTATTGTCCTTTGGGTAAGCAAATGCCATTTACTTCACCTTTAATTAATGTAAAAAAAAGAACTTGATAGAATTCATTTTAATTAACAGATATCATCTCCTATGCTTATAAAATATAACATCTTCGTTAGTCAAGGGTTTTCGGTCCGCACCGCTCCCCATGAACCGAAAACCCTTGGCTAGTGAAGATGAAAATATAAGAGAAGAAAAAGTAGCAGCTGCTATTTTTGGTATGTGGCATTTATGTTTCATGTTGTCAATTTACGTTTAAGGAAAGACCCCCTGAACATATCGGTAGTCCTTACACTGGGAGGGCATGACTACACCTCTGGATTCGATGTACAACTGAGAGACGCAATATTTGAAACGACTCGGGAATACAGATATCTCAACTATATTGTCCATTTAATCGGAGATATACTCATCGTATCAGGCAGAATAGCTCACGGTAAAACTTCATTGTATAATTAATGTAGTTTCTTATTTATTTCCTTATTAGAATGTCTTAACTTTATAATTTTCGTTTTAATTAAAAATATATCTTTTTGAAAAATCAGAGAATTATACTAACAAAGTAATGAGTCAAATATTCCCATATTCAACGTTTTTTTATTTAAAACTTTGTTGGTTATTTTTTAAAAGACACATATATCAAGAATTTGGGTAAAGATTTTTACGTGATAACTAGTTTGTGGAGGTTGTCATTTTCCTTGACAATGAAATAATGAATTAAGAAAAATGAAAAATGTAGAATTTTATTTTAAATCTAGAAAAAATAAAGCATTGTCACGAATATTGCATATTATTCAACAAATTCAACGTTTATTTAAGTATTACTGGCATCACATATATTAAAATGTTTAAATAAGATAAATGTACTTGAAGTTCTGTCTATTGTCATAGTTTTTGACTTATAATCCTATGCCAGCAGAAAAACGTGGCGAAACTTTACTCTCTTTCTCGATTTTATTTTAACCATAGTCGCATGTAGTCTCTTAAAATTAGAATTGTTTTATTCCAATAAATATGGCATTAATAGTATCCAATGTACAAGGTATTCAGTGCAAAATTTGCAATCATCGTATGACAAAAATATATGCTTTCGCTTTAAATTCAATTCATGACTCTTTCGTTCAATAGACTTCTAATAAATACGCTTTGTAGGAAAATATTTCAAGTTATCCAATTAATTAAAAGAATTTATTATTTTTCAGATCTTAAGATATGAATATTTGTAAAAACATATATCATATTCATGAAATACAAAGTTGAAACTTGCATACATAATTTACATCGCAGTCATGACGATTGTTATAATGAAAACTGGTTGCCAATGGCTTTGCATTGATTTGTTGCAGATTCATGGCTTACGAATATGACGATGTATATATACGATGACTTCCGATACATACCCGAATACTCGAATAGTAATTCGACTGAATTTAAGAATTTTGAAAGCTCATTTTGCAATGATGTAAGTATGCGTGTCAGTCGATATTTATGATTTTTAGAGAGATAATTTCATATGAAATTTACCATAAAAGGCATCCTAAATAAAAGTTGATATGGTTTACTGTTAATATTCATGTGTCAATTTAATAGCTTATTACCTTAATGATTCATTTAAGACTTATAATTCAATATTAACAAGGAAGTAACTATCTCTTCTATTCAATTTTGATAAATTAATGATCGCATAAATTATTTTATTGAATAATTTTATTTGCAGATTGACTCATTCTTTCAAAACAGTAATTTATCGTCTCGATATTATCGCTGTTTCTTTGATCATATTGGGTAAGCTTCCTCATACTTAAAAATTTCAAACAATAGATTTTTTTACTTGTAGTCAATTACTTATGTCCAGTTACTTAAAAGAACATGTGTACTGAGTATTTGCTATCCATCTTTTCTTTTCTCCATAAACTGTGAAGATAATTTTTCTTCAGATATAGTAATTTTTATTTCATCAAAAATATACAAGCTCATTTTTTTATACCAGATTTCGCTATACTAAATTCATAATTTCTCATGTTTTAGGTCTGTTGCACCACATACTTTGACCTTCATAATGGTCTTCAATGGAACTGACACAGTGTCACGTGACATGACAACGAACGTGATCAGTGTTGGAGCTCCACATTACAACGTGGAGAATTTGGATCTGATGTTCATCGGTTCTCAGTTTGTCTATCTGCATCGTGGATACAACAACATCGCCATTAATATAACCGATTTTACAACAACCTCTGCTCCCATAACAACGGAAAGTCCTCGTGAGTATTCTTTGCTCCTTCCTTTAAAAGAACGGTAAAAACCGTTTACCGTTGTCTTTGAGAAATATTCTTTATATAGGTGTATGCTCTAAGATGTACTATTGAAAATATTGTTGTAATATAAAACTTATGAAAAAGAACTGATAAACAATTTCTTTTCTTAATCTAATTACCTTTCTATTCATTCAATTGCAGTGAAAACATTGATAAACATCACCTTTGTGTTAAAAAATCTGACATACACGCAACAGTTAGCAAACTCAGAATCCCAGGAGTTCAAGGCATTGGCATTCCCCTTCTGCCAATATGTGAGTAGAATTGCCCAATGCATTGCTTTTTTCGAATTTGGAATATTTGTAGATATACTGATATCTTAATGTTCTGTTTCATTTCATGACGGTCTTTTTGTTTTGCAGTTAACCGATCTTTATTCCACTCGAGACCGATTTAAGAATATTTACGAACTGTGTCAAGTAATGGCTTTTATGTAAGTATTGAACAACCAACGCAACCAAAAAACCTCCCGGTGTAGAACTCATTCATTCATTGCTATTTCTATTGATATTTAGTGTATATTTGACAAGCGTAATCATTGAAACCAAAAAATATGCTAGGAATTATGTATGTTTTGCCTTTTTTGCAGCCAAGAAAATGGAAGAGATAAGATCAATTTTATCCTGCAGTTTAAGGGTGCACAAGATCCTACTCTTCAGGAATTTATATACGGGATTTTGATAGAGAATGCCCCCAGAGCTATAGTAAATGGGGAGATCTCAATAATTGTTGGTCCACTGGCTGTGTTTGATGACTCCCTGGCCATTAATCAGGCCACAGTTACTTACTCACTGCCACCAGGTATGTATAAACAATAGGTAATAATTAACTGTCAAAATTTGATTGGGATTTGAATATATTTAAGTAGATTTTTCATGGAAAATCATTTTCTGTTTTTAAAAAAAAATTTATCCGTGGTACAGTGAAATAAAGGAGATTCTTTTTGCAATATTGTTTAATTGCAAATCATGGCAAGAAAAAAATTCACAATACCATACAAAATGAAATGATTGCGTTATAGTTTTTCACTAAAACACAGGAACAAACAGTATGATGATTGAAACACCAAGGTTACAATTAGATCATCATTTCATTGTAAAACCAAAAACTTTCCAAACTATTTGTTTTTTTTATTTACTTCTATTAAAGATGTAGTAAACTATATCTCTAGCAACATTGCACGTACCAAGAAAATATTTTTGGAAAAAAATTATGAACTTTGGAGTCTTGCCTATTTACCTACTTTGATTTAATATTAGATCAATAAATTAAATTAAATGACACTACAGGCCAATTTGAATATGATTGACTACCTAAATTAAGGGTAACTTCAAAAATAGGTAACTTAAATGATATCCTCTTTGGTAAAGTTAGAGAATTTGTAAGATTTTTCCACAATGACAAAAATTTATGCAAAATTTTGTATAGATTTACATAGAAAACGATACAGAATCGTTTATCTAAGCATCAAGGAAAACTTTAAATTTCTTTATATTTTAGAAATTGATTGTTTATACCATTTACATTAAAAATCATTCAAAAAAAATTATATCATTTCATGCATCGAAATTTTGTTTGTGTTATGTGCCCTTAAAGTAAGATAATGAATAACCTGTTCAGACCTTACAAATAATTAAAGGTCCAAACATGACCTCCCCGTGCCCGAAAACTGTCACAAGTTCTATAAATGCTCCTTTGGAATCTCTTACCTGTTTGAATGTCCGGGAAACACCGTATTTTTTCCGGACAGAAACCAATGTGATAACAACGATGGGTCAATAAAATGTTAACCGGGAAAAGAAGATTTTTTTGTTTGAGAAATCCAGATTCATAGACTCATTTTTGTGTATTTATTTAACCTTTCATGTTTATTTCATCGCATCATGATTTTTTGTCATAATATGAAATTAAATCAATTATTGTTATTATTTGCAATTGTGCTTTTTAGTTATTGTTATTAGTGATATATCAATATTTGCACTAAAATGAGTGCAGTTTGTGTTCGACTCAAATCTTCTTTGTATTCACGTACAAATAAAAGTTCATGTTCATTTTTTACATATTGAATACAAATAAACATGGATATATATTAAAAGTAATTTTTATTTGTGGGTTTTTTTTTTATTTCTACTGTACGAATAATGTGGTGTCGGTTTTAAGTTTAAACTATATAATGACGACATTTATACAAGGGTTGTCCCGTAAAATCGTGGACAAGTTGTCTAGTGTAAAAAATAAACTTCACTGCGTTCTGAAATTTTCACTATTATTTAGTACATATTTTAGTAATATACACAGCAAATTTCAGATAAATATATGCATAAATAAACAAATTATGTGATTTTATGACATGTATTGTATCGCCTTACGGCGCATGGATTATATCGTCAAAGTGTTTAAAACAGCGTCACCATTTATCTTTGCTGAAAATGAAGTTGGATGAGTCCGACTTAAATTTAGGAATTTCATTGATACACATTCTTTAGTCTCCATAAACAGTCGATGAACCAACTGGCACCCTTATGCGATCTTCTGAAGATTTAACAGTAAGTTACGGACAATATTCTCATCATCATTCAACTAAAAGAAAATCTCATATCGGCGGTCTACTGTGACAGCGTCTTTTGCTATTACATTAGGAGATTGTCCGTATGTTTTGTACTCCCCAGGGACAGATCAAAAAAGACTGTGATAGAAAACTCCTATTTCATTTGTATGTTAAGATATGGTGATATTTTTATAATCTTTTTTCCTCTATGGTCATTTCAAGTTTCTAAAGGTATCATTACAGCATCGAATCAAAACGGAACTGCTCTCCGGTGTGCCGTAACGTCATAAAACGTCGCCATTTTCCGTGTGTTGTGTTTATTTACCACTTTATTTGAAATCGAGAAATGCCAAAAATTAACCAAATGCCTTAAAATTTTTACAAATTTACAAAATTGATTGTGGAATTGAATTAGGATAATTTTAATTAAGTCTTATATATTTAAAACTTTAATTTTGAATTCAAACTTGTGTATTTTTTAATAAAACCTTGGTTTTTTTACTTTCAAACAAAAGTGCACATTCAAGCATAATAAAATCTTTTTTTTGCTATATTTTATCAAAAAAAAACATATATTAAAATGATAAATAAACATTTACTGAAATTTTCAGCTAAGATGCGCCCATTACTTTTAAGTTTAAACGCTATATACGATTTTGGACAACATTTATATATACTATTTCTACTAAATAACTTGCAAATGACACATAATTATTTACTTATATCTCTAAAACATACATTAATTAGAATGTCATTTCCATGTGGAATGACTGAATTATCTAAGTTTATTTTTCGCTAGCATGCGAAGAACGGTGAAAATATTTTCTTATTTAATTATTTATTTAACTGGACGTTCTTTCATTGTCAAATCGTTTTCCAGAAACTGCAGATAGAGTACATTTGACCTAAGGTCACCTACGATCATATGTACTCACCATGTTACTTGTTTTCTTATTTTTAAACGGATCATAAATGTCGAATATACTACTACACCAGGTGCTTCGAAGAAATATTTAACAATGTGTGGTCTTTCCTCATATAAGTAAATCTAAAATATCATGAGTAAAGCACTTCTTACTTTTTTTACTTGCAATTCCCGGTTCATTGTTCTTCATTCAATGATTTACTGTCTAAGTTACAGCCTGTAGAATCTAACCTTTACTACTTTGTTATATGTTTGCGTATAATAAATGACAAACTTCAGTTCTCCTTCTATTAGTTTTATCTGTCAAAAATCACTGAAAAATAAATTTATATGTCAAAATTAGAAATATTGAAGATGAACACCAATCACTAAGTTTTATACTGCGTGAAGATTTATAAATAGCCCAGATGAACTATTAATAGAAGAAATTTTAACTAAAATTTGTTAGTTTTCCTGTATTTATTTTCCTACATAATGGGCTAGTTATTTAAAAGATAAAAATAAAATTTGCTGGTCAAAAATCGTCATTATTTTAAGGTCGAGCATCATTTCTAAACGTTATTGAAGTGAATTCAGTTTTTAATTTAGCTAACAATTAATCAAACGTTTTATTTCCTCCTTGCTATTAGAAGAAACCTATAATTCAGTATTAAAGTAGAAACAGATACCGATTTATTGATTGCTCCAGAATACAATAGTTTATTTATTTATTTCTGGCACAGATCCAAAAAAGATATTCCTTCATTGACTGCTTCTCCCACCTGCATCTCAATGTAAATTTCTCCTTGAAATATATCTTATATAGCTGACGAAAATAGAAAAAAAAATTAATGGCTTAAAAAGGTTGGTAGATATTATTAACACGCTGGCTACATTTCCATAATGCAAAAACTAATGCAAATGATTTTTTTCTCATAGACAATCCACATCAAAGTTATGACAATTATTACATTTATGGTAATAAAATGTTAGGCAACAGAACTTTCCGGTAACATGCATGTGAATTGTTCATAATATGTAATGATGATAATAACATAAACACACAAAGCACTGAGTAAACTCTGAATCCCCATACTGGCATGGTCTTGAAATGGTTAAAATTTGTGGTATTTCACTATTATTCAATTATTTCTGTCTTTGTTGTCTCTTAAATCAATTATTTTGGCCTTTCTATGTTTTGGAGGTCCGTGTTTGCTCGGCTCCTGTTTTGTATTGTTTTATGGACTTTTGATCTTGAATATTGTTCCTCATCTCCAAATGTTTTATAGACAGCATGGTGTCGTAGCATTGTATTGACTTCACTACTACAATGTTCTTTACGACTTTTGAACAATTAATAAGCGTTTTTAGTTCTGAAAGCTAAAAGAAACATTAATTTTATCAGAAATTATTTGATTATATTGAGTACATGTATTACATTTCCTTTAAGCCTGAAACATTCGCTTTATTATTATATGCCATTCAGAAGAAAAATTCCGAGCATGAGAATGTATTAGAATGATGAAGTGTTAAAAACACCATCTTGTTATGAATATCTCCAAATATTATTTTTGTATCAAAATTCTTTTAGTGTCTGATTTTTAAGAGACTTAAGGTAAAATTCAAAATGTTCTGAAGTTATCTGAAAGGATATGGGACAAAATTACCCATATATACATAAAATGAGAATAATAATAAACCAGACCTTGGTGTTTTTGTCAACAAGTTTATTATTCCTATGTAGGAATACAGTAAACAACATAAATCAGGGGTACATTTCAAATGATAAATATATATACCACTGTTTGATAAATAGTCACAAAGATGATAACAACATAACAAAATGTGATTAATAATATAATAATAGTCTCCCTTTGGAAAAAAAAATGATTTGTCACGAGGCCTCATCCTTGCAGGAGTTACTGTCCGTTGGATACATACAACTATTGACAGACGGAACCCATATTAGTCCAGGCGAACACGTCTGAATTTTCTCCTGACCGGACTCGCACTGTATATATAAACTACAATTGAACGGATGAGCAAAGTAGCCATTGCTTTTCTGTAAGCAAGGGAGAATATCCGGACAGATTAAGTCGTTCTTTGGGTAGATACACGTTTGAGCATCTGGGTCGTAAACCAGGTTCATGGCACATGTGAGTTCTTGGCCCTTGTTAAGGCTGATACATTGTATAAACTTTTTACAGTCATCGGGATGAGGGTGAAGAGTTCCAGCTTTTGCTTTTAAACAGGGTTCTCGTTCATACTCTACAAAAATAAAAAATATATATATACCAGCTGATGCAAGACAATGATATATAAGGTGGATTCCATGTTTGTGTGGTTAATCCTTTCTTAAAATTCATAGAATATCACTATCAGTTTCTCTATCTTGTCAAATCTTTAATGAAATAAGAATATTTTTTTGTTTTTAATTCATTTTAACTTTGATTTCTTTTATAATACCCCAATAAGGTGAATATGTTTATATTCTTTACATAACCATTATATCTTTTGAAAAAAATTATTCAGAAAGACTTTGTTTGCAAAATTTATTTAAAGATTGGAGACATACATGATTTAAAGTATATTAATGTAATAAATTTATACAAACAAAATATACTCACAGTCAATAGAAACGCAACACCCTAATTTGAGGGTGAAAATTAATATTATAACTATGTACCAAAAAAGTACATCTTTTTTTTCAGTTATTTATTTTGATTTTTATTGATTTCTTTTATAAAATATTCCAATAAAGTGAATATGTTTATATTCTTTTCATGACCATTGAAAACCAAAATATTGTTAAAATTTATTAGAAAGATTTTGATTTCAAAATTAACTAAAAAGACTTCCGGTAAGAAAAAAAACATACGTTAAATAATGATTTAAAGTATAATAATGTAATAAATTTATACAAACAAAATATATAAACGTAGGCATTACACATATTTTTCATCAAAAATAGCAAAAAAGCACAAAATTTGATTTTTGTTGATTCATAAAACAAAAGATACTCAAAGGGTGAAATAAAGCTACCATATATCGATAGAAATGAATACTTACTGGGTCTTCCGGGGTAGACAGATCTTGTTTGATTGCTGGTGAATACTGTGTCTGTAGTGGTCGTAGGGGATGGAGAAGTTGTCACTTGGGTAGTGGTAGTTTTAGGACTGGCGGGTTTGTAACCTGGGGGTTTGGGAGGAGCTTTGTCAGGGTCTGGACATTCCATTCCTGGTCTGTCATGGACGCAGTTGTTTGATGAAGCATCAAACACCAATTCTCCAGTGCAGGTTTGTAGTATTGACTTTTTGTGTTCACACTGGAAATACTTATTGCAGTCGGTTGGATGTCTGTAAAAGCTTCCGTCTTGAAGTGAACAGGGATCCCAAGCAAGTACTGTAAAAAAGCAGTAAAATATTGAATTTTTACTACAGGAAAGACTATTTGGAAAAACAGTTTCTTGGCATTATCATAAATCTTAATTTTAATAACATTATTGTGTATTAAAAGTGCATATATTCATGTATATAAATGTACGTTGAAACTCATACACAATAAAGAAAATTAAAGCTAAAAATGTTTTCTTTTCAAACACGAGAAATCGAACAGCTTATTTTTACTATAAATAAAACGTTTTTATTTGAATCCTTTTTGTCACTTACACATTTCCCTGGTGGCTTCCACAGACACAATACTTTCAGTACTCTGATTAACAGATGAGGTTGTTGTTAATTTCTTGGTGGTGGAAGATGTTGTTATGTTAGTCACGCTCTCTGTCGATGACGTTGCATTCGTTAATGACGGTTGGGTAGTTGTAGGTTTTGTAGAGTGCACAGTGCTTGAGGAAGGTTTAACAGTGGTAGGTTTTTGAGTAGTGGGTTTTTCTTGTATTTTATTGAAACCTACTGGTGTTCTTTCTCGTTCAATTTTAATTTTAACTTCATCTAATTCTATTTCAAATCTATCAACCAGTGCTATGTTTGATGATGTTGTGTTGACTTTTGGAGCTGATGTTTCTATCACAGATATTATGTCCCTCTTTGAGGCGTCTTTTTCCACGAAAAATAAGGTAAAATTGATGTGCTTATCTCTAAAAGAGAAAAAAAGAAGTTAAGTCAGTTTTGTATTTCATTGGAAACTCTGTAACAGTAAAATATAATATAGAAACGTTTATAATTCAAATTAAGTCCAAAGGCTTTTCAAATAAATCAGAATAATGTAATTTATTTGTAAAATTTGAATTTTGATTTCAGGATATGGAACCAAAATGCCCCATTATGCAGAAAAACTTCTTTATGTTTAAATGGTTGCTTATGTACTACTTATATTTTAGTACTTACTTTATGGACAAAACCTCGCATCCACGATACGTGGATTCAAACTGACTTTTCTTGTAAAACGTATCCATCTGTAAAATATAAATGTTACATTTGTTAAAAAACACAACAATACAGAATGAACGTGTAGGCTGTGGTTGATAAAGGAATGCATCCATTACGTACATTGAGGTTAAAATATACTTTCTTAAATATTTTTCATGAAAGGGAAAAAGTATTATCATTATAAATTCAGTTTCGCAATGTGCGTTGTTCAAGACTTTACGTCATTTAATATCCATTTCAAAATTTGCTATGAAAAAATGTTTCAAAATGATTATGTTATTTTTTAGTAAGCAGATGTTTTGAGCAACACAAAACTGATGACTTAATGTTCTTAATATGTAAATATTGTTTTGTTCAACGTGCCTCCCTTCATTTTGCGTGTTAAAAAACAATTTTATACATTAATAAACATTTTAAACATTACAGTACATGTTTTCAGTATACTCCTTACTTTTGACACTGAATAACTGACGTCGGTATTCGAGATATAGATGTAGCAATAACGTATAGAATTTAATGCTTGCTTTTAAAAAAAATTTGGTCCGTAAATTCTATTGCTGGTAATCTTTTAATATAACATGCAAATGCATATTTATGCTGTAAATGGACGTGATACACTGCAAACGACATAATTTTGTTTTAAAATATAAATGAACGAGGAAACTAAAAGTACTGAAAGTACTGAGGTACATGTAACTAAATGATATCCCCGCCTCACATATATGGCAGAGCCCATGTTTTATTTTGCTCTGGGAGACCCGAAATAAGTGTCAGACCAAAGAGAAAAAATAGAAGATGCACTATAGCATTATGTAATAAAGAGTCTGTGAAATTAACATTAAATTTTATTCAGTGGTATAGGAGGAGTTGTGGATAAGAGATGGGCACCTTTCAATATATTAGAAAGAATGGCTGTGTCCATGTTGTGGGAAACCAAAAATATGTGTCGGATCAGAAAGCAAAATAAGAGGTATATAATGATACTATAAAACAAAGATTCTGTGAAAGTCTCATTAAATTTCATTTAGTGGTATAAGAGGAGTTGCAGATAAGAGATGGATACTCCAAAGCATAACAGACGTACAGACGGATGGACATCCCGATCACTATATACCCTTCCACTTTTCAAGTGGGGGTATAAAAAAAGAAATATGTACAAAAAATTATTTACATTCGTTTAAGAATGAGTTGATACCAAGCGGTTTGATAATATTGAACATGTGTATGTTGTTTAAAAAACTGAATTGAGTTTTTACTTATGTAAAAAAATACCTATATTATTTAAGATATAATGTCATGGTTCTTGAAACTTTAATATGCACACGTTTTTTACCTCCACAATTTAATTTTCTCATCATAATTAATTATTTTATCTCTGATGCTATACTTAACATAATTATTCATTTAATAATAAAAATGTTGACTCTATTTATTCTATTATATGGCTGCATAAGATAATACCCATTCTCTTCAGTGGAAAAAAAAAACCGCAAGTAAAGTAGTTATCCTATTGTCTGTGGCGAATTTGTCATAGTGTGTGACAGGTTCGTTTAAATCCGGAATTTTTGTTGCCTTTTCTTGACAGTCGTATCACGCCGCACTATACGGCCCTAAGATGGAATAATGACAATCCGACGTAAATCAAGTAAGTCGATGTCTTGATCGGGGAGTCGGCAGGTAGACCATTAACCAAACAAGAGATAGTGTAGATATATAGGTCTCACAAATGTCTCCAACATTGCCCATTTGTGCAATAGTAGGAAATTCAAATATTATATATTTGACACTGCCTGTGGTACATTTTCATTGCACTTTCGTGAATTCATCTAAATATACATAAAAGCTGAAGTTCATTGTTTTCTTTTCTCTGCATGTTACTTAAAATATCATGGAGTGTGCATATTCATACAATTACTCATTCTTGTTTAAGGAAAATTCTTGAGACATTCAAATATTTGATATTTGGCACTCTTTGTGATAAACACTATTGTAGTTTTACAATTTAATCTAAAAGTACATAAAAGTTAAAGTTCATTTTCTGTATGTTGCTTAAAACAGCTGTGTTTATGTGAGCACGTAAGTGTAAAAGTGGGACGATAAAGATCTTGCATTACATATCTGATATATTAGTTGCGATATTATAATAAATTATAAAATTATTTTTAAAAAGTATTTTATTTCATTTTCTGTCTTGACATTAAATCAACTGTTACATTATAAATAATAAAACTATTCAAACGAATTAGTATTTTATTCCATTTTTTTTTTTGTCTTGACATTAAATCAATGAATTATTCTTAGACTATATAAAATCATGTGTGCTTTGAAATTAATACTAGAAGTTCATCAATTTCATTGACTAAAACTTTACAAACACAAAAAATATACATGTACATATTATTGATACCAAGCTTCTATTAACAAGTTGTTTACAAACAGTTGTGTAGTTCATTTAAGAACACCGACTAAAATTTCATTTAAAAAATTTAAAAAACATCACATTTACAGTATAATCAATTGCTGAAAGTCTGTAGCTTAGTTGAGAATACAAAAAAGCACAAGATTGACTAACAGTATAACACGCTTTACATTCTGAACTTTTCTTGTCCAATCTTCCGAGGCTGCTTAAAAGTGAAAACGTTTTACCCCTAATCAACGACTTATTAGTTCTACAGTATGTTTGTAATATCACCATCATCTCTTCGCTTCGTACAAGCCGCCATTTTCCAAGAACAGGTACTTTCATTTTCAATTTTTAGATAGGTCGTTCGTGTATCGTTTCGTACCGATATTTGAATGCTTGTATCGTAAACCGTATCTTAGAGGAAAATATCGATATGTATCGGTGTATCGGTATATCGTCCCATCCCTAATATTTATACAATACTTATATATCTATATTTTAAACTTTTTTTTGTTTGAGCAAAAGTAAAAACGAAAATCCTTATCGTCTGATATTCTGATATTTTAGCCCCCTCTCCTCTATTTCCTAAGATCCGAGTTCCCAATAGACAGTTTGCCGACGTCCATGCAAAACCATACTGACACTGAGTAAAGACTGGGTGATGTATATGTATTATTTATAAACCCGGCTCTATTTTTTCTGTGGTCAGCAGGAAGTAAATGACCACTGAGTTTTTGCTGGGTGTAGGTAGACTGACAATACAGCGCTCTTGCACAATGTTTGACGTACGGAAGACGAATTTTATTTGGTTTTATATATATATATATATATTTTTATTTTCATTATCACATCAGGTTAATGCCAGGATAACATTTTCGTACTTGTGCAATATTCAATATATTCATCTACCAAAATACATTGACATGGCATATTTGCATATGAACGATCATATAAGACACAAACGTTATTATATGACTATAATTGTCAGCAAGCCCTCCTAACATTGACAGTGGGGTTACAGATGTAATCAAATAAAGTCGGAACTTAAACAAAAAAACAGGTTATTACTGAATATGGAAAAAAGCTTGTGTGGTCGTCGTCATTTCGAATTCTTCTATATAAAAGCATTTTGTATCAAATATTTTATATGAGTTCAATTGAGAACAATTGACAAATGAGATACCTTTGATCGAAATTCTATTTTCACTCTAAAAAATACTTTCCAATGAAAGAATTGTTCTTAAATTTGTACAAAAATCAGGTAGAAATACTTTTACAATGTAAAATATCGTGGGATTCGTGAGCTATAATGCATCGTCGGTATATTTAGTGTTGTTAACCAATTTTATTATGATGCATGCGCAATCGTGAGAAATAAATTAATTACCTGTTGGCAATACGCCAGTGCGATGTTATTAAAGTCATTTGATGAAAGATTTTCAAGGCTCTCATCAAAATTGCTGCTCTTGATTTTCAAAGCTAAATTGGCACGAAGCATCTCTGCAAAAAAAGAAATATATCTGTAATATGGAATGGAGGATACCATGTATATTAATGATTTGTAATGAGTCCTGGGGCACTTCTTACTTTATATTGGCAAAAAGGTACACTAAAGCTCACTTTTTAAACCATTATGTTTAAAATTTGAAAAATTATAGATCTGGTACATGTATACTGGTATATTTCTTCTGCAAATATTCTTTAAAATATCTACTCAAGATTATCTATGATCATTACACAAATAAACATTTTTTTTTACCGGAAAAAGAAACAAATTATAAATAAGGACACAAAACCGAATGTTTTCCAGAACATCTTTGTTGGCCTTGCCATAAAATGAAAACTATTTGTTGTTATTTGTGAATTAAGACTGTGAATTTTAATTAAGCGGTTTCACGCAGTAAAATAACACCAAAAAGATAGTCGAAACCCACAGTGACGTCTTGTTCTTAGCCTTTACACAAATTTTGTGTGGCCTTCCAGGACTTGGACATGAGCAAAGTCCTCAATTGTTAATTTGGTATTCAGTAATAATCTCCTATGCAACTTTAAAACGTCATTTTTCTATTTATAATTTACTTACCGATTTCATTTTCATGTGTTTCTGGAAAAGAGAATATAAATAAAATGACTATTTAAGCATTTTCATAGTGTGCCTCTATGAAAAGTTTTGAACAGCATTTCTCTACTGTTTAAATGAGTTATCGAAATTCAAAGCTATCTACCTGTAAATAGTTTACATACAAAATTCAAGTACTGTTATGTTTTCTGATATTAGGGGCAGAGGTTTACAAATAATCAGCAAATGAAAACATTAAAGAGATCATTTAATAACCACAATATAATTCTGATGTAAATATCCTTACTTTTCAATTCTACTGCAAAATATATCGCAGCTCCTAAACTGGCAGCAAGAATAAGCATAACACACATTCCAAATATTGGACGACAGGTTTTGCGAACCTTACGTCCAAATGGCTCTGGTGCAGGTTGGATGAAAGCAAATGGGTCTAATGTTTCTCTCGAACCATACAGTTTCCTGTTGGCCAAGGACTGAATATCTAGTCTAGAAGAAGTGGAACTTATACGTCTTTGATTGATATCATGGACACTTGTTTTACTATGTGCACTAGCTAAGCTGTCTGTTGTAGAACGAATGCGGCTGTTTCGAACCAATGCCCTATCACAGTCTCTTTTTGTATTTGAAAATGTCGAAGTTTGGCTATTTCTCCTTGTTTCCTCACGTTTAGACGTGTCTGAAGTCTTGCTAACACGACTTCGATCGTCTGAAAGATTGTCCCTTCTCCTTTGTTGAGCAGCACTATATCTCCCATCTTCCGACAAATTTTCCTGTCGTCGGCTGGGACTGTTTTGGTTTGGACGTCGATTGGCGCGTCTTTTTGGGCTCTCTACTTCTGAGACCTCGCTGAGGGAGGTTGTACTATACCCAGAAGTTTCTTCGATCTGTCGCCTCCGACGTCTCTTTTTCACTCTCTTTTCGTCTTCTGATACTGAGCAATTTAAATCCGACTGAGCAGTGTGAACTCTAGGTATTATTTGACTCGATGATAGTTTCCGGCCAGAAAGTTCTCCCGCATATGTTTGGCTGTGATGAAGTTGCCTCTGCAAGTACATTAAGAAACAATTTTATTACTACACACGTATGATTCTTATAAATCTAGTCATCAACACATTCAACATTAATATTTTAATTATTCCAACATAACTATTTTCATTTTTTTTAAACGAAGTACCCTTTTGTACGTATAATGAAAAGTTGAATTAAAAATATAATACCAAACGGCGTGTCAAATATTTAGAAGTTGTCATATCTATTTCATTTTTGATGTAGCTACACTACTTTACAAATAATGCATGTGCAATTACAAGTAAGAAATATACATATATATAAGTGTTTCCGGTCACCACATTTATTCTTATCAATGAAAATCATTCAAAGGTTTGCTCTTATCGAAGAACAAACGAATATTTCTAACACAAGAATTACGTCATATGCCCATTACTCACCCTACCCCAAACACGGAAAGTCTTGTTTTAGTATGATCGATAAATTGTGGCAAAATCCACGATGTTTTTTTTTAATAATATTACATTTATTTTTTTAGGAAATAAAATGTATAAGAATAACATATAGGTGAATTAAGACGGAGACCAAGAGGATATGATACATAACTCAGAATTCTGGATGTATAATCAGTGATGACAGCATCAAACACATCAGTAGCATTACACAAACTTTTAAGCAAAGCATAATACACAAATCTTTGTAATCATTAATATTTGGATAAGAATCATTGATAGCTATTTATAGTGCCTGTGTAATCCCTTTTTTGTCCATGCAGCGAATTACAGGGAGTGATACAGGGAAATACAGGGATGATACAGGGAGGTACGGGGTATACAGGTGGAACTGACATGTAGTACCAATGTATGTCTGTAATTATAAGATTTATACAGAGAGTTACAGGGAGTGATACAGGGAGATACAGGATGATACTGGGAGTTACGGGGTATACAGGTAGAAATGACATGGAATATCAGTGTGTGTCTGTGAAGTACTATGACAGTCATTATAAGATTTATACTGCGAATTACAGGGAGTGATACAGGAAAATATGGAGGGATACAGGGTTGTAAGGGGTGATACAGGGAGATACGGGGTATAAAGGTAGATTGACATGTAGTGTTAGTGTGTGTGTGTGAAGTACTGACAGCCATTATAAGATTTATACAGAGAATAACAGGGAGTGATACAGTGAAAGACAGGATGATACAGGGAGTTACGGGGTGATACAGGGAAGTAGAGGGTATACAGGTAGAATTGACATGTAGCGTCAGTGTGTGTCTGTGAAGTACTGACAGTCATTATAAGATTTATACAGCGAATTACAGATCATGCATGTCAAAAACGCCTATCATAAACCATCAATTCCAAGTTTAATTATCAAAAATATGGTCTATCAATTGCGTGAAATATGTGAAAGTGAATTATTTTACATTAAAAATTAATTGTTCGTAAACATATTTACATATCATTGATTTGTTCAATAGAGCGTAATTTTGATATTTCCTATAGGTGGAAGAATCCTGCAACGCTCTATCAGAAACAAACGTTAAAGTTAAACCACAAGAAAACCAGGTACACCATAGTTAACCCCCTGACATTCAACTGTGAGGTAATTATACATGTCTTAATGATCTATTACCCAAAGAATTAAAACCATAAAGTTTTTCTTACTATTACAGACATTAAATTCAAAATTCATCTTAATTTTTTTTTATTAATATCGCTTTCTTCCTTTAGGGAGTGTCGGTTTAAAACTCAGACACATAGCAGAGTTTGTTTTATGGTTACGTGGCTATTCAGTTATAAATGATAAAGTTGCTTTTTATTTAATTATTATTATAAATAATAGCAATTGCAAGGGAGTTTTCCAACTATAGCATTCATAAATCTGTAAATTTGTCACGATGCAGTTGATTATTCTTGTTTGCAATCATGCAGTTGGACCTTTTCTGCGTAATTTCAATATTTGAATTTTGGAGACTTGTTACTGCATCTTCAAAATTAGTCCACCTTTTAAAGTTTTCTTACAGCGAACACGAAAAGCAAGATGGATGCTTATGAATTTACAAAATGAACATATATTGTTATAACTCAAGATATCCTTGTCTTTTGTAAAACTGTTCTGATTAATTAAAGAATTAATTAACTTAGAAAGTAATCATTTAAAGGATGGTTTTTACCAATATATTTATATAGGTCAAACGTGCGAGGCCAGACCATTACAGAACAGTAATATATTTCTTTTTCTTTTTAATTACTAATTGTTTTACTCTGTTACTTTCATTGTAATTCATATTTCATATAAAGAACGTGATCTTTTAAATGAAAGTGTTTAGCTTAAAAACAACAGCTGGATTTAATTATTTAAATCACGTATTCCTGGCTGAAAAGATAATTGATTTATTTCCTAATCAATGTGTCCTTTTCGACAAAATTCTATTTCTGATATACTTTTAATTTTTTTTAATTGTTCTCAGATTATAAATGATTGTATTTTCTTATAAATAGAAAAAGTACATAAAAAAGGCTCATTCGAAAGTTGAAACCCGCCAGATTTCATGCAAAGATTCCAACTAAATGAGGTGAAACAATGCACATACGTTATGCAGTATTATGATACAAGTTAGCAACGTTTTTTATCAAGCATACTTGTTTGATCCATAATGGCTGTATGTACAGGTAAAGCTTTATAGTTGGCATACAGCAGATCATACTATTCAAATATTATAAGAAATTAATGAATCTGTGAACATTCGTGATTGTCATTTGATATTCAAATAAATTCACCAAACCGTTATGTAATATACAATGAAAACTCCCAATCGTACAATCCGTCACACTGTGAATTCCGACGTTGAATTGTTTCCAGTTATACTAATTTCCATGTTTTTACACTGTTCAATCCGACACCCTGTCTATTCCGATTTCGTCACCAAGTGCTTGTCGGATGAGACAGGTTTCACTGTACAATAAATTGAAACGCCCGAACCACGGGTGGCCAGTCTCATTTGTGGCCCTTATTCAAATGTACATAAAAAAGCAAATATGGTTTTTGCTAAATTGTTCTAGGCTGACCAGCTCTGTCTTATCAAAATGATATAATGTACATTAAAAAAGCAAATTCACATGGTTTTTCCGATAAAATTGTTTTAGGTAAACTGACGTTAATCTATATTTTACAGCTTTGTCTATGTTTACCGTAATATTATATAATTGCAAAACATAGATTATCTGATAAATACAGTTTCACGATTTGTAAACTATAGTTTACAAACCGTTAACTATAGTTAACGATCTGATAAATATAGTTTCACGATTTATGAAACTATGATTAACAACTCTTAACTATAGTTTACGATTGTAAACTATAGTTTACAAACGTGAATCTATGTTTTTCAACAAAATCTATTGTTAACGCTTATTACAGACAGATAAACTTAGATTATCATTCGTAAACTATAGTTAACAACCGTTAAATATAGTTTTACAGATGAAAACTATACTTAAAGAATCGTGATCGTTAACTATAGTTTACGGTTTGTAAACTATAGTTTACAGTCGATAAACCTAGTTTATCAAATGTGAAACTTGGTTTATCTCATTTTTGTGAATTTGGCGTGCCATATACTTGGGTTAGTAGTTCTTGTGGCCTTTGTGAACCGAATAGCAATCAGACCTAAAAACCAGTATACATCACGCACTTTTACATGTACTTCTTTGCTGATTTTAACCTTTTTTGGAAAGGTCGTTTTAGTTTCGGGTATATAAGCTTCCTTTTTTCAGCTTTCTTTGACATTTTTTTTTTAATATTAAACATGAATATTGGAATTGTATACGTAGATAAACATCCCAAGAATTTCATTTTGAAATTCAGACATTTGGTTGATAAAATTATTCTCTCGGGGCAAAAAATAATATTTTGCATACATTTTACTTATCCGATATAGGTTCAGAAGTACGCTCAGATCAGAGGAGATCTTCAGAAAATCTCATAAGTGACGATTAATTTCGCAATTTAAGCTACCCTTAGTCAAGCATGTAAAATTTTCACATGCAACACAGTTTTATGCCAAAATACAACCCCCATCCATCCATCCATCAAAACGCGTAACTTACCAGATCCCATGAATCGAAATATCGTGTCCATTCCATGCCATTACTGTACAGTGTATAAAGGGGCCAATAGAATGTGAGACATGTGTCATGGATTGGGCGTTATTGCGTTTTTTGGCCATTTCTGCTTTGATTGAGAACTTCCAATCAGGGCACCACGCTTCATTAACGTCTAGAGACGTCATTGGTGTCGCCACGGACATTGAACATGCAACAACTTATCATCAATAGCTTTTTTTTGTATTTTGTGGTCCATTGTGTAACCACCACATTGTACAAACGTGTATATTAATGCATGTGCTGAATGGTGTTATTTGTTAGGTTCTCATTTGAGCACGAGTTATGTTTTCCATCTAAATGCTGAATCTATGGTCAAATCCATTCAACTGAGATGTGAACTCATTCATTCAGGCTTGTCTGGTTTAAAAAATTTATATTGCTGACTAGGATTAAATACCCCCCCCCCCTTCCCATGAATTAACCTCTTCCAAGACCTACAGGCACGTAGCATCAGAGAAGGTGGTCCCTACATCTTTTTTTAAGGCATACCTTAAATTTACTAGTAGATTTTTATTGAGAGGCCTCTCACACTCTTCCCCTAGTTTTGTTGCAGTTTAGTCAAGTAAGGGTATTAAAGTAGTACATGAATAAAATGTTGAACTAAAACAATCTGACATACCTACACCCCCCTTCCCACTCCTACACACACACGTAAGAGGATTTTCGAGTTTGAACTTTTTTTTGGTAATTTTTTTTTCAGGAAAGTTAAATTTCTTTCCCTGACTGGCAAGCCCCAATCCCCCTTTCCAAAACGATGCTACATCTCTCAATTAGGCTAGAGAAGAAAAGGCATTCTCTCTCTCTCTCTCTCTATAAGTTTTCGCTATAGGCAATGCTTTTTGGGTAATTTTTTAAACTACATGTAGATATTATTTGTTTGGTTAGATAGAATACTGACGTACGCAACACTTACTGTTTTACTTCTACTCACAGTGAAAAATTATTACATGTATATACTGAAGTAAAAAGTAGCGCCAAAAAATTAGTTTCAATACATCTTAATGCGCAGATCTAGAGGGTAAGTCGGGGATGCGGACCCCCCCCCCCCGCCCCCCGGAATTTGCACAGTAGAAAAATGTTTAAATTAAACCAAGCAAAAGTGACCATGGACCCCCCCCCCCCAAACCCCTATTAAATATAAAACGTGGACCCCTCCTCGGAAGCGCGGATCTATGTGAAATTGGTGTAAAAAGTTATTAAAGACTTTATGAAAAAAGCTTTAAAGGCATTTTTTTCAAGAAAAAAACGATTTTTTTTTTTTTGGACTGGGGTGGGCCCCCTCTCCTGGAAAAAAAAAATTCCTGTATCCGCAAATGTATCTTCCAAAGATGAAAATATATTCAAGAGTCATTTCAATTATCCTGAAGCTGGAAAGATCTTAAATTTACATGATACTGTGGCGTACTAGAATTTTATTCTACTATTCACATTTATTTCAATGTCAATTTCTTATCACAGCTTATTACTTTTTTGTTTAATGTTTTAAAGTGGGTTTTTTTATTATTTTTGTTTGTTGTTTGATGACGCCATCACTTGCCGGTGGAGAGTTGCAAATTTTGTCGTATTCTCGGAACTTAGGGCCATTGAGCCGTGAGGGATCTTTTTCGTGCCAGCAACTAATTCTACTCGGGATCTCGGTTTATACGGTCTCATCCGAAGGACCAGTCTCCACTTTCCACAGTGGGATTCGAACCCCGGGCGCAAAGATCAACTCCTCGGAGCAGACGTTCTAACCACTGCGCCACGCGAGCTATTGTTTCAAAGACTTCACCTTTCTGTTGTATATTTAAAAAAAAAAGTTCGTGAAGGAACTTTATTAATGCAGCCATTAAAAAAAAAATCCTTTTCTAAAGTGAAACTTGTCTCATTCAGATATTGTATATTCTGAAATTATGCCTAGTTCGATGTAAACTTGCGGTTCCTTTAAAAAAGTTCAGTTGTCTAATTTTGGAATTTAATTGTCTAATTCGGCCAATTTCTAGGAACCCGTTCTGTTCGGATAAGTCAGGTTTTACTGTTAATTGTACTACTCAATCGTTATAAAAACATTATTATCATGCAATTTCAATTATTTCTCATGACAATGATAAAAAATATCGGGGGAGGTATTTAACTTGTATTTAATTCAAAATTCTCACTATTAAGTGAAATGATGTGGTGATTAACATGTCAATGGATCTGTATGTTATCCACCCTCGGCCATTCTTTACACGACTGATTGTACCGGTCATGTTTGCGTTTTATTTCCTTTTTATTGACGCGTAATATCGTTATTTCGCGGTTTTATACCGACACAACCTTTCTCCCTGTCCATATTAATCATATACACCGGTTATTATACCTTCATCGCTGAACCTTTTCATTAAAGTCTCCACTCAGCGGAATATTGCAAAAAATGAAGAGGTTTTATTTGTTGAAAGGAAAAAAACAAAGTTGACAGTAAAGAGGTTTAGTTACAACGTTTCGAAAGACCATCCCAGAGATTTATTGACTCCAACCGTTCAATAATTTAAATGTTAAAATCTTATTTTTTATTTTGAAGCAAAAACATTGGAGTTTTTGTATGTTTGTGCATTAAGGTCTGAAACTTTTTTTAAATTTTGAATCTTATGTAATTGTTTGTAGTTTACATTTCAAGCACTTTTAATGTGGCAATCAACACACCCTTCGACCTTCTTAAGCTTTCTACATCGTTTTTATGCCTTTAGCGTAATATTTAATAAATGTTATGTCCTTCATACCATTTTCCGATATATGGTGTAGTATGTTCCGTATTGTCTTTTTCACCCAATATTGTTCACTATTCATGTAACTTCATTCTTGCCTTGAACACTTTTTCGTGTCGTCTTACGAATCTCGTGTCGTGTTTTAATTTTTTAATTAACTATAGAGTGTAAATATAAAAAATTAAATTTATCAACTATTCATGTTTTCTATTTTCTTCATTAATATCCGCATAGAAATTAAATTTTGAACATGAAATATCAATGATGCAATGACTTTTTGATGAATTAATCGAAATCATATATAAAACAATGTCTTATTTAACATATTCATACAAAAAACAATTAATAACTTCCAATCGCATAATCCAAGAACTGCAAGTATGAAAAGTTGTCATTTGAAGCAAGTACTTTTAATGGTTCCAACATTTAATTCATTTTTCGCTGATAATTAAAACACCATAAAGAATTTATGCAAAAATCAAGTAGGAACGTTTGAAATTCAATGGTGGTCAAAAATTTCCTGTCATACTTTTAAAGAATGTATGATCATGAACACTGTACAGCGTAAACTATATCTCTAGCTAGCTATTAATTGTCCCCAGCCTTGATTAGTACATGTATATATACACGATCCTTTCTGTATGTAACTGTGAGGGAAAATACAAATATAACAAAGCCATGAGAGTGTTTTTCTTCATTTTGTCTCATTGTGTCTCCTATGATGTGTTCTCGCTTTCGAGAATAAAAAAATTAATTTAATTGACAAGTAAAAATCCAAAAACCTAAAATAAAATGACCTACAGTAAATACGTGTATACAAGACCTTTCTGATGATAATCTTGTTAACGTTAAGTTGACCTATTTCTGACTATCAGCTGTAAGGGTACTATTCCGTCACTATAAATTCCCCTTAACACGGTTCTTCCATTTACTACGGGACTACAGGTCACAGTAGACACGACAGTTACATAACTCTGGACGTGTTGTACTGATGACCGCTAATGATTAGGACAAAAGATTAATCAGCGGTTCTTAATGACTTGTAATTTGTACAGACGATCGGTATGTGAGACCTAGAACTGCCTATGAGGAATGCTAACATATATGAGTAATTATAGGATCCCTCTATATCATTGTATATTATCACATAAATTGAAATGTGTTCACTTAGGATTTTACTTGAATATAATTTGAATCTAAGTGAAATTTAACTGTTTTTAAGTAACTATAGAAGTTCAATTATATCATTATTAACACTTCAGATGTATTAAAATAAAAATATCAATAAATTTAAGCTCCTTCTGCGTCACTTAATTTTTTTTAAAGAATTTAAATCACATGGATCCAAGGATTTCCTTTTCTGGATTAAACTTATATAACAGAGAAATCAAAATCTTTGGTAGGTGAATCAAATCATTAGAAGAGGGCGTTGACCATAACACCTTAACCAATGTGTTCTTACGTCTTAGGTGCTGAATAAATTTTACATTTTATTAATAAATATTTAAGTTCATTTAGAAGGAAATTAATCATGCTAATGAAGGCGGTGTTCACGTAGTTCTATCACAACAGGCATTTCTCAATGTCATTTCTCCACACGCGGAAAATGCTAATTTCCTCCTAAAACTGTTGCAAACCATACTTACAGGAATTCCAATTGGTTTATATACAATAAATTAATATTTTATGTTTAAACACTTATGACAAGTTCAAATATTTAAAAAACACGAATCTCAAAACAGCGAAACTTAGAATGTATACTATTCTCGAAAGAGTCTTACAACAGTTTGGTACAACCAGAAGTCTCTGTTGAGACTGAAGCTCTACTGGTTTGAACTTATAGCAAAGGAAGAGAAAGTACTTAAGCAGCTGGGATTTGAAACTTTATAAACAGCATTAAATAGAATAATGATCTGATAAAGTCTCTTTATGTTCTTAGTGTAGTCTACTTGTGTGCCAAGTTATACTGAAATCAGACCAAAACTGTAGGAGGAGTAGCATTTTGAAACAATTTCACAGAAATTTCTATTTTTAGTAACCACTGCAACACCGTTCATCGAAATCAAAAACCGATGCAAAAAATTATGTATCTTAGTGTAGTCTACCTGTGTGCCAAGTTATACTGAAATCAGACCAAAACTGTAGGAGGAGTAGCATTTTGAAACAATTTCACAGAAATTTCTATTTTTAGTAACCACGGCAACATCGTTCAACAAAATCAAAAACCGATATACAGAATTATGTATCTTAGTGTAGTCTACATGTGTGCCAAGTTATACTGAAATCAGACCAAAACTATAGGAGGAGTAGCATTTTGAAAGAATTTCACAGAAATTTCTATTTTTAGTAACCACGGGAACACCGTTCATCGATATCAAAAACCAATAAACAGAATTATGTATCTTAGTGTATTCAACTTGTTTGCCACTTTATACTGAAATCAGATCAAAACTGTAGGAGAAGTAGCACTTTGAAACAATTTCACAGAAATTTCTATTTTTAGTAACCACGGCAACACAGTTCATCGAAATCAAAAACCAATATACAGAATTATGTATCTTAGTGTAGTCTACTTGTGTGCCAAGTTATACTGAAATCAGACCAAAATTGTAGGAGGAGTAGCATTTTGAAAGAATTTCACAGAAATTTCTATTTTTAGTAACCACGGCAACACCGTTCATCGAAATCAAAAACCGATACACAGAATTATGTATCATAGTGTAGTCTACTTGTGTGCCAAGTTATACTGAAATCAGACCAAAATTGTAGGAGGAGTAGCATTTTGAAAGAATTTCACAGAAATTTCTATTTTTAGTAACCACGGCAACACCGTTCAGCGAAATCAAAAACCGATACACAGAATTATGTATCTTAGTGTAGTCTACTTGTGTGCCAAGTTATACTGAAATCAGACCAAAACTGTAGGAGGAGTAGCATTTTGAAACAATTTCACAGAAATTTCTATTTTTAGTAACCACTGCAACACCGTTCATCGAAATCAAAAACCGATGCAAAAAATTATGTATCTTAGTGTAGTCTACCTGTGTGCCAAGTTATACTGAAATCAGACCAAAACTGTAGGAGGAGTAGCATTTTGAAACAATTTTACAGAAATTTCTATTTTTAGTAACCACGGCAACATCGTTCATCGAAATCAAAAACCGATACACAGAATTATGTATCTTAGTGTAGTCTACATGTGTGCCAAGTTATACTGAAATCAGACCAAAACTGTAGGAGGAGTAGCATTTTGAAAGAATTTCACAGAAATTTCTATTTTTAGTAACCACGGCAACACTGTTCATCGAAATCAAAAACCAATAAACAGAATTATGTATCTTAGTGTATTCTACTTGTATGCCACTTTATACTGAAATCAGATCAAAACTGTAGGAGAAGTAGCATTTTGAAAGAATTTTACAGAAATTTCTATTTTTAGTAACCACGGCAACACCGTTCATCGAAATCAAAAACCGATATACAGAATTATGTATCTTAGTGTAGTCTACTTGTGTGCCAAGTTATACTGAAATCAGACCAAAATTGTAGGAGGAGTAGCATTTTGAAAGAATTTCACAGAAATTTCTATTTTTAGTAACCATGGGAACACCGTTCATCGAAATCAAAAACCAATACACAGAATTATGTATCTTAGTGTATTCTACTTGTGTGCCAAGTTATACTGAAATCAGACCAAAACTGTAGGAGGAGTAGCATTTTGAAACAATTTTACAGAAATTTCTATTTTTAGTAACCACGGCAACACCGTTCATCGAAATCAAAAACCGATACACAGAATTATGTATCTTAGTGTAGTCTACATGTGTGCCAAGTTATACTGAAATCAGACCAAAACTGTAGGAGGAGTAGCATTTTGAAAGAATTTCACAGAAATTTCTATTTTTAGTAACCACGGCAACACCGTTCATCGAAATCAAAAACCGATACACAGAATTATGTATCTTAGTGTAGTCTATTTGTGTGCCAAGTTATATTGAAATTAGACCAAAACTGTAGGAGGAGTAGCATTTTGAAAAATTGTTTACAGACAGACGGACAGACGGACAGACAGACAGACAGACGGACAGACGGACGGACGCCGGACGCATTACTAATAAACTTTCAGTAGAGGAATCAAGCCCCAGGCTCGCTGACAAAGAGTGCATCGACCCCCACTTTTTTCCTCTTCGTTAAAAGCAATACTGACATTTTTGACTCAAAAAATTCTTTTAATTCATCAACAAACAGAACTTACACGGATGTCTCTATATATCGTTACGGAAGGTATTTGGCTTTACTAAAACAGCTATGCTAAGTAAAGGAAATATAGGGTTTGTACACTGTAGCACAAATTGGTATGCTTGATATCAACAGAGATACCGCAGTTTTTTAAAGTTGGAGATTTGAAAAACGATGACAAACGTTTTATCCCCTAAAAACTTTCTGGAAGCTCGTCAAGAGGCAGAACATTTAACATCGAACCCAAGATGTCTTTCGTACGAGAGATTTGATAATTGAAAACGGCTTCCAAGATAACTCTAAAATACTTGTACTTGAAATTGAGAAAGCAACAATGTGATCTTGAGAAATATTGAAAAATTAAAGTATTTAAATTGCAACATCATGTCCTCGAAGACTTCGAACAAGGAAAATGTAACATCGTTCCTCAAAAAATTCCAAACTTACCGGCTGTGTTTCAGCATCATTCGTCGAATTGGCTACTGAATCTTTGAACGGAAAGTCAGCTTCATTGGTTTTGGCGAGTTTATAATTCTCCTCGAAATGTTTAACCCAAGAAGGTGTGTTATCCATAACAGAAATCTTAAATCAATGCAAGTAATCCAGATAATATTATCATTAAATCTTCCTCACTATTTTCCATTATATGGTATTTTCACAGTATATTCCTTTGCAACAACACAAATTTAGGTTTCAAACAAATCAATAAACAACTTTCCAGCTGATGGAACTTGCTTATAGACTCGCGTTGACATCTCCCCTCTTAGTTAGAGGAACCGGTATCGTCTCCTGGCCGATGGAATGGGCCAGTGACTATTAGGGTCCGTGTATCGACGGTACAGGTAAGAATTCAATGATGCGGAACCACAGCACAGACGTGTGGAATTGTGCCAATAGCCCGGTCCTCGGGCTGTCATTATAAGCTCATTGTTCTAGTACCGGAGGGGCACAATTGACTAACTCGTGTGTATCGCCAAAAAATTGTACAATAGATTTTGGCGCCATCCCTTTTATGGATGTGTTTTTAGCCATAATGGTGCTTGTATACGAGTGGTTTTTATAGCAAAAATAAAAACAAAGAGAAAAGAAGGTATATTTTTCATGCAGATTCCTCAGTTTTTGACAATCTACATGTATTATATTTTATAAATAGAATGTTTTTCATACTAATTTCACGAAGCTAAAATTGAAAAATTCTGGGCTAATTTGGAACCATGTGTACAAAGTACACTTATTTTCAAGATCCTTGTAAACGTGAAAATGGCAACGCGCAATATCTGCATTTAGAAAGTATTTACGATAAGCATTTATTTAGTATTTATAGTATTTACGTATGTTTTATGTGGGATTTGTCATTGTGAAATATAAAAAAAGTCTCCATTTAAGGAAGTTACTTCATTTTTAATGGATTTTAAAAGTTTAATTAACAGTTGAAATCTCATTATCTCTAATTTGAATCTTCAAAATCTATTTCTATACGAAAATAGTACAGATTATGGCAGTTTTATCCTTAATGACCCAGTTTTTGCTTTCTACTTTATCATATTTAAAAAAAAAATTAATGGATAGAGATTTTCATGTTAATTTTTGTGTTTTTATCGCAAAAAATGGGTAAAAACAAATATAAAAGATAAAATGATTCAAGTAAATTGCCGAAAATTGTATGGTAATTGAATTTAGTTGGGGCTGGGGGTAAAAACTAAATTTTCAAGAAATGAAATTAGAATTCGATAAAAATTAAGCCTTGACGTAAAGTATTGCAAACTATTAAGTAAAAGCAGGGGACTTAAAACAGTTTTAGCGGTATAAAGACGGGAAAACTTCGCATACTATTACATATTGAACAGAAATAGTTTGACTTATCATCAAATCAAGGCACATTATTAAATAAAATTCACTTTACTGTGCTAGGAGATTGCAGATATTTATTTGTTGACACTAGTGAATAAATGCATTTTTGGAAGGAGGTTGTCATTCCGCGACAATCAAAATTTATACCTACTTCATTGAGAATTTCAAGAAATATGCATTTAATTATTTTAAAATTTAATCATCTCAGCACTTATTTAATTTGGTTATTTTTTTCAAAAGCTTAGTCAGCTAGGAATTTTATACATTCTTTTCTCGTTTGTAATACTCAGTGTATATAATAGTTACGTTCAATGATCTCACAGTCATTATTATAAAACTCCACCCAGTTCATAGTACACGGAAATATATGAATATTATCACGATCACAAATCGCCAGATCACTGTTTGATCCTCCCCCCGGGCCCCGTCCGAGCCGCGTGCGTGGGTCACTCGCTGACCATCGTAAATCTGGGTCAAGTCTGTCACAGGTCCTCCGGTGTTAAAAATACACGAAAATCCTACATCTGCTTTAATTAAAACTTCACAACATTTAACTTGTGATCGATTTATTATAGATCTGGACACTCTCATTTCACAATCTACAACTGACGGGTCAATTTGATAGTGTAACCGTTACATGTGGGTTGTGTGACATTATTCATGTTTACCCAATTTTATCCAGACGCTGGAAATATTTGATGGACTTGATAAATTAAAATCTAAGGAATGGATAAAATAAATGGAATATTACTTTACATAACACTGTTGTGTAGAACTAAATAATAGAAAATGCTGTTATACTATTACAATTTAAGGACCCCCCCCTCCTTCCACCCTTTTCTGTAAAATGAAAAGATGAAGATCATGAACAGTGGTTGATCTTTTAAAAAACAGAATAAATCTGTGAAAAGTTCACAAAACACAGACCCAGGAAATTCCAGAGGTGGGATCAGGTGCCTAGGAGGAGTAAGCATCCCCTGTTAACTGGTCACACCTGCCTTGAGCCCTGTGTATCAATAAAGTACATGTAAATGGAACATCCCATAGTCAAATTCAATATGAACACAAGGGCCTAACAATTTCAGACATTTGAAATGTTAATTGTAACAACACATTGTTTAATATTTTTAAATAACCAACACAAACAAATACAGAAATAGTGACTTCTATACCTTTTATTTCAAAGAAAATGGACGGAATGTTTTCAGATCACATACAACCAAATAATTTCCAATATGATATGTCATAGATTAAGATCATCCAAAATAACTGTACCAAAAGCTGTACAGGCAAAACAACATTAAAATAATGTCAATTCAGATCAATTTCTCTCTCTCTTGTGTCCCCTAATGACAAGTCCATCACATGACCAGGCGATCTTCCTCCAGCACAGCGGGGGGCTGCTCCCCATAGACACCCCCTCCCATTCCTCCCCCGAAGCTCCCGGACAGCTCGAAGCAGTGCCTTTTACACTCCAGGAGCCTCTCCACGTCCTTCCACATCTTCATCTGCCTGAGGCTGGGGCCGTGGTTCTCCCTGACCGTCTTCTGCTGTTCTCGCAGACCTTTACCTAGGTTCTCCTGCTCCTGGATCTTCCTCTGGTAAAGCTCTCTGTAAAAGATTAAGAAGAAACAGGCATTATTAGAGACCCCTGTGTACGACTGACAAAGCAGACAAATTTAGTGTCTAGTGTTAATAATTTTAAGAGAAAAAGCGATCAAATAGCACTACCTCATAAGTGTCAACTTTAATCAGTATCCAAGTTGAAAAGGGGGAGAATATTTTTTTAAACATTTTTTTCACATTAGCCAGAGAATCCAATATACTAAAACTGAATTATTTTAAACTAAGACACTAAAATTGATGAATATTTTCAAGTTTCAAAAGTGAATCCAATGATACAGAATGGCAGAATCAGAGCCACATCAGGTATACTAAATGTAGCAATCTTTTGAATGCCATTGTTTGTCCAATCTCATGTAGGGAAAAAAAAGCATGTCTACCAAAAACAAACATCAACACTACCTGTATGTCTTTTTGCGAGCGTAGGGATCAGCTGATGTGTAGGCCTTCATCTCGTCAGCCACCTTCCTCTGTTGTACCTCCACCATCTGCATCATACAGTGGAGGTAGTGGTAGCGGGACTCCTCCTGGGAACACTCCTCCTGATAGGCCCGCACCTCCTGTAAAAGGAAAATCATAAACATTAATTAGGCAAAACAATCATGTCCGCACCCCCTGTAAAGGAAAAACCATAGGAAAATCAATAACGCCCACACCTCCTGTAAAAGGAAAATCAATTAGGCTTCCACCCCCTGTGAAAAGAAAATCACAGGCAAATAAATAACGCCTACACCTTCTGTGAAAGAAAAATCACAGGAAAATCAAATAGGCCTGCAACTCCTGTGAAAGGAAAATTTGGCACATTTATCAGGCAAATCAATTAGGCCAAAACCTATCATGCAAATCAACTGGATCAAAATTTCCTGTTAAATGCTAATTAGGAACATTTCTGGGGCTATCAGGCAAATCAATTAAGACCTGAACTTCTTGTCAAATTCAAATAAGGCACACAATACAAAATCTTAATATGGATTACGTGACTGATGTATATAATTTATTATAGAGTAAGTAGGAATCAACAAAATTAATGTCATACTGATGATACGAATTAATTTATTATATTATGTCAAGAAGTTTATGAAACTGTGTTTGAATTGACTGGGCAACATGGGATCCTATTTCATAGCAAGAAGTGAAGGTGTCCTGAAATAAGGGTCAACGCTGAATTTAATCTACTTGTAGATCACTTTACATATTTTAACATTCATAGGTTAATAAGTAACAATTCTGAACAAATCAAAACTCTAGATTCCCAATTCCTTTAATTTTGGATAAAAATAACAAAAATATTTCACAGAATGTCAGAACAAGTGAAAATTTGAATCCTTCAGGAAATAATGTTTATCCCTTTCAAAATACACTGAAAACCATTTTCTTGTTTTCAAGTTGAGTATCTTTTATTTATTCATACCAAACTACAAATCTGCAAATTAATTACAAGGTAGAATAGGATGAAAATCAAATGATGAAAGCAGATATTTCCATGAATATCACTCATTTTTGTGGGGATTTTTCATCGTTTTCGAAGTACGAAGATACCAACAAATTTTTGTCCACAATGAAATGTAATTTCTCGCATACATGACTACTCAACGATTTCTTCATCCACAAAATCAAATCCTTTCGAACTAATATTTTTGATACATGTACAGACCACAACATTTTACCTGTTCTCAGTAATTATCTTAACCTGTATACAATAATTCTGTTTACCTGTTCCAGTTTAGCCATGTTGCTCTCCAGGCCGGCAGCAGCAGTATCATAGGCCTGCTTCTTCTCCGTGTGTTGGTTTGTCAACTCCTGTAAAAAGAAGTAGTAAAATTTCATAACTTTTTTCCTTATTTTGGCAGCCTTTTTAAAATAAGGAATTATAAATTCAAAGATTCTGCATCATAAAAACTGGAAATTGGCATGTATAAGCATATAAGAGGTGCAAATTTTTTTTCACTTCTTTTGTTTTCATAAGAAAAAATGAAGGGTACCCTTTTTGCCCATTTTGAAATTAAAAAAAACAGTGTTCATATGCCTGACAAAAATATATTTGGAAATTGGGAAATTAATTGCTGATTTTCATAAATAATTTAAAGTGTTTTATTTCATTCATTCAGCTTGACTTCAAACACATTCACATACATGAGCAATATACCTATATCTTCCCCCACATAAATAAAGGAAAAAATCACACATTTATTACATCAAAGCAACACTTTTATTTATCATTACAGTCATAAACTGGTTATCAAACATTTATACATGAAGGCAAAACGTGAAACTGTTTTCCCTATGTTTATGTCACTGACTTACATATTCATGAGTAATTTATTCTCTTCATGACTCACAAATATAGATATATCCAATCTGATCAACAGGGAACCCCATACTAATCTGCTTGTATGAATATTTCATGGAAAGCGGAGAGATGAGAACAGATTAACTTTGACATGTAGATTTTTTTTTTTACTTTATGTATGTATATTTATAGACCCTGAGTTATTTCTTTATTGTGAGAATAAAACACAATGGTTTGTTTTTTCTATATTTATAGAAAGTTTTTACATTCCAGCACGAAGCACTGTCCTATAGTGCCAATCTTTTTCAATACAAAATTTACTATTGTTGACTTTTATTGATGCAGTTTTCTTACAAGTTTAAAATAAATTTACTTACATAACTTAAAATTACAATTTACAATCTGTATTTTAACACTCAATTTGAAATCATCTATGTGTATGTATTCATATTTCATAAATTTCACATTTCAGGGAAGATATCTAAAATGGAGTTATATGTCTTCATTGTCTTGATAACTTAGTTAATTTCAATTTAAAATTTCATTGATATAGTAATGTGGTTATCATTAAATTTCAGTTTTAGTGATATGCTAATATGATTTAAATTTTATGATTTTGATGTTCTTGTTGCTATGGAGTTTGTTGGAAATAGCAGTAGATTAACACGTCATTGAAATTTTATGCTTCACTTTGGATGAATGCATCAAAAAACACTTTTTAATTTAAGTAAATTCAATGTTATTGATGTTTTTAATTTGACATGATATATTAATCACCCAATAACCAGAAGTCTCTGTCGAGACTGAAGCTCTACTGGTTTGTACTTATAGCAAAGGAAGAGAAAAGTACTTAAGCAGTTGGAAATTGAAACTTTTCAACAGCAATAAATAGAATAATGATCCTTGATTAAGTCTCTTTATGTTCTTAGTGTAGTCTACTTGTGTGCCAAGTTATATTGAAATCAGACTAAAACTGTAGGAGGAGTAGCATTTTGAAAGAATTTCACAGAAATTTCTATTTTTAGTAACCACGGCAACACCGTTCATCGAAATCAAAAACCGATATACAGAATTGTGTATCTTAGTGTAGTCTACTTGTGTGCCAAGTTATATTGAAATCAGACTAAAACTGTAGGAGGAGTAGCATTTTGAAAGAATTTCACAGAAATTTATATTTTTTGTAACCACGGCAACACCGTTCATCGAAATCAAAAACCGATACACAGAATTATGTATCTTAGTGTAGTCTACTTTTGTGCCAAGTTATATTGAAATTAGACTAAAACTGTAGGAGGAGTAGCATTTTGAAAGAATTTCACAGAAATTTCTATTTTTAGTAACCACGGCAACACCGTTAACGAAATCAAAAACCGATAATCAGAATTGTGTATCTTAGTGTAGTCTACTTGTGTGCCAAGTTATATTGAAATCAGACTAAAACTGTAGGAGGAGTAGCATTTTGAAAGAATTTCACAGAAATTTCTATTTTTAGTAACCACGGCAACACCGTTCATCGAAATCAAAAACCGATACACAGAATTATGTATCTTAGTGTAGTCTACTTGTGTGCCAAGTTATATTGAAATCAGACCAAAACTGTAGGAGGAGTAGCATTTAGAAAGAATTTCACAGAAATTTTTATTTTTAGTAACCACGGCAACACTGTTCAACGAAATCAAAAACCGATAAACAGAATTGTGTATCTTAGTGTAGTCTACTTGTGTGCCAAGTTATATTGAAATCAGACTAAAACTGTAGGAGGAGTAGCATTTTGAAAGAATTTCACAGAAATTTCTATTTTTAGTAACCACGGCAACACCGTTCATCGAAATCAAAAACCGATACACAGAATTGTGTATCTTAGTGTAGTCTACTTGTGTGCCAAGTTATATTGAAATCAGACTAAAACTGTAGGAGGAGTAGCATTTTGAAAGAATTTCACAGAAATTTCTATTTTTAGTAACCACGGCAACACCGTTCATCGAAATCAAAAACCGATACACAGAATTATGTATCTTAGTGTAGTCTACTTGTGTGCAAAGTTATATTGAAATCAGACCAAAACTGTAGGAGGAGTAGCATTTTGAAAAATTGTTTACAGACAGACAGACAGACAGACAGACGGACGGACGACGGACGCATTACTATCGCATAAGCTCTTCTGGTCTCTGACCAGTAGAGCTAAAAATGAAACATGAATGAATTGATCTTTCAAATTCAAACAAAATTAAGTATCAAGATCTTAACACTTTGGAGGTTTAAGCTTCCAGTTTACAAGCCCTTCAGGCTTGTTAGTTGCAAATTTCCACTTGCCAGCTAATAATTCTAACGATATCATGCCCCCATCCCATAACATCAGATTTGTTAAAGACTGGAATTAAGAATTTAATTATAGACCATCCACACGACACCTACCTGATTAATTATTGACCACCCCCATGACTCTTACCTGAGCTCTCTGTCTCATTGGTCTCAGTTCTTTGATTATCGGAGCCAGGGAATTCTTCTTGTTAGCGATCGTCCTGGTCAGTCGCTGAACCATCTCAGAAATATCCTCCAATGTCTTTCCTTTCCTCTCGTCCAGTTCACTTTTGACGGCGGACACTTTCTCCAGTTCCTCCTGGGTCTGACGATACCCTGTCACTCCTTTCTTATTCTCCACAGCTTCCTGTAAAGACCAATATTTACTTTAAAAAACATCAAACACATGTGTGTAATACAAATATGGGGACAATTTCAGAATACAATGTACTAACAAGTGGACGCAAATATAATGCATCACAGGAAAAAAATAAAATTTGAACACTTATGGATTTATGCTGCATAATTTTTAAGATGTACGTTCTTATAAATGAACCCTAACCTTTTCATTCTCTAGCACTATCAAAAAGACCACAATACATAAAGAATTCACATATTTTCTATTTTAAAAAAAAAATGAATTAATGTCTGATAATTCTTGACCCGTTTTTTTTTTAAAACAGAGAAAAAAAGCCATAAGAGACTCACCAGACTCCTAGTTATAAATTCATCTCTCTGACGTAAAATCTGCTCGGTGCGAGACAGAACTCCAAACTCAGCTCTGATTTCGGCAATCTCCTGTCTCTTCTTCTTGTAGATAGTGCTCTTACTTCTCAGTTTGTTTACATATCTTTTAAACTAAATCAAATAAAAGAAATAATCATCTCATTCAAAGTTTAAACAAACATGGAAATCTTAGACTTACATCAGTTCCACATGATCTGAGAGAGTTTACAAGTGTCCTTTAATCTCTAATGCATCTTTACCAAGTTGGAACCTTTAATACCATTTTTGGATTGAAAGGGGGACTTCGGTTAATGATAACCTCTGCACTAATAGCAAATGACTGACAAGGAAAAAATCTAAACTGAAGCAATAATTTGAAATTTGACATAATGTATGAGGCATGTTATAAATCAACGTGTTGTCTACATGTGGGTAAAACACATACGAGTCAATGTAATCTACATGTCTAAGCCACAACTCACAATACTGTATACAGGGAAATGAAATCATACAAAGTGGGTGAATTTAAAACAGGACAAATTAAGGACTCCCTTTAGGACTACCCCACCCCACATAATCCACCTATGTAATACTTACATCCTCTCCCTTTAGGACTTCCCCACCCCACATAATCCACATGTGTAATACTTACATCCTCTCCCTTCAGGACTTCCCCACCCCACATAATCCACCTATGTAATACTTACATCCTCTCCCTTCAGGACTTCCCCACCCCACATAATCCACCTATGTAATACTTACATCCTCTCCCTTTAGGACTTCCCCACCCCACATAATCCACATGTGTGATACTTACATCCTCTCCCTTTAGGACTACCCCACCCCACATAATCCACCTATGTAATACTTACATCCTCTCCCTTCAGGACTTCCCCACCCCACATAATCCACCTATGTAATACTTACTTTAGGATTCCCCACCCCACATAATCCACCTATGTAATACTTACATCCTCTCCCTTTAGGACTTCCCCACCCCACATAATCCACATGTGTAATACTTACATCCTCTCCCTTCAGGACTTCCCCACCCCACATAATCCACCTATGTAATACTTACATCCTCTCCCTTCAGGATGATACCCCACATAATCCACATGTGTGTTACATCCTCTCCCTTTAGGACTACCCCACCCCACATAATCCACCTATGTAATACTTACATCCTCTCCCTTCAGGACTTCCCCACCCCACATAATCCACCTATGTAATACTTATATCCTCTCCCTTCAGGACTTCCCCACCCCACATAATCCACCTATGTAATACTTACATCCTCTTTCTTCCCCACCCCACATAATCCACCTATGTAATACTTATATCCTCTCCCTTCAGGACTTCCCCACCCCACATAATCCACCTATGTAATACTTACATCCTCTCCCTTCAGGACTTCCCCACCCCCGGCTTCCTTGGCGGCCTCTCGTTTCTGCTCCAGCTCCATGGACATTTTGTGATAGGAATCACGCACCTCTCTGAAGTCCCTCAGAGCACCCTCCTTCTTACTAGCTATAATCGCAGCCTAGGAGAAAATAAGAGGTCTTGATTACATTCACGGATTAGGCCTATTCTATCAGCATACAATGACTTTTCTTCCTATTCTAGAGGAGATGGACAAAGGATAATATACAAATGTAAATTAAAAAATATGAGATTTTGTAAATTTCTTCATCAAATCAAAAAGATTTTCTGCAATAAACTTGAAAATTGAATTTAAAAGAAAATTTAAAAAAAGTTAAAATTTTGCGCTTTTGTGCAATTTCCAAATACGAATAAATGATTGAGAAAAGCTGCTTGGTGACCAAGCTGACAAAGATCACCCTGACCTTCTCTTTATGTATATAAACCTGACAGAGACACAAGGATTTATTGCCCTGTATAGAGATCTGATTGAGAATTGACTGACCTGCTGCTTGAATAGGGCTGATTTGTTGTCAGTGGGGTCCTCAGTCCTTAGTTTCTTCTCAACAAGTTGTTTTATCTCCTCTGTCAAGTCTGCTATCTAAAATGAATTTGTTGAAAAAAATTTCAGGTTGATATAACAATTTTTTTTATAAAAATCCTAACTCAATAAAGGATCCTTAAGAATAACAGCAGGATAATCAGTGCCATAATAAGAAGCACCCTTATACTAAATTTAAAAATCTGCTCTTCAAAAGGAGAGACACAGAATCTGAATGGGTAGTGATGAAGGGTTTTTCAAAGATTCAAGAAATTTTTCTATTGATTCTTATTAAGAAACAACCTAACACAATTTTTAAAAATTTCTTCATACGAAAGATAACCAAATTGAATGAAAATGCTCTCACATAATTTCTTCGAATGCATTTCATAGCATAGCTATGAGAGATCTTATGAAATATATAAGGAAAATGTAAAATTGAAATTCATTTGAACATGTAGTACATGTTGCACACTTCATATAGAATGTTATATGCTTGTTTTAACTAAGGACTAAGGGAAGTAACTCTTTCTTAACTTTGAGATTGCCGACATTTTTAGAGGTACAGTCATGTACACTATGAATTAACATGTACCTGTGAGAAAATGATTTCTCATACATTATGCATTTTCTATCAATATATTGTGGACATTGGTAAGCTATATATGATATGGTTTATTCCAAATTTGAAGGAATTTTCTATTTATTTCTACAAAATTACATAAAACTAAATTAAGAGTATCCATGTACCTGGTCATGCAGTTTGTCTAGATCAGACTGTCCCATGGCAGGCTCAGCTACCACTTTCTGAAGGTTAAGAAGAATTTTCTTCTGCTGTGCTATCTCTTTAGGCATTTTCTCTGTCACTATGTATTTGTTAGTGTGTGTTTCTTCTTCCAGTCTCTGCAGCATCACTATAATGAAGATAAGCATTCAATAAAAATGAGCATTTAATGAAGATATAAGCATTTAAAGTACCACTTATAAAAGAAAAACTGTTAGTTTGTGAATGCTGAAAAAATTTGTATTAACATGAATACCAATTTATCAACTCAGTTCAAAAAATTTTGGTTATCAGTGAAAAAATGCAACCAAAATGGGTCGGGAGTTGGTTGTACACAATGACAAAAATAAGCACTGACACTCTCTGCCTCTTCACAATTTATTTTAATTTGCAATAGTCAATATGGAATTATATGCTACTGGACCATCTTTTCTACTAGTAAGATGAAATTTACCTGCAGGGTTGGCCCCTATAGCTGCTTGTCTGGTGTCATGTAACTGTGACTGCAGTCTCCTGATTTTCTGATCTTCATGTTGAATCTTTAAAAAGAAGGCATATATACAATGACCATATACTCTGCCTTTACATACATGTTATGTAAAGGCAATGTAATTTTTTGTCTGGCAATGTGACTAGATATCATGTATTTAACAACTTTTCACATTTTCATATCAATATAGGGAAAAAATAATAATGATAAAGATGTTACTTTCTATGCATGGAGACATCACAATCTATATCAATTACTGGAATCCCTTGAATTCATCACTGAATGAAATATTAATCAATGTAAATGACCCCTGGTCAAACTGACCAGTGTGGACTGTTCCTGTCTTTGTTCAGCTAACTTCTTCTCTTTGTCTCGTTCAAGTCTCAAATTCCTGGCCACATTCATCATAGTGGTGGAATTAGGATGAGACTCCACCTATTAAAACAGAAAAATAAATTGTGTTGGATATTTTAATGTAAGGCTTTTAATATTTTAGTATTAAACATTTACAATTAACAGGTCACAGTGTAATAGAGATAAAGATTATTTTCCTTTGGTAATCAAATCTTAAAAAGAACTTCTAATGCACATGCAGTGTAATTGTTTACTACACTTATTATGGACATATACAATACCTTTCTTTTGAGTCTTTCTACTCGTTTAATCAGCTGTTCTTTCTCTTCCTCCATGTTGGAGATGTCCTTTTTGATTTCCCCTGTGTTATATCCCGAGTTCTTCAGACCCTCTGCCTCTTTGTGCAGCTCTTTGAATTGTTCCATAGCTTCCTCATACTTTAAAATAATCAATAATAAAATGTACTTACACTGAACAACATAAGAAAAATATAATGTTCTCTTCACAACATGCAAAATATACTGTCAAATTATTTCTTTCATAATTGCATGCACTGAAAAAACAAAGTAGACTTATTAGTTGACACAAACCTGTGCAAAGAGATCAGGAATGGGATCCTCTGCCATGATCTCCGGGGGACATCTACCTTCACCAAAAACCGGGCCAGGTAAGCTCTCTTCTTGAGATCTGGTATCCGCTTTAACAGCCATTCCAGGATGGGATAAATAACTAACTTGTCTCCCTGCACTAAGCCACTTCTGAATGATTGCCTGCAAGTTATGTTCAGAAGTGTTAAAAGAAGAAAAGCTACAATATTACACCCCTACCAATTTCCTTCTTCATATCATATGACAAATACATGCACTTCTGTTATATCAACAACTTAAAGCTAAATAACTATGTAACATTTAAAAGTGTTTTTTTTTTCATCCAATGATAAATTCATTTGTAATTAACTAAGTACAAGAAATTAACAGTTTCTCATTTTATTTTATGCTTACTTTATGCTCTATGTGTATAAAATTACTTGTAACTGTTTCCTTTACCTTATCAAATCCATATACAAGTAACACAGAGAGACTGAAATTGTATACTTACACATCACTGTAAAAAAAAAAAAAATAGAAAAGACAGACATATTAATAAAACATATCAAAAATTATAAGACATGGATATATGTTTTCATGTAGGTAGATGCATTACATTTTCCAAGGAATATCGATTATACAGAATTTTAAATTATAAAATGCATGTATGTATTCCCTTCATTTGTGTTAAGTCAATGTAAAAATTCATTTTAATTTCGATTTCAATAATAGCAAGGAAAATGACATCAATCTTACTCTGTTGGGGGTTTATATTTAAGGATCCTCAAGGTGTTAAACATTCTGACTGCAGTCTGATCAGCTGATTCCTCCCGGATATCAACTTTTTGCTGTAAGTCAAAACATGATTAAACATTTAAATTCATTAACACTCTTACAAGTATGTGTGTACACGGTTGTCCCTAAGACCCTGGGAATTTCCCCACCTATAATGACATATGAAATCCCTGGATATTCTTGAATCACCCCTCATGCCCCTGTTAGGGAAGGAACCCCATGCCTTTCTACTTTTTTAATATCTTGCTAGTTGTTAGGGACAACCCTGCACAAATTCTAAACGATTTAAAAAAAATTTTAATTCTGGTAAATTAAAGTCATGAAGCATAAATAGTCAACTAAAAGTAAATGATTATTGTACTGTAGAATTAACCTTTGGATCAATAACACCCAAAACATCAGTCAAAACTTGGAGAAGTTGTAAAGGCTCCAAGGAATCAAATGATATCAAGTTATAGGTCTTGCTGAATGGCTCCTTGGCCAATTCCTGGACAATGAACTTCAATTGTTCACTCATCTTTATTTCACTGCTGGATATTCTGAAATAAAATAAAACAATTGCTTTTCACAGAAACTAGATTACTGCATGTAGCTGCTGTACAGTCTAACAAACAGTCATGGCTGTTAATTCTAAGAATTCTAAGAAAATGGCCATTATTATTAAGCTACATTTTTCGTAAAGTGAAACCAAACATTTCATCTAATAAATGACAGGACCAGTCAATGTAATCTCAGCGAAATGTCCTTGGGACTAAAAATTTTGTCTGGAATCCCTTGTCGGAGAGTCAACATCTCAGCCCGGTGTCACACAAACTGATTCAGGTTTTCTTGCCCTGATTTTGTTTGTTTCAATCAACACAAGTTGAAATGAATTAGCTGATTTTGTTTAAAAGGTTTAAATCCAACAAAATATAAAGTTGAATTTTTTTATTTGTTTAAATGCAGCTTCAAATACTTCGTTCTCCTCCTGTTTCCTATAGGAATTTATTTGATGCAGACTATTGCTGGAACTCTTCAGCATTGAAGGTTTAAACAAATTGGATACTGTAAACCAACTATTATTTGCATCATCTTTTATTAGCGATTTGTCAGTTTGAAATCAATCCGCGACAATTAATTTTCATGAATAAGGAAACATTGTCTACAAAAACAAAGCAAAATAAATGATTCATGACGATTAATATTCGCAACCTAACGAAGGTCGCAAAAACTCGTGAATATTTCTCACACACGAATAAAATTTGGTTTACAGTATATATCTATGAAAAATCAACAACTTTATATTTTGTTGGATTTAAATCTTTTAAAGGTAAGAATTAGAAACGAAAGTTTTATAGTGATAGAGACCTAAAAGGAAGTTGAAGTGGGCAGCTAATTCATTTCAGCCGGTATTCATGGAAACAAACTGTCGAAGTCGGGGCAAGAAAAACCGAATCAGTTTGTGTGACATTGGGCTGAGATGTCCTAGGGACACCAGACCAAAATTTTTAGTCCCTACGTCATCTCGCTGAGATTACAGTCTATGCTTAACTAATTAAGTCACCAGACCGTTGGGTTTTACTGGTAAAGTGTGATTACAATAAGTAAAAAAAAAAGATTCTAGAATTGATTTTCTTTTGAAAAAATAATCTGAATTTACAAGTACCATGCAATCCTATTTTTTTACTATTGGTTTACTCTTCAGAATTTTTGTTTTCTAATCAGTCCAGAAACAATGTCTTTATTTACCCATAAAGCTTTATGTAGCCGCTCATATTTACCACTCAACAAATAAAAATAAATTATTGAACTTAAAAAGGGGGGGGGGGTACTATCTTCATCAAATCATCAGACGCCACACGTTACTATGGACAATAAAAATCCTATAAATATGAATTGCTGCAATAAAATTGATGTGAAAATTTAATTGTCATTGTTTAATTAACAAAGTATTTGACTTCTATGAAATTGTACAATTTCTTACCATAGAAAATGTGTGATTGTTGCCACTTTTTGCTGTTTTTTTTCGGTCTTCTGAAAATATGCAGATCCCCGGATGAACACAGAAATTGTAGAAATATCGATCCCGATTTAAATAAAAATTTAAATCGGGTGCGGGATTCAAATCTATTGAAAAACGTGTACTTCCTGCTAGACGAAGATGTCTTCAAAAAAGTCTGCAAAGGTATTTTATGTGTACATTCTTTACAAATACATTTTTTGATTTCATAGGGCATTCATTTCAGGTTCACCGAAAACAGAAAGCAGAACTTCAGTGCTTCAAGTCCCTGTTTCAGAGGACAATCAATGTTATTGTTTAAGATGACATATGGAAGTTATCCATATTTTTTTTAACCATGTTTATAACAGGAAATTCTTGTTACAATATCTAAAACAAAAATATTTTGTCAGGAATAAAATGACTTGCTCTCAATTTTGAATACAAGGTAGAAAAATACTCTTCCTTTTTTCTTGATTTAACAATTTTTGAAAATAAAATTACATGTACATGCTTCAATATTTTGTATTGATCTGGGATTCAGGGATCATGATTTATACTAGTCAAAAATAAGCCATCTCTCTAGAAAAGCCTTCATCACATTTAAAACATGGCTCGAATAGTTGCAATATAGTGAAGAGTAAATCTTTTCCGGTGTAATTTTGAAGAATACCGAGGAGTTGCACTGGAAATAAAAACCATTTTAAATATCACATAGTTGCCAACTCACCCGATTTCGTCGGGTCACACCCGATTTTTCAACCCGTAACCCGATTATTTTTTATGACACGGCGGGTCATGCTTATATTTTTGCCGAACAACCCGAAAATCTCCCGATTTCCGGATTTGGTTCGTAAATTAGGTTGCACTTTTAACTTCCAGTTACAACCCACGCTTAGATCTACGTAAACAATGCCAATGGATTAATTATCTTTGCAGGTGTAAACAATTAACTGGGTGTTGTTTTGACAAATCAATGTCTGAAGTCAATTAAAATGGCTTCCGATAGAACTAGATCGTTATCAGGGCCAACAGGAACAAATTGAACCAAACACATGTCTCTAATTGAACCAAGAAAAAGAGAAACGATATTTAGATACATATCAAGGAATTTTGGGGGAAAAAAATTCATTCTAGATAAAATAAAGTGATCAAAGACAGTGTAGGCCTAACTTCAAATTTAAAACATGTTGCAGTAGTTAATTAATTAAGAGAGAGGTAAAATAACTTCAAAAATGAAATTGGTATACTTTCAAATTTAACAGAAACTGAAAAGGCTTTTTTAAAAAAAATGCACATTCTGACTTCAGGTCAATACTGAAATATGAAACCTTCAATTTTCATTTTTAACATGTAAATTAAAGCAAATTATGTATGAATTTTTTGTCATAGTAAATTAAATCCTTTTTCAATAAAAGAATTCTCAATACACAAATACTTTGTATATATGTATAAAATTTAATCATGGTAAATATGTCGTGAATGTCGTTACGCCTTATGACCAGATTTTTTACTTTCCAAATCTGGTCATGACCAGATTTTTACATGCTGGAGGTTGGCAAGTATGATATCATGACAAACCTTTTCAGGCTTCTATATATAAAACCTTTTTCTTAATAATCATCCATATAAATAAAAAAAACAGCACTTTATAAAATGTTTTTTTCTCACCTCAAATGTGCAGATTTGACATTTCGAACATCCTAGATTGTTTAATATTGTATTTTATGCATAGACTAGAATTATCTGCCCCTACTGATTTTGCTAAATAGCGATAAGCCAACACACGGAATGAATTCTATTGTTATACCATATTTGTAGAAGTAGCAGTTTGATTATAGTTGTTCTATCTAATCATGCTCAATTCATGCTAATTGTGTAAATACAGATGGGCTCTTAATTATTGTCAGCATACAATCTTGAAGTGCATGAAATTTTTACAGGTTGTTCGTTAGATGTTTATCATAGCTGCATCTATATACAGAAAGTGCAAAATTATTATTTTTTAAATGTGAATTTACAATGGCAGTGTGGAAAATACTTTTTATACTAGGAAGATTGTACTTTCTTTTAAGAATGGTGAGGAGATTATTGATGAAAAGGACCAAAAGGTTTGGCAAAGTTCATTTCATGCATGTATTGTTTATTTTATGGTGACAGAAACATTCAAACACATATGTATACATGTAGCCACCAATTCTTTGTTCAGGTCAGACATCGAATCTATAGCTTCAATTATTTTTCAATAAGAAAAATGTGTTTTTATGAATTTTATGGCCTTTAAGCCTTTTGATATGTACATAAGCTCAGGGGAAAGTAGTTTATTTGTGCATGTTTGAATGATTTTCAATGTCCCTGGTATTTGTGCTGCCATTATATACCTGTATACCAAGTGTTTTGGTAGTTGACTTTTTGCTTTGGCATGTTTCCCATGTGCCATGATGAAAAGTGCTTCAGGTACTGCATACAGTTCGTGTTATGGATGTTAAAAATGTACTGCAATGCTGCATAAGTGCCCGTCATTGTTGAAGTTTTTAACCCACAAAACAGATAATTTATTGTCTAATTAAATGTTGAAATTTTACGCATGCTACCTTAAAGTTGGTTATGGGAATTAGAAAACTGTATTGGTGGTTACTGGATAGTTAGCATGGTTAGTTTTGCCAGCGGAATTTAAAGAGATAAAAAAAGACAGAATTTTGGATTACAATGGTGACCACTGGTATTTGAAAAACTGATATACTGTATTTTGGATTGACTTTTGCAGATTGAGTGAACAATATACCTGTTAATGATAGGGCTGTATCAATATATCGATATATCGATACGTATCGATTTTGAAAAATAATTTCCAATTATGACATACAGTTTTTAGTCTAATTCTGTTAAAAAGATGGGAATTTTAATCACCAAAGATTACATTTCACATTTCTAAATTAAAAATGATCAATAATTATATAATCACTGATAATTATTAAGGAAATAACACAATTTTTATAATTGATATAAAATACACAGACTATGTTATTTTAATATGTTGATTTTACAGACATTAAAAGTTTAAATTTGAAGTGTTTTTTGTGATGAAAATGAGTCAAGAACTTTAAAATGGGTAATAAAACACTAAATTAAATTATAAAATTCATCCATTAAATGATTCATAAGCCTTTTTTTATTAACTTTTTTTAGAAACCAATATATCGCATATCGCTTTAAAAAATATCGTATCGTATTGTATCGAAATACTTTGTTCAATACACAGCCCTAGTTAATGATACTATTTTGTTAATTTGACTGTAGTGGAACATTGATGAGAAACCAGTGAAGATTGATAAATGGGACACAGCAGCTGTGAAGAATGCTCTAGATGATGCTGCCAAGAAGGTAACCAAAATTTGAATATTAAGATCTCCATCAGAGTGTTCAAATCTAAGTTCTTGACTGCTTTCATCTCTGTCTGTATCAATATAAACTATTGGGAGGGGGTAGGTCTAGTATAACAATAATCCATAATGAATGTATATTAAATATGTATATACCTACTCCTCATATTGATCTTAATATGCTCACTGATTTTGGAGTGTATACCAAAGTTCCAAAATACTTTTTTGAGTAAAGCATGCTGATTTTTTTTCATTTTCAAGTAAAAGGAACACTAATGAAGGAGATATGACAACATTTTTTTTTCACCATTAATTCAAAACTGTTAGATACTGTAATTTTATTTGGATTTTTCAATTCTGAGACAGTGAGTGCTATATTTGTTTCTGAATGTAACAAATTATAAAATGTTGCATATAGTGCAGTACATTCTGTTCTTTGAATTTTTTACACATCCATTGTCTAATACAACCATTTGTTGACTGATCTAATATGATGTCTTACACAGGTGTTGAAGGAGAAGTTTGGTTACGTGGAGTCACACAAGCTGATGGACCTCCGTCTGTTGATCTGTACCGTCGCCGTGGGTTTCTCTCTGTTCGCCCTCATCTGGGACTATCTCCGGCCATTCCCCGAATCTCGACCCATTCTCATCATGTGTGTTTTATCGTATCCTTTCTGTCACCACAACAGGAGAGAAAAATGTTTATCTGGATATTTTAGCTTGAATCCAAAAAAATACAATCATTAAAAAATAAATGATTAGCATCTTTGTTTTTGAAAATGAGGCATGTACCATATCACAATAAGTATGGCACTGCACATTCACAGGGGAAATTGATATTAATGAAATAAAAGATGTAACAGCTGTACAATGATTATGACATGATCAGGCGAGTTTTCCTTTGAAGTATCTGCCTTCTAGAGTTTGTCAAACTGTATTAATTTGCTCCACAAAAGAGCAGTACCACTGACAGTTAATTTGAAATGGTTTATTATTGCTGCAAATTCAAATTCTTCTACAGTTCAAATGCTTAATTTAGCATCTTATTTCATTCTAATGTTCATAAATGGCAAGGTCTTAGTGTAATAATTTGTGTTTTTTTATACACACACCAGGTACTGCATGTTTTGTTTATATGTTTGAGTTTGCTCCTTTACCCAGTGTCTAGATACTTTGTGTTGATGGGAATACTGACCCTGTACACCACCTATGTGGAGAAAGGGATTTTTCTGGTGGCCCTCCAGAAAGACGAAGCAGGGGTGGATCCAGACAATAAATGGGAGTTGTCCTCACTGTTAAAAAAGTAAGTTATAAAAACCACTCAGTGTGTGTATTGTAAAATGTTGGCGTCTTTATGATAGTGAGGTTTAGTAGACAAAATCTGTGTGCCAATTGATAAATGTGTATTACAAGTAAGGATTATGCTTTCTCTGTTTATCGGTGTATAGTGCATACATTTGCTCGGAAATGTTATGAATGTTACATGAAATTTATAATGTATATCAAGGTCAAGTGTATAAGGTATATAAAGGTCAAGATTTTATGTATTTAATCTCTATAAAATGATTCAGTGATAATCTTTTAGATCTTTGGTGTTTTGCTATAAATCTTTAGGAATTAGAAAAACACACATCTTTACTGAAATTTCAGAATTGTAAAACTTGATATTGTAGAAAGTAGGTACACATTAATGTTAGATTCTCTATGTTATTACTATGCCCCCCTTTGATGAAGGGAGGGCATAATGCTTTGCTGCTGTGTGTTGGTCGGTCTGTTGGTCCATCATCAGTTTCCGCTCATATTTTGCAATGGTTGCACATATTGAAATAAAGTTTGGTATACAGATTTATCATGAGAATATCTAGGTCAACGTCTGTTTTGGGTTTGATCGAGCCATTTTGGACAGAGTTTTGCCCCTTGGACTTTGTAAAATGCCAATAATTTGCAGTTTTAAATTATTTGGGGGAGGGGGGCATAAGTGTTTTACACATCTCTTGTTTACAGTTTTATATAAATTATTATGCTCTATTTATAGATATGATGACATGTACCACCTCACCATGACCTTCACAGACGGAATCACAGGGATCCAAAGGTCAAAGGAATTCTCCAAGTCTGTCGCCAGCTACTTTGATGAAAATGGAACATTATGTTTCGATCTCTTTGAACCAGAAATTAGACTTCTTCATAATCAAATTTCAGCAGAAGGAAAGAAGGACTAATTTAGCAATGAACATCTTATCGACTTTTCATCCTGAACATTTCTATGGCTATAGGCTTTAACATAATTCATAATATATTTTGGACATTATTTTTACAATGTTGTGCAAAAAAACGTCTGATTTATCTGCATATAAGGAGTGGTGCTGAGCATTGACTGGGTAAAAGGGAGATTTCATTGTGTTGTGTCATAGATTTGAATGTTGTATATTTTTTGTCTGAGTGCTCTTTATGTGAATGTTCATTAAATATGGTACATACTAGTCAATGATGACTTTTTTTGGAGGAAGAGGATATTTACAATTGTAAATAAAATTCATTACACCAATCAACATGATCAATGCTTTTGTAAATAAAACTGCAGTTAACTGTAAAACATACTTGTACCTGTATATAACAGTGTGCTAGGGATAGATCATTTTGCTTCACTATAAGAATAATTCATTATATTTGTTAAGTTTAAAATATATTTTTTTGTGATGTTCAATAATAGGAGGAACAACAATTTGAAATCCCTTCTATAATTATATTTTCATCAAGGTTAAAAGTGCTTTTGCTATATTAGCATCAGTTACTATATTATAAGTTTTTATCCCAGCAGTTCATTAAGACATTGAATGTCCAATGAAATCATATTGTGATGTTAAATAATAGAATCTTTATTACATATTGCCATTGTGCACCTCCTATTTTACTTTTTATAACATATATTTTCATAGCAAAACATGGACACTGCCATTTAAACAGGGCAATTTTTAATCTTATTTTCAATTTAGGATGGGTACTTAAACAAGATTTGTATTTGAGTTATCTTTCTTTGTGTTCTAGTATGACCAGCAGCCACAGAGCGAAAAAATGTCAGTCTTGGAAATTAAGAAAATAAGGGGGAGCGGCGCAATATCCCTAAATATTAAAAAAAAAATTCTTGGGGAAAGATACCAGTAAACACTTTCCAAAGTCAATTATTGTGATGATTGACAACCCCCCCCCCCCCCCCCCACCCTGACCCGATCCGCGCATGAGTATGCCCTGACTATAGGAGGCTTATAAGTAGGCTGTCTTGTTCAATTTGGTGTGCATTTTATTGTATATAATGAAGAAAATGTAGATTGTTTTGTAATTTACACACTTCATGAGAATTACAGCAATTGCAACCGCATGTTATGATCCATCCAAATATAAGCAATCTGAAAATATTACTGAAAATGCACATTTTTCTACTAAAATTCATTCATTTCTTGGTGACACAGGGTATAGAAATTTTTAAAAAATTCTTATGAGTTCTACTTTTATTGTGTTATACTTTTAGAAGAATTTTGAATTTTCATGTTTTGAATATACATTCACATGTTATCAATTTTTCCTCTTATAAATATTTTTTTTCTGTGAACAAATTATTTTTGCGTCTTTGGCAAGCTTACTGTGTGTATTTTAATGTCCCAAACTGCGTGTGTGGTGTAGATACATGTATATACCCAAATTGTAAATCACAAGCCGATTTCCTACACTTTCATGTTCAATTAAAAAAAATATATATTAAATTAATGAGGTATGTCAGTGGCGTATAGTCCTTTCTGCTAATGAGTAGGCTAGGGTGAACTCACAGATTTAACTGAGGTGCAAAGTGTGTGTAGACAAGGAGCTTCCTCTCAAAAGGTATTGGGGGGTGTCAAAGGGAGCATATTTGCAGACTCAGACATCTACAGTTTTAATTTAACCAGTGAAAACAATAGCAGAGACGTATTTACAGTTCAGTTATATCGTGATGTGAAGACCACTTAACAAAACTGAGAACTATTAACCTATCCTTTAACTCTGCTTACATGTAGAAAATATGGAAACTTCCTGAAACTGAATAATTAAAATTCGATCAATACGTTGAATTTCCTACTAACCAAATATAAGTCGTTATCAATTTCGTTTCCTGCACTTATTATAAACTTCTGTTGCTTTCGATGAAATTTCTGAAACAGACTTAATATGAATAACACTTGAACTTTTGCTCAATTTTTTTTTCAGCTAAGGGAATACTAGCAGTTTTCACCTTCAATAAAAAGGAAAACTGTAAACATAATCGGATATATGTATAAAAGTACAGATTGCAAAGAATGTTTTTTTTTTTTTTTTTTTTTTTTTTGCATTTGCATTTGCAACAAAATAAATTAATAAGTACAATTTATTATCAACTTCCCGCCCCTTTATCTAACCAAATTTTTTATTCCTAAAATAGAAAATGATGTGTAGGCTAAAGCCTAATTTGTCTATATGGAATGTACGCCACTGCATGTCTTTATAACAAATATAGTAGAAGATATTCATATTGCAGTGTATAAAATTTTCCGGAAAAAAATGTGAAAGGAAAGATTAAAAAATATCCACCTGTTTTAATTTGTCATTTTAAATAAAAGCTAGAAGTTATTGGAGTGCAAATGTACTAAAATCAATTACAGAGACTTTATTTTCTAAGTAATCTCTCCAAATGATATGAAATTTACGTTAATAAGGTCCCACTCAACCGATACTGATGTGAAACAGATTTCAAAGTTGATCCAATAACTTCCTATAATCGCGATAATGTAATTCATTTCTCTGGCAAAGCGCACCCCTCATTATTTGTTTACGTTCGGGGGGTGCATTCACGTTCGTCGTAAATAAAATTGTACGCGAACATCTTTACCTATTTCAGTGGCTGCGCTTGTAGAGGAATGGCCACTGTTCGTTATATTTTATTTGTCTTATTGGAAAGTGTTTTCCTTGCCCAGTAAGTATATGTTTAGATTTCTAGTATATTAAGTTATGATAATTATATCCATTTGACACTTTTTGAAAAAAAAGTTTTTTAATCTCGACTGAAATTCGTACGAGGAAGAAATACTACACCTGTAACACGTAGTATATATGATTTAAGCAGTGCCCAGTCATTTCTCTTATATGGCTTTTTCTTTATTTTCTTAGGGACATACAAGCACTTTTTGAAAAAAAATATGATATAATGATAATTAAAAGAATAAAAATTCAATAAATATATTATAACTAAGTTATTCGGCGGGTATATAATTGAAACAGAGTTTGAGAAACAAACAAAAAATTAAGCCAAACTAACGTTCTTTAAAAATTATTGCTTTAGTACCGAGTTCACAGAAGCTATATATCAGTACTTTAAAATGTAAAATGGCATTTTTTCACTTGTTCGGTAATATAAATCCGAATCCGAAAGATTATATTATTACAAGAAATATTGTCTAGGTAAGAAGTTAAATATTTCACCAGGTAAATTCATGTCGCTCTTTAATACCGAATTACTACTACTGAACTGTCCATAGTCCTGCAAAACGCCCAATTCTCTCTGAATAAGCCTGGGACTGTCCAGTGTTAATACATGTACTTCGTTCCAGGATGAACGGCTGGAACCACCCCTAGACCGATTAAAAGCTTTCCAAAGTACGCGGATTACCTTAATGTTTTGATCTGACTTCTCAGACGAACACAGAGCGTAATTAAGTTCAGTTGAGGAGTTTCTTCGGTGGAAAAATTAACCTGATGTTTAGCAGACCTACATAGAATGCAAGTTATCGCAGCACGAATCAGGTGTTTTTGTAGGTTTTACGTTAGGATACATGTGTGAACTATTCCAATTATCCGTGACCCAATGCTTTTAAATCGTTTCTTTCGGGTTGCTTTTGGCAAGTCCTCAAATTGGAGAAATTCAAAGCAGGTTTAGAACGATTAGTTAGTCGTGTTTTAAGGAATGTATCGTTTTTTAATAGTTCTTGTGCCATAATTTGAAAAACATTTATGAAAAACAAAACCCTGTTTTAACTTAGTTTATGAAATGATAATTAACAATGTATAGAAATATGGGCAAATTCCAAAGCAATGTAGAAGAACAGGGGCATTGGAATTGGATTCGTTATGGAACACAACTGGAATATTTTAATTCTTTTCACGTTAGCTAGGTCACCAGTGCAGTGAAGAAAGCGAAATCAATCCAGCTAGTACGAAGAGGGAGTAGACGGGAAAATTAATTTCTGTAATTAAAATTAAATGACTATTTTCGTAGCACTTATTGTAAAGCAAAACAAGAATCACTCGACTTTCTAAATATACGTTATTCTAGCAAATTATATCTTCTTTTTTCCCCATGCATGAAATTTCGCTAATAATTAAAAATTAAATCTCAGTTATTACCCATGACAAAAAAAAAAAATGAAACATATCTATAAAAACCTACACGTTTAAGATTCAATCGGGAAAAAAACTGTGTGAAAATATTTAGTGAAATTCAAAAAACAATGAGCTCTGAATCTTAATAATTTTTCTTTCAATTTTATCTAATAAATAAATAATATTAAAGGTTCCAAGACGGTATCTTCCTCTTTCCTTTAAAAAAAAGCAAGAGAACTAACGTTACAGAGTATAAATTTACAAATATTGTAAAGCAAGCACGAAAAAGTAAATCTTTCTATGAATTTTACAGAAAAAATGAAAACGTTATATATTTTTTAAATAGTTTGCGGGCACAGACACTTAATATCTTGGCGTATGAATACAGCAGGAAATTTTGGGAGATCCCAGATCTCGGATTAGAAATGGGACAATGTGCTCATTACGTACAAGAAGTGATGCCAGGATTCCCACTCGTCCACAGATGGTAAGTTACTTTATCATATCAGTTTACTTTTTCCTTACTATAGTACACATAATTTATGCATGGAAACCAATCTTTTTTTAAGGAGGCTACCTGGGGGGAGGGGAGGGGTTAACAAATCAACCATCAGATACAATTTATCCTTTAGATATGATATTTTAAGCTGTCAACTATCATTTGGCAAAGAAAAATTTCATACATTTTAGTTTTAGAATTTGATAATTTTTGTATATCTTAATAAGTTTATATGGAGTTGCATTCTTCTAAAGAAGATAAATATGGTCTAAAAATGGCCACAGCTACCCAGCCCTCTTAAATCACTTGGGTCACTCAAGTGGTGTATTTCTTTCTGTATAATCTTTTTTTTTTGGGGGGGGGCATAATTTCCTCCTTTAAAATGGCTTTAATCAAATTAACTCAAGTGTGGCAAGGTTTTTTAAAAAAGGGTCGAACCGCAAGATTTTTGACCACAACGAACAAATATTTAATTTCTTGTTTGGCTAATGAAAAGAAATTTTGTGACGCCATTAATCAAAACGCCGATTTACAATGTAGAACAATCAAACGCGCTTTATGATACTGCTTGTATTGTAGCAGTACTTGTCTAGTGAGATATACTCACACTAAAAACAAACTTTACAACTGACTTTACCGTTGGTCACTTTGGCGTCATCATTTAAGCGTTAAGAATTAGAGTCCCTGAAGTCTTATATAGTTTACAAACTTGCCGCCTGATAACATTGACTGAACATTTGCATAATATAAAGCAGAGAGCAAAGATAGTTTTATCTACGTTGTTCAAAGGGTCATAATTTGAGTTATCGAACTTGTAACAAACTGACATTATGCAAATTTCACAACTTACAATCAGTCGTAACAGAAAAATGTACATAAAGGCTGCCTTGAGAGGGTGGATGGTGGGGGAATATTTGCAATACATTGACAAGAAAAAATGTGCTTGTCTAAATTAAGGTATCAAGACACGATACTGCACTCTGCTGCAATACAATGCAACACATTGTAATGCCTACATGTAAATGCAAATTGACCGATGTTTTCATTTAAAGAACAGACTTGCTGGGATTTTTTAAATTCACATTATCTTTCATATTTATTCAATTTGATAGGAATCAAAATTAACTTTCTGTAATTATGTCGAAAGACTTTTGGACAAAGTTACGTGCAAATATTTAAAGAAAAATAAATATTTGCTCTCTTTTATATGCATCAAAATTAACAATCAAAAATTATGTCGAAAGCCTTTTTCGATAAAGTTACACATTCCTTTTTTTTTTTTTTTTTTTTTTTACCGAACAACTAGTTAAGTATGTGAAAACGTCTAGAAAAAGTGGATACTCCTCTTTGATTGATGTGTAAATTTCTTAATTTACCTGAGAATTACTACAACATATCTTAATAGAAATTGAACGTTATTGCACTGGACAAGAATTCTATGTCAGCCAAAATAATTATGTCCAATTTTGTTTTATGTGATTTATTGAAATAAGGTTGAAACTGACCATTTTGTCTGATTACATACATAAAATAATATACTCACCTTTTTAATTTAATTTTTTTTTTTAAAATGCCATATCTTGATAATAAATGCCACATTTTTTTTTAAATTGCTTATCTGCTTGAAGATTTTGAAATTTTAACTTTTTTTTTTAAAAACATTTTTAATTAATTATTTTTGTATTAATTGATCCTAGGATATTTTTGAATGTATAATTGAGACATAATTTTAAAAAAGAATAAAAATTAATTAAATTAACCCTTAAAAAACAATTTCAGACTTCTGCAGCCTCCCCGAGAGCGAGAAAAATAGGGACAGTAATTATCAGTAAATGTCAGGACGTGTCTAAGTTTTTCATCATGGACAGTAAACGGGTCAGTAATTGTCTAAGTTTATCAACACCGACTAAGATTGTCAGCACTTTTTTAAGTTTATCAAAACCGACAGAAAAAAGGTCAGTAATTGTCTAAGTTTTGCAGTCAAGACAGCATATTCTCAGTAATTGTCTAAGTTTGTCAGTATAAATTGGGAATACAAGTACGATTCTGACTTAGTAGTGAACATTTTGCAAAGAAAATCAACAAGGAAACTGATCTCAGCTGCCCCCTTCTTACCCCCCTCCCGTCCCCCCCCCCCCCCCCCCCCCGCCCCCAACTGAATTCATTGAATGGTAAGAATTGTCTGAATGCTAAGTTTTCTCCTCTGATATTTTTTTTTTATATTTTCCAGCATTTTACCACCAGTCTCGGGCCAGTCAACGTTACACCATTTCAAGTTTCAAAATGATACCCAGAATATTCAAGTTCAGTCAGCCAACGACATATTTGCTTACATTGGACTATGTGACGCCACTGCTGTTACATCACTTGGCCTGCTGCACAGGGGGGATTGCATAGCAGTAAGTATATCAACTAAACTCACTAATTTCAACGACTTTGAAATATATTTAGAACATTTTGACAGTTAACAGTTTTGAGACTCAAAAAAGTTATAAACACCAACTTTCATTTTAAAAAGTCGTTGCTTCTTTTTTTAATTTCTGGTATATGAACCATCAAATTGGAGTGGATGAATACAGGTATTACAAATTTTACGGCATACATTTTAAGAGAGAAAATACTTATGGTACTTCACTACAAGTCACAGTTGAACTTGAATATCTCAAATATTATTCTTATGACGGAGAGCTAGCAAACTGGGAGCCCCTATTTTATTTTTTATTTCCCCTTATAATTAAATTTCAAGAAATCCTCTGATAATCTTCTGTCACTCCCTGGCATTTTCATGTCTCTCCGTGACTTTCCCCCATGAATACCTACCGTTGTCCCTGCATGACTACTCTGTCTATCCCTGACATCCCCGATGTCCCCTGACTTTACCCCTGGTATCACTGTCTAATCTCTGATGTTCCATGACATTTTCTGACGTCCCTGTCAAGTCTCCGATATTCATTTATTCATGAGAATAAAGGTTAATTCACGAATTAGCTAATTTTTATTGTTTGTAGAAAGATATATATATAGTATATATATTAACCTGTATCCAAATGTTCCTGTCCAGCATTTATGCTAAAAGTTTGCAGGGAATTGAATTTATTAATAAGAAAAAAATAATTATTACATGGTATAGGATTTCATCCGTAATCAAAATGGAAATCAAAACTCTACACATGGAAGGAAATGTTTCTGGTATAAGATTTTAGCTTTTATTATCTGAACGAAATGAAAATTCGTATAAACACATCTAACATTGTTCACATCACGAATTAAAAGAATTTACACTTAATGATCAAAAATTGGCCTGATTATTTAATAAGAGAGAGAAAGAGAGAGAGAGAGAGAGAGAATATTTCATGGCATAAAATGGTACAACGGGTAACATTAAAACTTATGGGGGAGTCGTTTTCAACGTATGGGGAATTAGATCACCGCTTCGGAGTCAGAGGAGATGTGGGTCAGTCTTTTTGGGTAAATTAGGTTTGACAAATATCCCACGGAAGATGGCTATATATAGCTTTATCTTGTCATTTGTTGTTCTGTCATATACATACATGTATAAAAAAAAAAAACCAAATGAATATATGGATAAATTCATAAAAATTTTCATTTGAACAACCTCCCTTTTTACAGTTAAAACATTAAGAGAAAATTTTTTTTAAAAGATTGAAATAGCCAGACTTTACAAAAATTAATAATTGAGACATTTTCTCCTCGGTTACATTGAATACTATCGGAAAAATCACGGGAGTCGCAAAATAAAGTCAAATGCATACTTTGTGTTGTTTTCATCTCTTTTATACTGCCAATACCTATTTATTTACTCTTAGATATCTATAAATCTATGTTTGGTAACTTACTTTATAATCTGAAGTTATGAAAAGATATTTTTCTGTGGCTTTATCAGTTCTAGAAAAAAATCAGCAATATAGATTACATGAACAATTGGATTATATATCATCAGAGCACATGTGCTTGAAGGACTGTAATTTTTTCATGTTTTTCACAAAAATTCAAACAGTCAGGAACCATCCAACATCAAAGTAATTCTGACTATCCTTCTTGTAAAAATTTTTAATATCAAACAATTTTTTTGCAGAATACTTAAATCATAGTAACTGTTATTTGCTAATGTGTTGATAAAACTTGGTTGTCAAACTGTCCGTCGTTTCAACAACCCGTGTGTCATGTGTTAACATTTGAACATTTTCAGCTTCTTAATTTAAAAATTGATTTACCAATTTCAACCAAATTTGGTATACAGCATCTATGATGTTGGACCGGGAACAAAAATTTTGAATTTCATGGTCCCCGCCCGTTTATGTCAAAGTGGGGTGGGGCCAAAACCACTAAAATTAATGAAATCTTTAAAAATTTCTTCTTTACTCCTGGACATCAAGCAGGCAAACTATTGGCATGAATGTAATGAGCATTGAGTCCTCTACCAAAATTGTGAAATTCATGGCCCCAGGGTCAGGGGTTTTAGTACAACAACGGGGCAATATAACAGATTATATAGTGAAAATGCAATATTTCTTTGAAAATCTTCTTCTCTGCTCCTGGGTATTAAATACACTAACTAAGCAAATTTTATGATAATATTAACCATTTTTTTTATTTTCAAAAAAATTTGTGAATTTCATGGCCCCTTCAGGGGTTCTGGTGTTAGGGGGGATAAATTTAGATTATATAGTGAAAATGCATTATATTTTTCTTTGATTAATCTTCTTCTTGCTCCTGGGTATTAGATACACTAACTAAGCACATAGCTATGATTGAGAATATTTTGGCCTCTTTCAGATTTGTGAATTTTATGGCCCCAGGGAAGGGGTTCTGGTGTTAGGAAATGGGGCTCTATAGAATTATATAATGAAAATGCATTAATTTCTTAGAAAATCGAAAATTTTCTCTGCTCCTGGGTATTAAATACACTAACTAAGCTACATAGTTATGATGAGCAAGAGTGCCTCTTCCAGATTTGTGAATTTTATGGCCCCAGGGCGAGGGGTTCTGGTGTTAGGGCGTGGCTCTATAGATTATATAGTGAAAATGCATTTATTCTTTGAAAATCTTCTTTTCTGCTTCTGGGTATTAGATAAACTAACTAAGTACATAGCTATGATGACAAAACACATCTTTCAGCTAGATTTGTGAATTTTTGCCCCATACATTTTTCTGTGTTAATGATATTATCATTATCAAATTATATAGTGAAAATGCATTAAAAATTTCTTCCGTAAATCTTCTTCTCTGCCCACACTGACATGGGCAATACTCGAAATGTACACTAACTAAGCACATTTACTATTTGACTTAAGAAAACAGCTGAAAGGTTATTCTTTTTAGTATGAATTTAAATAACAATTTTTAAATTACATACAGCTCAAATAAAAGATTTTTACAGGCAAAAGAAAAAAAAAAATGGGATGTGAAAGGAGGTAACAACAGTTTGACAACCAAATTATATAGTAAAAATGCAAATTATTTCTATGAAAATCTTCTTCTCTGCTCAATAATAATAAAAAAATTTTTGATATTATTAAGCACATTATATCGGGATGATCTTTTATTAGAGTGCCTCTTTCGGAAGATTTGTGAATTTTATGAATTTTTGGATATATATGGAAAATTACATATTGGTGTTAGGGTCCCCAAGCACATGTGCTCTGATGATATATATATTGTTCATGTAATCTAATGCTGATTTTTTTTCTGATAGAAAAATATCTTCTCTAACTCCTGGGTATTAAATACACTAACTAAGCACATAGTTAAATGATGCAGTATAAAAGAGATGAAAACAACACAAAATTGTGAATTTTATGGCCCCAGGGTGATGTGCTTTGGTGTTAAACGGGACTCCCCCCTACGTAACCGTTTATATAGTAAAAATGCATTATTTTTTTGAAAATCTTCAAGTTTAAGTTGGTATTAAAAGATAAACTTAAGCACATAGCTATTTTAAGCAAGAGTGCCTCTTCCAAAATTGTGAATTTTATGTTTTTCCAGGGTCAGGTAAATATGAAACTGGTGTTAAGTGTTTGAGAAAACTATTGTATATATATAGTAAAAATACATTTATTGCCATTTGTAAATATTTTTCTTTGCTTTTTATATTTAGCCAATGAAAGTATATATATATTTATGATGAAGATTCATTTGGTGCATACGTTGAAAAGTGGTTATTAATGCCCCCGTTAGTTGTATACGGGGGGTCACGTGGTTACATACCTGAAAATAAATTAATGCTTTGAAATCTGCTCTTTGTTATATTAATCAACCATTTTACATAAATAAAATTTGCAAAATTTTGAATATAATATATGGCCCTGGAACAGTGGTTCCTTTGTTATTTGGGTTAATTTCAATTTTTTTTAAAAGTGGAAGTGCATTTTCTCTTTGTTACTCTGAATCTACCTCTGGGTATTAAGTAAATAAGTAAGCATGCTAAGTTAATAATTATGATATGCAAGGCACCATGGAAGTTGTGCAAAATTGTAAATTGTGAATTTCATGAAAGCCTCTGGTTTAGGAACACGAACCAAATTTAATTGTTTGAAAGTTGTTACACAAACTCAGGTCCAACATCAAAGTGACTATCCTTCTTGTAGATAATTTTTCGTTAATTAGTTAAGTATAGATGAATCACACCAGAGAACGTAAATATTTTTTTTAGATTATGCCCTTTAATTTCTTTTCTTCATGCCTGATATTTCTTAGGTTTGAAATAAATATTCCAGGTTGTCTGTATTGCGGCTTTTTATTTTGTATGTTGTTTTCTTGTTTGCACGTACATTTTATTCTCTGACGTCATTTACTATTTGTACATGTATATTGTATCAATTAAATCCATACAGTTCATATATATTTGTAGCATAAGCTCAGTTTTTCTCTTTTCATATGCTAAAATAATTTCGAGAGTCTCTATGGTCAACAATTAACGAAGCAGAACGTTTTTGTTCATTCAAACCAGAATTGGTTATCTGTGCAAAAATGAACATAAATGTTAATATGTTCTCTTAAACATTTTACATGTTTTAGGTATTAATCTGTTGATTAGGTACGTTGATATTACAACTTAATTTTGTATCTCTATATACATTCTTTAAACGAAAGGTGATTCGAATGTCCACTGCAAGACGGCTCATGGAAGTGAAGAAATACAGGACTGGTAAAATGGCGGAGATTAAGGGATTGCTGGGGCGTTACGAGGGGGAGATAAAGGACATAAGGAGAGAGATAGAGCAAAACTATATACAGCCCCACCTAGACTACGCCTTCCAGCCCTATTTCTCCAGACCCCAGGGTAAGTATACAGAACTACATACAGCCCCACCTAGACTACGCCTTCCAGCCTTACTTCACCAGATCCCAGGGTAAGTATACAGAACTACATACAGCCCCACCTAGACTACGCCTTCCAGCCTTACTTCACCAGATCCCAGGGTAAGTATACAGAACTACATACAGCCCAGGCCACCTAGACTACGCCTTCCAGCCCTATTTCACCAGGCCCCACGGTAAATACAGAATTACATACAACTCCACGAAGATCTAGACTATGCCTTCCAGCCCTATTTCACCAGGTCGCAGGGTGATTAATAATATGTTGGAGGAAAAAGAGAGTGTAGTGACAATCTAGGGAAACTATCCACGACAAGAGACAAGGGTTGATTGATTTTGTGTTGTTTACTAAACGAGGGAGAGAGAGAGAAAGAAAGAAAGAGAAAGCTTGACCTGTTTTGAGTCTTTTATGTTTTAGTTTTGAGTCTTTTATGCAGTGAAATTTATTGACATGTTGAGAAAAAAATTACCATTAGTTTTATCTATTTTATTCACTATAGGACTTCAGTTTCGCAGTGGCACAGACAGAGCATTATGGGAGAAGGCATCAATTACAGAGGTCAAAATTATCAAAGCCCAGGCTCGCCAGAGGTCCATATTGCGAAGAGTAAGTAAGAATGTGGTGTGTCGTTGGAGACAGGATGGAATGAGCTGTAGATAGGGTGAATGTTGTATTCAGGATAGGATGTGGTCAGATGCAAGGTTAAATGTTGCTGTAGGCAGAATGAAATGTGGTAGGTAGGGTGGAATGTGACTGCAGACATGATGAAATGTGGTGGTAGGTAGGATGAAATGTGGCTGTAGGCAGAGTGAAATGTGGCTGTAGACAGAGTGAAATGTGGCTGTAGACAGAGTGAAATGTGGCTGTAGACAGAGTGAAATGTGACTGTAGACAGGATGAAATGTGGTGGTAGGCAGGGTGGAATGTGACTGTAGACAGAGTGAAATGTGGTGGTAGACAGGATGAAATGTGGTAGGCAGGGTGGAATGTGACTGCAGACATGATGAAATGTGGTGGTAGGTAGGAATAAATGTGAATGTAGGCATGGTGAAATGTGGCTGTAGGCAGGGTGAAATGTGGCTGTAGACAGAGTGAAATGTGGTGTAGACAGGATGAAATGTGGCTGTAGACAGAATGAAATGTGGTGGAAGGTAGGGTGGAATGTGGTGGTAGGCAGGATGGAATGTGACTGTAAACATGATGAAATGTGGTAGGTAGGAATAAATGTGGCTGTAGACAGGGTGAAATGTGGCTGTAGACAGGATGAAATGTGACGGTAGAAAGGATTAAATGTGGTGGTAGCCAGAGTGGAATGTGACTGTAGACAGAGTGAAATGTGGTGGTAGACAGAGTGGTATGTGACTATAGAAAGGATGAAATGTGGTGGAAGGTAGGGTGGAATGTGACTGTAAACAGGATGAAATGTGGTGGTAGGTAGGAATAAATGTGGCTGTAGACAGGATGAAATATGGTGGTAGAAGGGATGAAATGTGGTGGTAGGCAGAGTGGAATGTGACTGTAGACAGGATGAAATGTGGTGGTAGGCAGAGTGGTGTGTGACTATAGATAGGATGAAATGTGGGAGGTAGGGTGGATTGTGGTGGAAGGCAGGGTGGAATGTGCCTGTAAACTGGATGAAATGTGGTGGTAGGTAGAATGAAATGTGACTGTAGACAGAGTGAAATGTGGTGGTAGGCAGGGTGGAATGTTGCTGTAGGCAGTGTGAAATGTAGCTATAGGCATGCAGGGTGAATGTGGTGCTATCCAAAATAGGATATGGTCGTAAGCAAGGGGAAATATGATGGAAAGAATCAGGTTGTAGACACGATGGGTTGTGGTCGTATGAAATGGGGATTTATATTATTGTAAGGGCACAGTGCCATATATGTGAGGCATGCAGGTTGCAGTTTGACTGTAAGAAGAGTTGGTATTGTTCAAAGGTAACAAAAGTTGCATGGTTAATACTTGCTTACATACCACATATGGTCACTGACCATTGATAAAATTCTTTAACTGTGTTTTAAACGCTCTCCATTTACCAAGACTCCACAAGACTTTAGGATCAACTCCTTAATGTAGCTTTAAGTTGAAATAACTTTTTTATACCCCACGCAACAAGTTGCGTGAGGTATGTTTTTGACCGTCAGTCCGTCAGTCCTTTTTTGTCAGCGCAACTCGTAAACCGCTACACAGAACTTCGTCAAACTTTGGTGCAGATATTTAGGACACAATGTGTAGATGTGCATATTACCAGGGAATTCCGATTCCTTTATTTTTTCCGGGAATTTCCGCACTTTTCAACTTAGATTTTGGCCATATCTTGAATATAGAGATGAATAGTTTGTCAGCGCAACTCCTCAGCTGACAACTCAAACTTTATATTTAGGACACAATGTGTAGTGTTAAGGAAATTCTTTTCATTTTTTCTGGGAATTTCCGAACATTTCAGCTTAAATTTTTGACTATATCTTGAATATAGATATGAACAGTTTGTCAGCGCGACTCCTCATAAACCGCTGCACAGAATTTCGTCAAAATTTGCAGATATTTAGGACACAATGTGTAGACATGCACATTACCAGGAAATTCCGATTCCTTCATATTTGCCGGGAATTCCTGCAATTTTTAACTTAGATTTTTTGCCATATCTTGAATATAATGATGAATAGTTTGTCAGCGCAACTCCTTATAAACCGCTGCACAGAATTTGGGCAAACTTTGCAGATATTTAGGACACAATGTGTAGAAGTGCATATTACCAAGAAATTCCAATTCCTTTATTTTTTTCCGGGAATTTCAGCACTTCGACTTTTGGGGGAGCGTGGGGTTTGTGAGCTTACTCACTTTTTCTTTCATTTTGTTTAAAAGAAAACATATAGTATTGGTTATAGCTACCTGTAAGACTAAGTTACTCAGTAATCAAATTATATGATGAACTTTTCAACGACAAGTATAACATGACTTTTATTCTCTTCAGTGTAAGCGGATCATGTTGCCCAGTTGTGCCACAATGAAAACTCTTAAGTTAAACATCAAACTACTTAAAGGAGCGTTCGATACAGAGAGACAAAAATGGGTCAATCTAAGTGTGAAACAAAAACAACAAACAGTGGAAACAACTAGAAAGAAGATCAACAACTTGGCACAGCAACAGTCGAAAATGATTTCTCAGTTTAAGCAATGGCGAAGGCAACAGAAAGCCGCGAAGAGAGCCGAGAAATTAAAACAGAAGAAACTCCGCCAGAAACAGAGATCACAAAGAAAGAAATCCAAGAAAATTAAAATGAACAGAGGCAAAATAGTGTTGTTAACCAATAACACTATCCTACAGAATGTTGTGTAGCTTTAGTACTATACCGGTATTTTAATTGTTATTGTTAAAACTTTCTTTAAATTGTTATGCTTTCTTTATTGCATGGAGAGTTGGAGATTTGTTATCTTCTAACATAAGATGGTAATGACAATACAATTTAAAACAATATGAATGGTTCTTATTCAAACGTATACATTTACCAATAATGACTGAGATACTATATAGTTACTCAATGGCTGTTTTCTAAACTTCAACAACAGTCCTAATGGTTTGATATTTTTAAAAATGTCTACTTCTGAAGTAAGCCTTGATTGCTCGTTAATTATTTCCCAAAACTAAATAAAAACATGAAAACTTTTACGTAAACTGTTTTAAGACTGCAGGACTTTCATCCTCTCAATGCCGTGAGACCTGGCATTGCGAGGATGTAGGACTCTGGTCTAGCCGTTTGCCTGTTTGTCTGTATGAACAATTTTTCACATACAGTTAAAACTAATTATTTTTCTGGTTTTTGATGTCAATGAATGTTTAAAATAGAATATTTTGCAATTCTTATTTAAGTTATGTCAGAAGACGAAGTTCATGTATTACATTTGGTAAACTGACAGCCTGACAACACCAACTATTTTATTGTATTTTGATATTTGAATGATTTTTAATTCCAGTAAATTATTGAAGTATTACAAACAGAAATTTTGAAAAAAAATCTTTCTACCAACACAATTTGGAAATGTTTTAAAATTTTCAAAATTCATAACAAGTGACTATTGTCTCCCAATAGAGATGGGCAGATGGCTAATGTTGAAAGAAATGAAAGCTTGTGTTATTTGTGCAGTAAAAATTAAATTGGAGATCAATTTCAGAACTTAATGGAATGGAATGAATTAGGTAATAATTGGAAAATAATTGTTGTAAAAGTATTATTGTATGATCTAATTGTTAGAATATTCTGAACTTTGATGACAAATTCTGATCTTGCATTCTTAAACAAGAGGCCCATGGGCCACATCGCTCACCTGAGTAGAAATTGTTTTATTATTGAAAAGTTTAAATCCAAAAGTAGTCCCATGACCAATCATGGCTTTGCTATTCTTGAGGAGAAGATTTTTAAAGAATTTTCCTATATATTTCTATGATCAATTATGGCTTTGTTATTCTTGAGAAGAAGATTTTTAAAGAATTTTCCTATATATTTCTATGTAAAATTTTGGTCGGCCATTGTGGCCCCACCCCCCGGGGGTCATGATTTGAACAAACTTGAATCTACACTACCTGAGGATGCTTCCATATAAGTTTCATCCTTCCTGGCACAGAGGTTCTTGAATTTAAAGAAGATTTTTAATATATTTTCATATGTATTTCTATGTAAAACTTTGGTCGGCCATTTTGGCCCCACCCTACCCCCGGGGGTCATGATTTGAGCAAACTTGAATTTACACTGCCTGAGGATGCTTCCATATAATTTAAATTTTCCTGGCACAGTGGTTCTTGAGAAGAAGATTTTCAAAGAATTTTCCTATATATTTCTATATAAAACTTTGGTCAGCCATTGTGGCCCCGCCATACCCCGGGGGTCATGATTTGAACAAACTTGAATCTACACTACCTGATGATGCTTCCATATAAGTTTCATCTTTCCTGGCACAGTGGTTCTTGAGAAGAAGGTTTTTAAAGAATTTTCCTATATATTTCTATGTAAAACTTTGGTCAGCCATTGTGGCCCCGTCCTAAAAATGGGGGTCATGATTTGAACAAACTTGAATATGTCGAAAAAATAGTTGGTTGACCTAATGAGGATGCTTCCATATAAATATGATCAATTATGGCTTTGTTTTTCTTGAGAACAAGATTTTTAATAGAATTTTTCCTATATATTTCTATGTAAAACTTTGGTCGGCCATTGTGGCCATACGCCCTACCCCCGGGTCAATAACGAACAAACTTGAATCTACACTAATTTAGTATGCTTCCATATAAGTTTCATCTTTCCTGGCACAGTGGTTCTTGAGAAGAAGGTTTTTAAAGAATTTTCCTATATATTTCTATGTAAAACTTTGGTCAGCCATTGTGGCCCCGCCCTACCCCTGGGGGTCATGATTTGAACAAATTTGAATCTACACTACCTGATGATGCTTCCAAATAAGTTTCATCTTTCCTGGCACTGTGGTTCTTGAGAAGAAGATTTTTAAAACATGCCACCAAATTTTTATTAATTCCCAATTATCTCCCCTTGAATGAGGGCATGGCCTGGATTTCATTTGAACAAAATTGAATCCCCTTCACCCAAGGATGCTTTGTGGCAAGTTTGGTTGAAATTGGCCCAGCGGTTCTTGAGAAGAAGTCGAAAATGTGAAAAGTTTACAGACAGACGGACGGACAGACAGACTACAGACAAAATGTGATCAGAAATGCTCACTTGAGCCTTCGGCTCAGGTGAGCTAAAAACGGTGTACATTTTTCACCAAAATTTACGACACTGTCCTCAATCGAATTTTACGTTATCTATGCTCTTCCTTTATTGTAAATATATATATGTATGTACTTCTTCCATGACTTTTTCAGAGAATAAATGAATGAATGAATGATTTCAGTGATACTTCCTATGCTCTAAAACCAATATTGTTTTTAACAATGTTGGAAGGTGAGCCCGAAGTATCTACATGACCATGATGACTAAAAGCTAGAATAATCTTGGAAACTATTTCAAAATGTTACCCCTTCTACAGTTTTGATCCAATTTCATTGAATATCATAAGCCTTTGAATTTCAGCAAGTGTGCGATTTGTTTTTAGATTCATTTCTCCTTGAACAAAATAGATTATATTAGTAAATACTAATTAACCTGATCTAGTGAAGATTCAAATCATAGTTCTTGATTATGCTAGAGACACAAATATAGGGGCTTAATTCTACACAGAAGTACATTAGGCCATGCAAAGTTAATTCCTTGGTTCTCAGGCCTTTTTTTTCAAGAAATATGACATGGAAGGAGGCTTTTTTTTTTTTTTTTTTTTTAATATTGCCCCTAAAACATGATGAGGCAGCTTTTTACAATGTACAAAACCTCAAAAAATGATGAGGGAGGTGATTTATTTTGATTTTATTGATTTAGCAATAAAAAGGGTCAATGAAGCACCCTTGGAAGAGATGAGGGAGGGCCGGAGAACCAAAAAATTAATTTTTATGGCCTTAATTAAGCAAAGACAAGACTTCAATATGTAAGCTTGACTTTGTCCCATGAACACTGAACAAGATACACATGATTACACTACTGTCCAAACCTAAAACAACAAAAGCTGATGACAAAATGATATTTTTATTGTCTTCAAACTTAACAATATCGTTAAAGTTACAAATTAAAAGTTGATGTTATTCATGATTAACAAAAAATACAATACAAATTTTTGTAACACTCCATAATTTACAAGTAACATAAAAGCTCATTAAAAATAAAATTTCGTTAACAGCAACATAACTTATGTACCTGTGTAGACATGTCAAACTGGCCACATTTTATATGGGTATTTTATTTGTCCTAATAATTTCTGATTCACCATTTTATGGATTATTAAATATTTTGATTTAGAAATATTAACTTTATCATGACTTGTGAAAGTACACACAAATTAAGTAGTTGCATAAATAGATTTAGAAAAAAAAAAATCCAGGCAAAATGTATTTGAAACGTGAATAAAGAAATCAATTTTCTTTCAAATCACAATGAACTAGAACATTGTAGAAATGATGTCTTTTTCATAACACTTATAACACTTTTGCTAATTTTCTTATTTATCGTTCAATGATCAGGACCCGGTTGTATTTGGTTAGAACTCGATCAGTTGAATTTCGCTAACAACAATCCCCCCTTCTTTCACTGCAGCACAAAGTTTATTGAAATGATTTTTTTTCTTTTTTTTTTTTATAGGCCTATTATTTCTTTCAAGGCATTAAAAAACTTGATAAAATGAGATTTTTTGTGTCAAAGTTAAAAACAACAATGATTTGGCAGAAATTTAAATTGGTTGTACATGTATTAGATAATTGGTAGGCCCTATATATGTTACACAAGAAAATGCCCATGGACACCCCCCCCCCCCCCCCCGAAGTGGTAACACATTGTATTGTGGGATATTCTCCTAATGTTTATAATTCATTAATGGATTCTTAAGTGTTTAATGATTTATTAACTGATTAATATCATTCAAACAAAAACCTTCATAGGTTTTTGTTCAACCTTTTATCCTGTTGATATAGCTCATATAATATCTTTTTCATATCCCACAGTTGTGGTGTCGCCAAGGCTCGGGATATAAAACACACAACACAGAAAAAAATCATATCCAACTACAAATCATATGAGATCCTGTAAGTACAACACACCTTAATGACTTTATTAACTAATGTATCATTAAGAACTTAATCTTTTAGTAGGCTTATTAATTCATTAATTTTAATCAACCATCCAAACATTACAGTTGACAAGTTTTTCAATATCACCAGATATTAATACTTTGGTAGAAGCAAAATTAAAACAAAAGTTAAAATCATTTAAACAACAATGATTCCATGAAAAGATAATACAATACATTGAATTTTATACAATAAAACTAAATGTTGATTCTCCAAATAGTCAGTTTGACTACATAGATGAGTCAAAATAAATAGTTTCTGCATATTGTGCTAATTTTGGTCTGAGGTCACCGGGGAATTTCCTGCGAGTCATCCCCACTGCTCTCCCCTGTACTAAAAATAAATTGAGGAGCATTAAAGTCTTCATTAATTATAAGTAATATAACAGTTCATCTTTTAAAATTGTTACCCCTCTCCTCCCTCCAATATCCTAGTTCCATAGCATGGACTATACATCCGTCTTTAATAAACCCAATCAAAACACCAAGGTCCAAGGCTCAGACTGTATACACATCTGAGTGATTCACCCATCATCCATCCCAACCCCTTCCTAATCAAAACTCCAAGGTCCAAGGCTCTGGTTACTACTAACTGTATATGCCTCTGAGTGACTCACCCTGTTGGAGGTTTGAGGGAGTTGTCTGCCATCTTCACCTTTTTAACAACTGTGGGGGATTCACTGGTTGTAACAGCTACAGATGCACTACAAAACATAGGGGAAAGATTTGTGATCATATTATAACTTGTAAATAATATAAACATTTTTATTTGAAATATTGATTCATTTATCAGGTTGCATCAAGACCAGATATTATCAGAAGAATAGACTTGGTATTCCTTAGTATTTTGCCTTTAAAATTCTACCTGTCTGTATGCAATACATGTACATACAATATCCTAAATTTCAATACCAAGATTTACATGAATCCTTAAAGTTAAGTTTTACATGTATCCAAACATTCAGGTTTAAATGTATATGGATACTTATATTTACGTCCTAAATTCTTATGCTCAGATTTACACGTTTTCTCATGTATCCTTATATCAATTCAATGCTCAGATTTATATGTATTCTGCTTTGTAAATTTAATCTTGTCAGCATACAGAGTAGCAGACAAGTAAAATGATTCATACATCAAATGAAAACACTATTTACAAATACATGTAGATTTATATACAAAACATTTAGACTGAATACTCATAAACACCATCAAGTACAATACCAAATACAGTAACACATGGTTATGGCAAACATACCTAGGCCATGCAAAGTTAATTCCTTGGTTCTCAGGCCTTTTTCCAAGAAGTATGATGAGGGAGGCATTATTTTTTAAAACTTTTTTATTGCCCCCAAAACATGATGAGGGAGGTGATTTGTTGTTTTTATTTTATTAATTTAGCAATAAAAAGGGCCAATGAGGCACCCTTGTAAGAGAAGAGGGAGGGCCTGAGAACCAAGAAATTAATCTTTTTATGGCCTTACAACGAAACTGATGCTTACAACAAAGCAAAATCGCTCGTCCTAGGTACTTCATTAAAAACATGTTTTACTGTAACTATATAACCGAGGCACTTCGTTAAAACATGTTTTGTAAAACTATATAACCGAGGCACTTCGTTAAAACATGTTTTGTAACACTATATAACTGAGGCACTTCATTAAAAATGTGTTTTACTGTAACACTATATAACTGGGGCATTTCGTTAAGAATGTGTTTTCCTGTAACACTATATAACTGAGGCACTTTGTTAAAAATGTGTTTTACTGTAACACTATATAACTGAGTCCTGACCTCTCTGATTCCGCTGGAGGATCAAATCGTAGCCGTTTCTGACTTTTGGGAGTGGTTCCAGTTGTACCATTCTTAGCTCTAGACATGGCCTCATTTATCCTCTGTAACTTCTCATTGGACTGTGAAAAAAATTGATAGCATTAACAATTCTTAATTACTAATTTAATAAAAATTTCGACATTGGCATCAATAATGCTTCATGTCATAAAATTCTTCATCATCCCAAGGCACAGATTTTGTGTCCATTCTATTCCCACAATATTTATGGAAATAGAATGGACACAAAACCTGTGGCTTGCAAGGATGAAAATTTTGACACCATCACTACATCAATATCTTTTCAGCTGAAGTCCTATAACTTTCTCCAATATCTACCTATTGAAATAAGAAATTGTAATATTACCCCTGTGAGATCCCCAAAACTGTACAGCTGTCGAGACCTGGGTGTCATGTTGCTAGGAGACTGGGGGGCCTTGAATGGGGAGTCTTTCAGTGGGGACACATAAAAGTTACGTCTGGAGGGTATGCTGATAAACAAGAACCAAATGAAAAAATATCTAATAAATGCATTATACAATTGATGAGGTTATTTAACCATTACCAAGCATGGTCATTTCAATGTTGGTTTTCGCCAATTCTTGTAGTACCTTATAGAGAAAGGAAATGATTTTAACAAAGGCTCAAATGATGATAGCAAATACCTGTAGACAGGAGATGTGATTGTTTTGGGTACTGGGGATAAGGATGGTGTCTACAAAATACAAAGTGACTTCTTTTAAAGATGAATCAAATTAAAATTCATTGTCTTTGGGAAAAAAATACACATGTAAATGCATGCTTTCTTCATAAATGTCATCTTGCAAATACAAAGTATTTATAACAGACAAAAGACATTTACTTAAAATCACCTCAAAGGGCTTTCAACCAACATTTCAAAATATCTGTACCTGCTTTGTTGGAGCAAACTGTAAAATGTAGCCCTTCATATTGTGCATGAACACTCTGTTGTAGAAGCCTATGATGGAATCATACTCTCCACGGTCTATCAGTGCATGTCTGTACACCTGTAAGTAAAACTCTATGAATATATTTCAAAGCATGCTTTATTTGAAAACAACAACCCCCCCTCCAAAAAAAAAAAAAAGAAAGGGGAGACCTAATTATCGTCAAGGGAATCTATGAGACAGATGGAAGTATTTGTCAGGAATATGATTATGGTACATCAAAAATCCCCCATCAAGGAAATTTGAATTGCTAGAATATGAGTGGAATAACAAACCAAATTAAAAATCTTAGGATAAACATGGAAAAGAGTTATTTACAAGAAAAGATGGAAAAATAAAATCCGAAAAAGAATGTAAACAGACAAATTACCAAAATTCTTTCATGGCTCTAAACATATACTCTTTTCAGGGAATTGATGTCCAATATAAAGAGATTTACTGTAAAATCACATATTTCGTAGGGTCAAATTTTCGTGGTTGAAGGAAAAGATATTGGTTCAAGGAGATTTCATTTTGTTGATGAAGAACTTTTTAGTAGTTGTGCATACGAAAATTTACATTTTGTGGTGGACATGAATTCGTGGGTCTCTTCATACCTCGAAAACGGTGAAAATTAAACCCCCACGAAAATTAGTGATTTCACAGTATCGTAAATGAACTTTAAAAAATAACATTATTCAACTCAGCACAGCATACATCAAGAAAATTTTAAATAATTGTCTTGTTTATTAGTAAGTAAAGTAACTTACATTTGGGCTGGCATCAGGCAGCTCACTGTACGTCCTGATTATCACCTTGAACTTAATTTCTTTTTCTGCTACTTTACAAATCCCATATACTGAGCATAACATCAGCTGCAAGAAAGGGTGTCCAAGGATAAAAACGTGCAATACAGTCAATTCTCGATAAACCGCCACCTTTTGTTATTTAGAAATCATGGCGGTATAACGAGTTTGGCGATGAATTGAATTCTACCAATTGGAAATTGAGTTACCGTTCCTTTTTACTACAATAGAGTTATCTTTCTTATGATTGAAATACAGTTGTCTTTCTTGAAATAAACACTTGAAAACGTGTCAAATATTTTATTTTCATAATATTTAAGAAACACATCACAGACAATTTTAAAAGACATTTTAATGTTAAAAACAACCAAGATGATAAAAAGAAGACTTACATACATGTAAAACCAATTGTCATGTCATTTAGCTCATTTCAAATAATTTTCCAACGTAGATTGCTTTAATCTCGCGACGGAGGCATTTAAAATGAATTCTTGAATAAAAAAGCATTTATCCAACACATCTTCGTCGTTAAAACTCTCACAGAAACGAGTGACAATTTCTGACGCAGCTTTAGCTTCTTTAACAGATGGAAAACTAGACCCACTTTCGTCGTCATCGGACTCGGCAGCACAGGTGGTAGTTTCATCGGATCGCGAGATAGATTCAACGATCATGTCATCAGCTAGCGTTTCGCAGCTGGCAACATTTTTGTCAAGTCCAACAAACTCTGCGACTGTTAGCCGCATATCATCGTCAATGTCCAGTCGGCGATATGCCTCGGCCAACAAATCTGGAAATTCGGTGTTTCTTGAGTCGTCATCAATTTGACTATTGTGATCGTTCTGAATCTCTGTCAGACCGCTATGACGCCAGCAGTTTTGAATTGTTGTCGGGCTAACTTCGTCCCACGCTCGTTTTACGAACCGTATGGCTTTGTCAAGCGGAACTATCGGTGGTAGACCCTCATCAATACACTGCATAAGATGTTTTAACTGCTTTTGACGGTAATAACTCTTGAAGCACTGAATAATGCCGGCATCAAGCGGCTGAAGATGACTGGTAGTGGTCGGAGGTAAAAAGTGAATCCGCACATTGGATAAAAGTGGCTCAGCATGACTAGGTGCGTTATCCATAATAAGCAGGACTTTCCTGTTCTCTCGTCGCATGCGCGCGTTAAATTTCTTCAGTAACTCACAGAAAATAGAAGAAACCATCCAGGCCTTTTTATTTGCTGTATATTCCACATACAGATTAGAATTGAAATCTTTGAAACATCTAGGTTGTAAGGATTTCCCGATGACGAGTGGCTTCAATTTGTCAGTTCCATCTGCATTGCACATAAGAGTTATAGTAATGCGATCCTTTGCCTTTTTCGTGCCCTTGACATGTTCATTCGTGCAGAGAGAGCGATCAGGTAACAATCGGTAAAATAAACCTGTTTCATCAATGTTATAAATGTCTTTCAAATCATAATTCTTCATGACTTCTATTGCCTTTTTTCTGCCGTCAGTAATCAAATTAACATCAATACCAGCGCTTTCTCCACTTATTATTTTTGATGAAATACCATGGCGTTCTTTAAAACGCGTCAACCATCCTGTAGAGTATCTGAAGTCAGAAATTCCTAGCTCTTCGCCAAATTGTTTCCCCTTTTCAATAAGCATGTCGCCCGTCACTGGGATATTTTTTGCCCTCGCTTGAGAAAACCAGAGAAAGAGGGCTTTCTCCAAATCCGTATTTGCCGCACTTCTGTGTCTTTTTCGAGCAGGTGAACCATCAGAATCGGCGAGAATTGAATGCTTAGACGACAAAATATCACCCACTGTTCTCCTTTTTATCGGTTTCTCCCACAAAACAGTAAAATAACTTGCAATTTCTGCCTGGGTACATTTTGGATGATTGCCGTGATATGTAAGAATTTCTCTTTTTTCGTCAAAATTTAACAACACTCTCTTTCGTGGCGAAGCCATGACTAAAGTCGTAATTACTGAACAGAAAACAGAACGGCAGTTTATATTAACAACAACTCATATTAAAATAATTATCTTGTTTATTTTAAAAACTACATGTACCTTGCTTTGCTGTGTACAGCCGATCGATTGCGACCTGTGAACCAATTATACGCTTCATCGAACACCAAACACCTGTGGCGGTATATCGAGATAATTGACACCTTGAAATGGACGTTTGTTATGAAAATAGGGTGGCGGATGGCGGTATGCGAGTTTGGCGTTATAAAGAGAATTTTATATAGCAGGAAAAACGTTCTTGGGAAATCATGGCGGTATTGCGAGAATGGCGTTATATCGAGTGGTGATAATTCGAGAATTAACTGTAATTGTTTTGTCTCTCTTCATTTTAATGTTTATTCCATATTATAAGATACAAACAACTTTTCTGAAGTTTTGAAATTCTTTGGAATTTTTTTTTTTTGTAAAGATGATGTTTTACCAGAGATCTATTTCCATGTAAGATTTGTAAGAAAAACTCTTATTGAGACAGAAGTGCTGATTGACAGTACTAAACCTTCCAAATTTTAATATTGAGGGTTATTTAATCAATACATGTGTGAGAAAAAAAGACTCTTTGACTAACCTGGTCTAGGTGTCTGTTCTTCAGTAAACCTGTCTTCTTTGTTATACAGAATTCAAAACAGGTCCAAATCTTGTGTTGCTGGAATAAAGAACAACATGCATGGCACTAAGTATAAAAGGATACATATATGATGTATGTATATAGTCCCATGTGTAATTTTAAGTTTAAACTTAACTTTTCCTCCTTTCATTCAAAGATATTGCATATTTCACTTTTTAAATATACATGTAATATAATACAGTCTGTACATAGTGTACAAAGCCACGGGCATTGCTTACGTAGATTCAAGGTTGGGTTGTAACTGGAAGTTAAAACTGCAAATTAATTTAGGAATCAACTCTGGAAATCAGGAGATTTTTGGGTTGTTCAGCAAAAATCAGGAGAAGAGCATGTTATAAAAAATAATTGGGCTAAGGGTTAAAAATCGAGTGATTTGGCAACTATTGCTACAGCTAAAATGCAAAAAAGCAATTCTGAAGACAAACTTTGTTATCGAAGCTTAAATTAAAAACAATGACGGACTATATAATTGTACACAACTAATCAATCATTTTACTAGCACACTCAAAATTGAGCTAAATCTTTCAACATCAATTGTTTAATATGATCAATGATTAGCACATTTGTATGTATCTGTCATCTTAAATTAGCATTAGCAGAATGTAAGAAGGGTGAAAATTGCTTTATTAAGATAACTGCTAAAGTAAATGTTTACAGAACAAAGGAGAAATAACTCAATCTAAAAACCATGTAATATCTGCTCTGTGATCACTAAAGAGAGATGAGACAACTAAATGACTACTGTGATTTTAGAATTCAAATAAATACCAATGCATGCAACGTATTAAATGTTTAACAATAATATATAAATTAACGATCCATTTCTCATTAATTGTCTGCTTAAGTTGACAAAATTCTTGCTTTGCAAACTGTTATACTTACTAAATCCTTTGGTATATTGAGGAGTGAAGTCAGCTGCTCAAGACGATGGAATCCAAGTCTGCAAACTACAATACACAAGAAAGAAACCAAATCATTGAAATGATACATGTAACTGGCAAACTACAAAAATTCCTGAACAGTTCTTTTGTCATTTTGACAAAAGTTATCCACATTATTATTTTTTTTTTTGGCATGTACATAACTCTTTGGCTTCAGGAAACAAGAGGCCCATGGGCCACATCGCTCACCTGAGAAGCTTTGACCATTCTGTTCTTTACCAGATTTCACCCTTGTTATACATAATGCATCCCCACCCTACCCCACTGATCATAATTTAGACATTTTGAAATCTACACTACCACATGATCCTTCCATGGGCACATATGTTTCAGCTTTTTGGCCCAGTGGTTTCCCAGAAGAAGATTTTCAAAGATTTTTCCTATATATTTCTATGTAAAACTTTGATTCCCTATAATGGCCCCGCCCTTCCCCCGGGGGTCACGATTCCTACAATTTAGAATTTACACTACCCCAGAATGCTTCCACATAAGCTTCACTTTTTCTGGCCAAGTGGTTCTTAAGAAGAAAATTTTCAAAGATTTTTCCTATATATTTCTATATAAAACTTTGATTCCCCATTGTGGCCCCACCCATCCCCCTGGGGTCATTAATTGAACAATTTAGAATCTACATTATACCAGGATGCTTCCACATAAGTTTCAGCTTTTCTGGCCCAGTGGTTCTTGAGAAGAAGATTTTCAAAGATTTTTCCTATATATTTCTAGTATGTAAAAATTTGATACCCCATTGTGGCCCCGCCCTTTCCCTGGGGGTCATTAATTGAACAATTTACAATCTACATAATACCAGGATGCTTCCACATAAGTTTCAGCTTTTCTGGCCCAGTGGTTCTTGAGAAGAAGATTTGAAAAGATTTTTCCTATATATTTCTTTATAAAACTTTGATTCCCCATTGTGGCCCCACCCATCCCCCGGGGGTCATTATTTGAACAATTTAGAATCTACACTATACCAGGATGCTTCCACATAAGTTTCAGCTTTTCTGGCCCAGTGGTTCTTGAAAAGAAGATTTTCAAAGATTTTTCCTATATATTTCTATGTAAAACTGTGATTCCCCATTGTGGCCCCGCCCTTCCCCCGGGGGTCATGATTTGAACAATTTAGAATCTACACTATACCAGGATGCTTCCACATAAGTTTCAGCTTTTCTGGCCCAGTGGTTCTTGAGAAGAAGATTTTCAAAGATTTTTCCTATATATTTCTATGTAAAACTGTGATTCCCCATTGTGGCCCCGCCCTTCCCCCGGGGGTCATGATTTGAACAATTTAGAATCTACATTATACCAGGATGCTTCCACATAAGTTTCAGCTTTTCTGGCCCAGTGGTTCTTGAGAAGAAGATTTTCAAAGATTTTTCCTATATATTTCTATGTAAAACTGTGATTCCCAATTGTGGCCCCGCCCTTCCCCCGGGGGTCATGATTTGAACAATTTAGAATCTACACTATACTAGGATGCTTCCACATAAGTTTCAGCTTTTCTGGCCCAGTGGTTCTTGAGAAGAAGATTTTCAAAGATTTTTCCTATATATTTCTATGTAAAACTTTGATTCCCCATTGTGGCCCCGCCCTTCCCCCTGGGGTCATGATTTGAACAATTTAGCATCTACACTACCCCAGGATGCTTCCACATAAGTTTCAGCTTTACTGGCCCAGTGGTTCTTGAGAAGAAGATTTTTTAATGACCCCACCCTATTTTTGTCTTTTCTTGATTATCTCCCCTTGCGAGGGGATATGTCCCTTCATTTTAACAATTTAAATTCCCCTTTACCCAAGAATGCTTTGTACCAAGTTTGGTCAAAATTGGCGCAGTGGTTCTTGAGAAGAAGTCGAAAATGTGAAAAGTTTACAGACGGACAGACAGACAGACGGACAGACGGACAGCTAGACGGACGGACGGACGACGGACAAAATGTGATCAGAAAAAGCTCACTTGAGCCTTCGGCTCAGGTGAGCTAAAAAACTCATCAATACTTACAAGTACATTTAATGAGATAAACAGAAAACCTGAGGTAGTTTACCTTTATTCAGGAATATGGTGAGCGACTGAGATCTCTTCCCTGTGCCTTTCTCAGGACTTGTCAGCTCGTTTGCCGGGGAGGAAACCTTTTGGGGGGATTGTCCGTAGGAGGGAGAAAGCCCTTTACTTTTGGTTGTAACAACTCGCATTGGTGAAAGATATCTAAAAGTCAATAAGAGTTATGTTGTAAAACTTATATAACCAGAGGCCCAGGGGCCACAGCGCTCACCTGAGAACATCGGCAAGGAAAAAGCACATATCAGATCAGAACTGAAAGTTTACTGAGGTGGGGGGGGGGGGGGCTTGAATTTTAACCCCCCAGGGGGTCATGATTTGAACAAACTAGAATCTACACTACCTGAGGATAATTCCATATAAATATCACTGATCATGTCTTTGAAGTACTTGAAAAAAAGATTTCCCTATTTAATTCCTATATAAAACTTTGGTCGGCCATTTTGGCCCCACCCTAGCCCCGGGGTCATGATTTGAACAAACTTGAATCTACACTACCTGAGGATGATTACACATGAGTTTCATCTTTCCTGGCCCAGTGGTTCTTGAGAAGAAGATTTTTAAAGATTTTTCCTATATGTTTCTATGTAAAACTTTTAACGGCCATTATGGCCCCACCCTAGCCCCTGGGGTCATGATTTGAACAAATTTGAATTTACACTACCTAAGGATGATTTCACATGAGTTTCATCTTTCCTTGCCCAGTGGTTCTTGAGAAGAAGATTTTTAAAGATTTTTCCTATATATTCCTATGTAAAACTTTGACCGGCCATTTTGGCCCCACCCTATCCCCAGGGGTCATGATTTGAACAAACTTGAATATACACTACCTGAGGATGATTCCACAAGAGTTTCATCTTTCCTGGCCCATCGGTTCTTGAGAAGAAGATTTTTTAAAAATGACATTAATTTTTCTCTAATTCATAATTATCTCCTCTTGGAAAAGGGCATGGCCCTTTATTTGAAAAAACTTGAATCCCCTTTACCCAAGGATACTTTGTAGCAAGTTTGGTTGAAATTGGCCCAGTAGTTCTTGAGAAGAAGATGAAAATGTGAAAAGTTTACAACAACGACGCCGACGACAACGACGACAGACAACGGACAAATTTTGATCAGAAAAGCTCACTTGAGCCTTTGGCTCAGGTGAGCTAACAGGCAAGTAAAGGAATATCTTCTTTCTCAACGCAAAATTATCGAATTTACTTCATAAATACTTATACATGTATATACAAGTACTAACAGATCAGCTGAGGACACTGTGTTGGAAAGGGGCGACACCTCTACTGGCAAGGCTGGGGTCTCTGTTTTACTTAAGGCATCAAAGACTGGGGATTCCTAAAATCACAACAATTCTACAAATTAACATCCACAAGATTTGATATATATGATGACTTTTGTAATATTGTGAAAAGTACTACATGTACTACAGTGTGCTGAATTCTTCTTGATATTATTTTTTTTGTAAACACTTCCTTTTCCAAAATAAATTGGGAATGCAAACAATTGGAATTTTATTATCAACTGAAGTTATCCAAAACCAAATGCGAAACTGAAATCACTGCACAATTAAAAGTACTCAAAAGTTCATGGTAAAATTTATATCATCCATTAAGGTCATTGGCAACACAGCGTTTCCGGAGAAAAAAGGTTTATACATAGGTTTTTTCACTTATGAAAAAAGTAAAAAGTCATTGAGAGTGATCTCCCGTATGAAATTCTCTAGGCGCTGAAAACAAATAAAGCGTATGCTACAGACTGAGAGGTAAACAAAAGCACGTGTTTTTTTTTATCGGATATATTCAACTCTGCAGTAATAAAAGAAAAGCAGCGATGGGTTTGTTTACATTGTGCTGAGGTAACAGTCAACAGGTCGTCATTTAGAATAGGTACATGAATGCTGGGAAGTGCAAAGATGTGAAATAATTATGCTGAAAGTGGTGATAGCTAGGTAGACCGAATGAGAACGATTCTATAGGTTATGTGAAGGAGACACCATTAAAAATTACTAATAAATCCTTGCAAAAATGTTTTATGACTGTTCGTTTCCAATAAAGTAAATTATAGAATAGAAACAAACAACCAGTCTCTTGATCATTATGAATATTGATTAGATGTTAAGGGAAGTAACTCAAAATTAAAGAACAGTGCTGGTATTCCTGTGTTTTGTTTCAATATTTGAATTTTCAGCCAAAGTATATGCATGTCATCGGAAACAAGTTTTCAACAATGTATTTTATGTATAAACCTTATGAAATAAATGGGTTTTGGAGAAAAAGTATGGTTAAAAATAATATAGGCCCATTTTATCAACATTTTACATAGAAAATGCATTGAAAATTGTAAAAAAAACATTGATTTGACAAAATCTATAAAGGAAGGCTGGCTTGATGGGTAAAAAGGACCTAAATTGAACATGTTTGGTACCATTAAACCTGTTCAAAAAATCTTGAAAATTTCTATACGAAAGCCAGAAACATTGCCAATGTCCTTAATTCAGTACTTACTGATGTCCAAGCCAGCTGCTCTAGGATTTTCTTTTCTAAGCCCTGTAAGTGCTACAAATAGAACATATAAAAGTTTCAATTACTTAGCAGCATTTCAAAATATAAGAAGCAGTTTTCAGGTACTGCACTTCAAGTATCCCCCTTAAAGTATATTACATTCTACCTTCACAATTTCTTTGGTGAGTATTGGTTCTGCCTTGATGAAACTTTCTAGCACTTTGAAAAAGTCATATGAATGGAGACCAAAAGTTTTTATGATCCACGGGAATGAGAATTTAGAGTCTCCTGCACAAATTGTCCCAAATGAGGCATTCCCTACAATATAAAGGATATGTTTAAGGAAGCAAACATAAAACATTTGTAATCTGCATTTCATTTCCAGAATTTAGCATATCATTTCCGACAAATTTTGATTGAATTTCTTTCTTCAAATATTTTGTTTCATTTCCAGAATTTTTGCAGGTTACTCTGCACCAACATAATTGTAACCAAGTACGTGACAATGGAATTTTATAAGAATTTGTTTCCGTTTCCATATTGAAATAAAAACAAGAGGCCCATGGGCCACATCCCTCACCTGAGTAACTTTGGCCATTCTGTTACTTAACAGATTTTCCCATTTGCAATACCAATACTGACCTTGCACAATCCCAAAGGGTCATGATTTGAGCAATTTAAATTCTACACTACCTCGGGATGTTTCAACATATATTTCATCTTTTCTGGCCCAGTGGTTTTTGAGAAGAAGATTTTTAAAGTTTTTTCCCTATATATTTATATGTAAAACTTGGATTCCCTGTTGTGGCCCCACCCTACCCCTGGGGGTCATGATTGAACAATTTAGAATCTACACTACCCAAGGATGCTTCTAGAAGATTTTTTAAAGTTTTTACCCATATATTTCTATGCAAAACTTGGACTCCCTACTGTGAACCCCCTACCCCGGATCGTGATTTGAACAATTTAGAACCTACACTACCCCAGGATGCTTCCACATAAGTTTAAGCTTTTCTGGCCCAGTGGTTCTTTAGAAGATTTTTAAAGTTTTTTCCCTGCATACTTCTATGTAAAACTTGGATTCCCTATTGTGGCCCCGCCCTAATCCAGGGGGTCATGATTTGAACAATTTAGAATATTCATTACCCCAAGGATGCTTCCACATAAGTTTCAGCTTTTCTGGCCCAGTGGACAGTAGCTCTCCGAAAAAAATGTATTGACAGACCAGAGAGCTACAGTGCCACCCATTGTAAAAACTGTACATTTATTGCGCTGTTTCTCAATTTATTTCTCCATGTTTTTCAAATATTACTAACCATGTGATCCTAACATTTTCTTTTACCGTTTTCACAAAACATTCCTTATAATTGTTGTTAATAGCACTCCTGGCCCTGATATTGAATTGATCGAAAATTTTGTCTATTTATACTGCCATTTTTGTTTGAAAGATAATACGCTCTAAGTGTAAATGTCAACTACAACAGTACTTGAAATGAATAAAAAAATATATGAATATTGTAATTAACTAAACATTTCAATAGTGTTTTTAAATTTTCAACTGAAGTTCATAAATGAAAATGGTGTCATCATGCAGCCTTCTTCATCTTATTTATTCAAATCCGGACTATATAATAAAACAATTATGAACCCTTTTTGGTGTTGAATATGGTATGCTATTCACAATATTAAAAAATATCAATATTGACTGAAGCTTCGCCTTCAACAAAAACAACAACAAAAAAGTCCATAATCGTATTTGATCAGATAATAAGAAACATGATCAGATCAGAACAAACATGAAAATAATGAACATGATCACGTAATCCCAAACATGATTCACATTCATGTCTACATAATCACCATTATTATATGATCATGTTTATGATTATGTTATCACAAACACGATTACATAATCATAAACATAATTATGTAATCATATCATGTTCATGATTACGTAATCTTGTTTGTGATTATGTAATCACATTTATGTAATATTTGTGTTCATGATTACATAATCACATATGTGATTACATAATCACATATGTGATTACATAATCGTAATCGTGACTTCATAATCGCAAACGTGATTTATGTAGACATGAATGTGATCATAATTACGAACGTGATCACATTATAATGAACAGGTAATAACCTGCATGATTAGGTGATGAGACAAAAAATTTTGCTCATAAGTTCTGATTAAGAAATTTTTCTGTGCACTATGAATTTGCCCCGTTTTAAATTTGCCCAATTATAAAGAGGGACTGAAAATAAAACAGGGGCAAAAATTTCCCTGTATACAGTATATATATCAACAATTACACAAGTTCTTCTCTGAAAGACTTCAAAAAGAAGCCTGCATTAGTTTACTCACAAGAAGCCCCATAAGTCATCATCACAATCTCCAAAGCACAGGCCAGGAGGGAGACGTGGAAGGAGTCGATGTTCAGCAGCTTACTGAAGTCTGTCTGAGAGAGGCGCTCCCTCTCCTACAAACGTGACAAGGATATCATTAAAAATTCAGTATTTACAGTTTTTGTTCATTCTTATACAGCTCAAATGCTTGTTCTTTCAATGTTGTCAAAGTAACTTTATGAAACATCTGTAGAAAGATTTTAACAAGAGGCCCAAGGGCCTTGAATCGCTCTTCTGATAAATTATACAATCTATCCTAAAACCTAAGATACAACAACTGACAAAGTTTGATGATTCTTAGCCAGTTAGGGCTGAAGATATTTAAATGTAACTATAAAATACTATAAGTAAGTCATGGTGACCTACTTTTTGATTGAAATTTTCTTAGAACACAAGATACATTAATTGACAAAGATTGATGATTCTAAACCAATACGTACTTGAGATATTCAAAAATGGGTCACAGTGACATACTTATTGGTCAACATTCTCCGAAAACCCAAGGTGCATCAACTGACAAAGTTTGACAATTCTAAGCCAATAAGTACCCTAGAATACTTAAATATAGCCATAAAATGTCAAAAGTAGGTCACAGTGACCTACTTTTTGGTTGACATTTTCCGAAAACCCAAGATGCATCTACTGACAAAGTTTGATGATTCTAAATCAATCAGTACCTGAGATATTCAAAAGTAGGTCACAGTGACCTACTTTTGGGTCAACATGCTCTGAAAACCTAAGATGCATCAAATGACAAAGTTTGATGATTCTAAACCAAATAGTAACTGAGATACATAAAAATTTCCATAAAATGTCAAAAGTAGGTCACCGTGACCTACTTTTTGGTTGACATTCTCCGAAAACCCAAGATGCTTCTACTGACAAAGTTTGATGATTCTAAGCCAATAAGTACCTGAGATACTTAAATATAGCCATAAAATGTCAAAAGTAGGTCACTGTGACCTACTTTTTTTTGGTCGACATTTTCTGAAGACCAAAATGCATCAACTGACAAAATTTAATGATCATAGGTCTAATAGTATTCAAAATATGCCTTTTAAACAATTTGAAGACAAATGCCAGCAAAGTTTAAAAAGTAGGTCACAGTGACTTACTTTTTAATAAATATGTTATAAGGACCCAAGATGCATCAACTTACAAGATTTGGTGATTCTAAACCTCTCGGTGTCTCAAATAATGGGATTAAATGTTTTAGAAAAGATTAGTCATCAAATTCAAAAAGTAGGTCATGATGACCTACTTTTAAAATGATGTTGTTTGTGGACCTAAGATGCACCAACTGACAAAGTTTCATGATCATAGGCCTTAAAGAGTCCAAAATATGCCTCCAAATCAATTTGAAAACAAAAGCCCATAAAATTTAAAAAGTAGGTCACCATGACCTACTTTTGTATTAACATGATGTTAAGTCCTGAGATGCATCAACTTACTAGATTTGATAGTCTTTATAGTAAGCAAAATATCAACGTTTTTAATTAAGTGTAAATTTTGGTCAACTTTGAAGTGACCTTGAGACCACGCCCTTTGCCCCAGGGTCATGCCTTGAACAATTTTTAATCTTCAACATATCCCAACCCTTGTATGTAAGTTTGGTGAAAATCTGCCTGGTGGTTCTGGAGAAGAAGATTTTTTTAGCAACCAGTACTTTTGGTTGTATTTTTGTGATTATCTCCCCTTGTTTTAGGGTCCCATCCCTAGTTTTAGTATAAATGGTAGCCCTTGGGCCAAGGATACCCTGTGACAAATTTGACAATAATTGGCCAAGGGGTTCTTGAGTTATGGCCAATATTCTCAAAAGTTAACGCACACCGCACGACGCACACCACACAAATGGCCATAGCATTAGCTCTTTGAGCCTTTGGCTCAGAAGAGCTAATTATAAACATACACAACAGGGTGCATTATGGCATGAGAAGAGACAATTTAATTAAAATTAGATGATAGATCCACTTGCATTCTCGCTACACTAACATATAACAACATCCCATAGATAGTCACATCAGAGGTTAAATTCTATCTATCAATCAAATTGTCACTTGTAAAATCATTGTAAATTTGTTGAAGTGAATAAGTCTAGAGTTGTTCCGAATTTGACCTCTGACGTCACCCTACTTGGGATGTTGTTAGATGTTAGTGTAGTGAGTGTGCGAGCGGATCTATCGTCTAATTTTAATTAGATTGTAGAAGAGAATATCTTACATGGTTAAGCATGGACTCCATGACTCTGTAGTAGAGCCGCTTGGCCAGGACGTATCTCTGTTTAGCAATGGCTGCCTGATTTCTGTCTGTTTGCTGCATAAAGCCATTGATGAAGACTGTCTCCATTCTATTAACTCTCTCTTTGATGGAAGTCAGAGGGTTCTGAGAGCAATTCTACAATGGAAGCAAGTGGGCTTTGAATAATTGATGTCGGAATGGACTCTAATAAAAGCAATTCTACAAAGTTCCTTAACTACATATTAAAGGAATAACACTTCCTATTTTAATATCTTTAGAAAAATTATTTTACAAATGTATGCTAAGGGCCCATATATAATACCTACTGTAATTCAGAAATGGCTTGATTATCCTTTCTTCATTTGGTCATTAAATATTGCATTTATTTTACTCTTTGATAGATCAAACTGTGTTTTATGTCCAGACAAAAACACCTACCTATAAATCTTCCTGAACAGTGCTCCAAGTTGCGACTAAAATGGTCGCATTTGCGACCAAAAAATTGATTTTGCGACTAAAAATGAAAACACACTCGCATTTTCGCGACTGAGAAAATTTGGGCTGGAAACGTCAATTTTTAAGATCGGGATCGAGATTTCATTTGTAAAGATTCTCTATCAAGAAAATGTTTGAAGACATATACTTAAATACACTTTTCAAAGTGTCATATAGACTTAGATCACGTAATGTTATGGCAGCATGCTGTACAAAGTTTGATAGAACCAGAGACGTTTATAAATAATGTTCCTGATAGAATGGCATCCAAACTTCGTAAACTTTCTAAGATCCGACCTTGTTATTGAAGCATTTGTTCAATTGCTTGCATATCACAATGAATCACGCTAATAAGGAGTGTTTTGGCGGCATTTATAATGACTGTGTAATGGGTTAGGTACGTAGTAGCAAGTAAACATGACAAACAGCAAGCAAAGTCCTGTCTCAACAGCTCTCAAGCTTGTATTTTCATTTGATAAAATTTTATTTCTGTAATCAGATTACTTGTTTTCTTCTGTACAACCATAAGGGTACATGTATTCAATAAAAATATTTCATTCAACGTAGCAATTTTTTTATAGTCACAGTAATAAGTAATCTTTGATATAATAAAGACATAATACATATCCTTATTAATTTTAAATTATCAAGTTTTATTCACAAAATGTATTTTTTTTTTATTGCGAGTGAAATATTTGATTATGGCGACCAGAAATTCTGAAATGGCGACCAAAAAAAATTTTAGGTCGCCATTTTGCGACCTAAAAGCAAGTGTGACTTTGAGCACTGCTGAAAAAACAATAGATATTAAATATGATCTTTTTCCTTTACCTTGAAATGAGCGAGAAGCTCAGGACTAGGTTCATCTTTTGTGGAGGACAGGATTTTCTTTAACTGTTGGATGGTGTTTAAAGCAGCTCTGTAATACAGAAAAACAATAAGCAGATAAGGATATTTTAAGTGATAAATAAAGTCTGCTTTCAAACGATCTAATGCAGGATCGATTAAAACTTGAAATTTCTGTTGTATGTGTAAGTGCACTCCTTTTGAATTCTATTTAAATACTGATGAAGCATTAACTGCACAAATTACATTCATGTGCCTTTGAAACTGCCATCACTGAGTAGTTTTTTTTTTTAAATATATACTGGTATATTAATAATGCTTAGAATGGTGAAAGCAAATACAAAATGTTAATGCTACAATAAACCTTAAACTAAACAAAAACTGGGTTTTTTTTAAATACCAAAGTAACTAGAAATTAACATAAATCATAAAAATCTCTCAATACATACTGGTTTTACTTTAACAAAGGATGAGAAATGAAACCATTGCACACAGACCAAAACTGTAGAAAAGCATTTTAAAGGAATTTCACAGAAAAATTTTTTAATCACGGCAACACTGTTCATTGAAATCCAAAACCGATGCACTATTTCATAATCTTAGTGTAGTGTACTTGTGTGCCAAGTTATATTGAAATCAGATCAAAACTGTAGGAAACAGTAGCATTTTTAAGGAATTTCACAGAAAATTCTATTTTTAGTAACCATGGCAACATCGTTCATCAAAATCAAAAACCGATGCACTATTTTATGTATCTTAGTAGAGTCTACTTGTGTGCCATAGCCAAGTTATATTAAAATCAGATCAAAACTGTAGGAGGAGTAGAGTTTTGAAAAATTGTTTACAGACAGACAGACAGATAGACAGACGGACGGACGACAGACACCTTACTATCACATTAGCTCTTCTGGTCTCTGACCAGTAGATAAAAATTCCAATACATAATTATTCAATGATAAATTCTGCACACATACACTGTAAAAGTGAAAATTTTCAAAAAATTTTCACAAACTTTGTCAAATATTGGACATTTTAACTTATCAAAGTGTATGTAAATCCTTAAACTAACAAGCTTCAGAACAGGTATTAAACATTTTTTCAAAACAATGAGTAGTGGGAAAACTGAGAATCAACAAATGGATTCATATACATGTATATACAATTGAATGATTAAGCATTGGAAGAGAATCTACCTGAGAGTTGCCTCTACAGAATCTCCATTAACGGACAGTGTGTTTATTTTCTCTATCAAGTCACTATAATGTGTATAAATACTTGTAATTAAATGAATAGCATGAGAGATGAATACTGGATTTTTCTACAGAAGAGGACAAACTCTACCTGACTGGGGTAATTGGTGGTCCATCTGGTTCATCATTTCGCGGTGATGACAAATTTCTGAAAGAAAGAATTACCACAGTAGTTTTAGAAATATAAATAAATATATACATTTTCATAAAGACACATGATTGTATATACTGTCTTTCAAACTCTATTTCCCCCTATAATGTTTGGACTAAGTTAAAAGTGCACCTTTACCATGACTATTGGCTAATTCAATCTTGACTTTCACATTAAGGTAAATTATGCATCTCTGCACAGATAGTAAAAATTCCATCAGTCACGAATGTAAAATCTATTATTAAATATTTCCTTTTATTCCTAGAGTTGTAAAAAGCAATCACAGACAGTCTTCATGAAAACTCACTGGTCCAAACACCGAGGCCAGTGAATTTTGATGTCGGGTCAGTGAAAATCAAAATTCAAGAAGTCCGATGGGCTTGTTAATTATAAAATCATACACAGTCTATATATATCTTACTTACTTGCATAAATTTCATTGATATATAATATAAAAAGAACAAGCACGTGTTGTTGAATCGTATTATTGTAACCCTATTATAACATGGATGTATTACGTAACAACCGGAACTAGCTAGTAACTATTAATTACTATGTAAAATGTGCGAATTTCCAACGAACAACTTACCGAAATGTGACAAAGGACGAAAAATGGCGGCATTCAAAAGTTGAAGTACGTAAACATGTATAAATTTACAGTTAGGCCATATAAAATTGAAATCTTGGTTCTCAGGCCCGCGCGCATCCGTTTTGAGGTAGCCGCATTGCCGATTTTATTGAATTTTTGATAAAATAAAAAGTTGGTATTGCAGAGACCAATCCGGGAAAAAAAATTCAGACTTCATTTGTTTCGTAGTTTAGTATTCAAATATCACTTCCGGTAGCCATTTACAATGAGATTTTGGCTACTTCGTTTGAAAATACTTTCGAGGACATTACCTACGATGTTTACACGCTGTTAAGCAGTGGATAAAGCAGAAATTTTGACCAGAAAAAAGTATATCTGTGATTAAAAAATATATCTTTATGTTAAACACACAATTGTAAATTAAAATTTAAAAAAATACCTCCCTCATCTACTTTATTGCCAATAAAATGAAAAATAAAATGCCGCCCTCCTGCATCTGTTTTGGAGAAAATAGGCCTGAGAACCAGGGAATTAAATTTAGATAGCCTTATGAAAATGTATTTATTTTATTTTTTAATTAAAGGGCCAGTAAATTATTATATTTCCTGGTTTGACTGGCCAGTTAGTTTGAAAAGCAATCACAGACCTACTGTGCAGTAAAATTCATTTCGTATGAACAAATATATTGCAAATTCAAGGATAGAGCAAAGTTATCTTGGGTACCGCAGCTATATAAATTTAATGAAATCCTTCTACACATATAACAAATCATGGATATAGCTTAGTAATTTCATAGGTCCCGATGACATCATTATAACCGAGTTTTACTGTATAATGGTTTACAAATAAAGGTGTTACCCATTCTGTTCCAGTGGCTGTAGATGAGGGTCATTTTGTAGGAACAGCAGTTCATTCAAATCTCCTTTCTGTTTGTAATCCTTCTCATACTGGTCTGTCAGTGTTGACAACTAAAGGGAAAAAGAAACGAATTAACAAATACAGTTGAATCAGCATCTAGATCATTGTTATCTGATATATACGTCATAGTATGTTTAAGTCCAAACCACATATATTCTTCATAAATAACTGACTGTAAAAGCACAAATATTCATGACGGATTAAAATTTCATTTATTTTGTTGTTAACAATTATCAACGAAATTAAATCCCTCATGAAATTTTATTTGACTATATGTTGAATAGGGTAACTTTCAAATCAATGAAATTAAATGACCAGGAAAGTATTTTTGATGACAAATCAATGAAATTTTATTCCTACGAAAATTTGTGCTTCTACAGCATAACCTCAATATCTTGAATCCTCACCCATCTCAAAAAAAATTCTCTGGGTCCCATTGAGTTTTCGACAGTAATAATGGACCGAATCAAGGTAAAACCCAATTTGATCTGTTACAAAATATTTATAGATGCTTTCCAAGACAGGTTTCTTGAGGAAATCAGTACAAGTAATATCTGTGTTAATCCTAGCCCTAACTTTTTCACATTTCTCAAATACATTATCTACATGTAATGTACATGTGCATACAGCATATCCAATATAGAGTTAAACTTCTGAACATGAATAAAAAGGCCTACAGCTTTCATTTTTTTTCTTCCTACAATTATGTGTTTTTATTTGGTATAAATTTTGTATACATGTATATACAGTACCTCCATGCCCTTTTCTCCTTGAAATAATCTCTGAAAACATGGCTCCACACTGTTTTTTTGCACAAGGACTACCTAAAATTGCATGTACATATTGTATTGCCCAATCCCATGATAAATTATGACAAAACAGACCATCTCCAGTGTACATGAATCACACTGGTGACCAAAGTGAACACAGACCCATCTTAAATATTTTTAAAAAGAAAGAATTTATTCCTTGTTAAATAATACAATTTTTGCCATTTTCAGTATAAGGTATTTAAATGTAAACTGAATTTTTTTTTCATTTTACTTTTGTCAAATAACAAATACACACAAGACCATCCCCCCTCCCACAGTATATCTGGATGTACCTCTTCATAGGAGAGATCAAACTGTTCAGACAGAGTCTTCAGCATTAAATCAGACTGCCTCTCGGAATCCTCAGCAACTTGCACTTCATCTAAATTTGGGGACAAAATGTCAGAAATGATTAAACATGGATCATATACATGTATAAACTTAATAATGAAGATTACAAAATTTTCCATTATGACACCTCCAGCAAAGTAAGAGTTTGTAGAACTTCCTAAGTACATGCTTTTATCTAATGATGTTTTTGAAATTTATATAATTGTATATGTATATTATATATTCCAACCTCTTCACTCTGTTTTACTATAATTACCATATGGAGAATTGAGCTGAAAGCCTGGTGTGGTCCTCAGCACATACTCATAACAACAGACCAGGATATAGAAAGCTTCCACTATCTGTCCATCAGTCAGTAATCTCTCTGAAATAAGGTACATCGTAAGATGAACATGTAAATACAATGTCTTTTTTTTGTTTTAAGATCTATATAAAATGTTTTTGACTTTGTAAGACTGCATCCTATAGATAATGCTTCATAACTTTCATCCATAGCTCATGACAATCCTTCAAAAAAAAATTTTATGATTTTAGATTAGGTATTTAAATAATTTTTGTCACACACATAATATTTTGTGTTTGATGTATACAGGTACATGCATCTATGAGTGGGATGCATGAATCAGATCGATTTATTTCATTTCTATGTTGTTACTTCACAAAACACACTAAATATCTTCCACTGTGTAAATAAAACATGCATGCTTATAGTGAAGAAACATTATACAGTTATTGACTGGGTATGAGGGCCACATATGATTTGTTGGACCTGAAGGTGAAAATGTTGCCCGAGGCCGCAGGCCAAGGGCAACATTTTCACCTTCAGGTCCAAAAAATCATATGTAAAATATCCCAGTCTATAACTGTTTTGTTATACCCTTCACTGCTCACTTAAGAGTGATCAATTTAATCAATACACGCTATATTATCAATTATTTTGTATGAAAAATTATCTTCTTCAGTAAATATAAAACATCAAGCTGAGAAAGAAAAAAATCAATTATATATCTATTGTATCACAAAAATTATTTATCACAAAATAATAATAATTATACTCTTCCCTTCTTCCTTACCTAGCTGTTAGCAACAACTCTTATAGCTCTTAACTTCGGCTATTTTCGCGTCGCCGATATTTCACGATGATTAATTAATTGTGACGTAACAGAATGACGTTGTCACACACATAACAATTCTTATGTAAGACCGGTCAATAGTGAAATTGTTAGACCGACTGAATAAACAGTTCTTTTGTTGGACTTTTTATAAGTAATAAATATATAGAATGATATTTATAAGGGTATAACAAAATGAATTGATGCTTGCGGCAAATTAAATGTTTTTCTCCTTGGCTTTAAAATGTGAAAAATTTGCAGATATTGGGAATTACATATATTTGTAACAAATTTAAATTGTCTGCCCCTGGAACTTTGTTAGAAACACATTTTAATGAACATTGCTTAATCATTCTGGCCAGGCCTTACCTTTGGCCAACAGAAACAGGAGCCAGCAGAGCTGTTTTTTGTTTGTCACACAGTTCTCTGTATGTAGGGGGATACTGCTGGTGTCCCTTAAAAATGAAAGTAAACCCAAGGTTAAAAGCAGGTCATTTTACATTATCTCATCATTAAAGCAGTAAGCTGTGTGCTCTCAGCAATAAATAACCATGTTTGATTTTTTTTATAACAGAGATGAAAAAATAATTATTCATATTTGTTATTGTGTATCATTAACTGCAATGAATTTCCTTAGATTAAAAATACAAGGACAATAAATACCCTCTCTGTTCTTCTTTGAAAATGGTAGAACACAACCTAATGAGAGAAAAAATAAATGAAAATTACAAAAAGAATACCAAAGCTTGTGCCCATAAGTAACATGATATATTCTGACTAAAATGAAAACAAGTCCCTAACAGTTTCTTTTAAAAAAATCAATTAAACCCCTTCCTGAATTCAAAAGTAGGAGGTGTAAAAGTGTATTTCAATAAGACACACATAAAATGAATGTTTATTTCCACAGAGGACATCTGTGAAATAAAATGTTTATTTCGTGGTGACATCTGTGAAATAAATGTGCGTTTCAATGTGACATCTGTGAAATTTATACATGTATATTTCAATATGTTGACATCTGTAAAATTAATATATATTTCAATGTGACATCTGTGAAATGTATTTTTGGACACACAACAACATAAGACAGAATTAAACCCATCATATCACCTTTCATGAGTATGAAACAAAGCTGACACAACACAGTACTCCTTCTCTAGATGTTTTAGGTGGAATCGCACAGCCTCACTTAAACAAGCATCACGGAAATGGTTCATCCACTTAAACAATACTGGCACACTGAAAAATAAAACATATAAATACCTTTATAGTACAAAATCACAGATGCCAAAAAATATATCATAATTTATATCTGTGTCAAATCAAAGCAAGTTTCATTATTTGTTGTAATATCATTTGTTCGTGTTACTCAGACGGAATTACAAAATTCATCAGCACTGACAATTGGCCAAAATGGGTTATCGATTTTATATTCTCATACCATATACCTATCAGCATTTTTATGGCAATTTTACTTTATTGAGAATTTGATATGCATAATGAGAAAGATATGTGCATAAAATAGCTACTCTCTAATAAATACGGATGATTAATTGCTGGAGAATTATTCTTTTCTGACTGTTAATACTACACTTTTCTGTACTCTTTATAAAAAGAGGTTCTTTTGCAACAGAGCTCATTCTGTACAAACTATTGGAGAAGATTCTGGAACACAATTCAGTCAAATTATAGGAGAGGAATACTACTCTGGATGAGTAACTGACCTGGTTTGTGACTTCTGTAGAATATCTGTCACAGTGATATCGGGTTTCTCTAAATACCCAATCTCTAGCTGAGGATCTGACGGTCCATATGGCATTCTGGTAGACAAAAAATATAGAAAGATGCAAACTACTTCTAACACGTTATGAGATGTCAAAAATTACAGGTTTACAGCTATCTTTTCATTGAAAGAGCCTGTTACTTAGTCAGATAAAGTAATGTATACATTCATTTGAGTTACACAGCTAGTTCGTGTACATGTATATCACATAAATGTATACACAAAAGAAATTGTCAAATTCAAATTAACATTACCTTACATCGATGGCTGCAATATAAATAGCACACACTATTGCACTGGGTTTGGAGATCAGCTAAAATCAAGACGTGTGAATTAAACAAATATCACCAAAAAGTATTACATTATTCTCTTGCATTAGTAGTGAATATTGGCAAAAACTTTTCATTAGGGATAGCAAATGGACAAATTTGTGTTATTCCTTAAATCAATGATCAACATACAACATTAAAATTTATATTAAATATTCGCTGTACATTATGCTTCTATCTTTTAGTTAAAAAAAATGTTTCTATACAGCCTCTTTATATTTTTAAACCTTAGGAAAATAAGTCTTTATAGAGTGTGACTAAAATGGGTAGCGAAATCCGGGCCGGGCCGGGAATTTCGAAACTGAACACCGGGTTTTTGATAATTATGAAATAAATACTCATTCTTTCTTCGTGAAATTTACAGACATAGTTTATAACTATAAGTTTTGCCTTCGCTGAAAATTTTAACTTAAAATGTTGTGTTTTCAATGATTATCGCCGATTGTCCTTTTCCAGGTGACTAAAATGGGTAGCGAGCCCGGTTTACTCATTTTGGCGATTTTAAGCTTAATGCATTGAAAATGTATGTGATATTTGCATTTATTGGTTGTTTATTAACTTCAAATACTTAAATTGTTCAATCATTATGAAATTAAATGTCGATTACTAGGGTTTTTGTCATTGTTCGTGGACCCAGGACAGGTCAAAACCGGACGCGTTTGCCCGGGACAAACTTAATACTTCCGGATTGTCAGAGAAAGAATGTAGATTTTTTTTTTTCCAGTCCTTGACCTATACGTCTAAGAAATAAATTGGAAAATAAATAATAAAAATATGCAAATCAAACTACAGTCAAATTATATTTTAATTATGTCATTGACAATTTTTTTCTGCACAATATTAGCTTGGTGTTCAGGTATGTATTGTAACGTTTTTCTCTAAGGAGTGTTTTGTTGTTACCCGCGTCACAAAATATTGTGGATCCCGTGTATAAGATTGGAACTTTAGGAACCTATAAGGGCAATCGGCTCCAAGTATAAGGGCCTCTGCACCATTGTTAGGTGTCAAGACACTTAATACATTTATAGCATCTGATAAGCGCCATAATTAGGACATTAATTAGACTTCCAAGATAAGGGCGCTAATCAGGTACCATGTTTAGGGCTTATCAAATGAACAAAAATAATATTCCTATTTTATTAACAACTGTAGCATATTTACATATATAAACAAAAACATTACAATGGTCCCTCCTTTTGAAACATGACTTCCATTGTCATTAATATTTAAAACATGAACATGAAACAGAATTATACGTAAAATCAAATTACACAAATGCCAAACAAAATCAACAGAAAGACAAAAAGTAAAACAACAAAATTATATCAAACCAGAAGTCTCTGTCGAGACTGAAGCTCTACTGGTTTGTACTTATAGCAAAGGAAGAGAAAAGTACTTCAGCAGTTGGGAATTGAAACTTAACAACAGCAATAGATAGAATAATGATCCTTGATAAAGTCTCTTTAAGTTCGTAGTGTAGTCTACACTCTACAAGTTTGCGAAGTTATATTGAAATCAGACCAAAACTGTAGGAGGAGTAGCATTTTAAAGGAATTTCACAAAAATTTCTATTTTTAGTTACCACGGCAAAACCGTTTATTGAAATCAAAAGCTGATAAACAGAATTATGTATCTTAGTGTAGTCTACTCGTGTGCCAAGTTATATTGAAATCAGACCAAAACTGTAGGAGGAGTAGCATTTTAAAGGAATTTCACAGAAATGTCTATTTTTAGTAACCACAGCAACAAAGTTTATCGAAATCAAAAACAGATATAGAAAATTATGTATCTTAGTGTAGTCTACTTGTGTGCCAAGTTATATTGAAATCAGACCAAAACTGTATGTGGGGTAGCAATTTAAAGAAATTTCACAGAAATTTCTATTTTTAGTAACCAGGGCAACAACGTTCATCGAAATCAAAAACCGATACACAGAATTTTGTATCTTAGTGTAGTCTGCTAGTGTGCAAAGTTATATTGAAATCAGACCAAAACTGTAGGAGGAGTAGCATTTTAAAGGAATTTCACAGAAATTTCTATTTTTAGTAACCACGGCAACAACGTTCATCGAAATGAAAAACTGGGTCCGCCGTCAAAACTCTGAGAATTCTCAAAAAAATTCTCAACTCAACTTCTGATAATTACTCAGCTGAGAATTTGAGAATAACAGAGTTTAAGGTATAATTATTTTTCTCAACTTTTTATGACGGCCGCTGAGTCTGAGAATTTTGGATTTGGGAAAATTCTCAGACTTGAGAGCATTCTCAGACTTAAGTATGTTTTATAACGGCGGACCCTGATAAATAGAATTATGTATCTTAGTGTAGCTTCTTGTGTGCCAAGTTATATTGAAATCAGACCAAAACTGTAGGAGGAGTAGCATTTTGAAAGAATTTCACAGAAATTTCTATTTTTAGTAACCACGGCAACACCGTTTATCGAAATCAAAAACCGGTATAGAGAATTATGTATCTTAAAGTAGTCTACTTGTGTGCTAAGTTATATTGAAATCAGACCAAAACTGTAGGAGGAGTAGCATTTTAAATGAATTTCACAGAAATTTCTATTTTTAGTAACCACGGCAACAACGTTCATCGAAATCAAAAACCGATACACAAAATTATGTATCTTAGTGTAGTCTACTTGTGTGCCAAGTTATATTGAAATCAGACCAAAACTGTAGGAGGAGTAGCATTTAAAAAAATTTCACAGAAATTTCTATTTTTAGTTACCACGGCAACACCGTTTATCAAAATCAAAAACCGATATACAGAATTATGTATCTTAGTGTAGTCTACTTGTGTGCCAAGTTATACTGAAATCAGATCAAAACTGTAAAATGAGTAGCATTTTGAAAAATTGTTTACAGACAGACGGACATACGGACAGACAGACAGACAGATGGACAGACGGACGGACGCCGGACGCATTACTATCGCATAAGCTCTTCTGGTCTCTGACCAGTAGAGCTAATAAAAATGTCACTAGATTAAATCAAAAGTTTATCACACTGGTAGCTTCACATGGATTTCCCTGGCCTTATTTTCAACATTTTCTCTTCCCTTTTCCAGGCTTTCCTTCCCTAGGTTTTAGGCCGTATAAAGTTGACTGACACCTGACCTGCGGCATCAGTCATCTTAATTAATATAATTCCTTACAGTTCTCTTTTCAACACTGGTCCCTGGTCCTGCATTGGTACATGTACTTTGGGCTCTCATATTTTTATAGATACTGTGTGATCCGTCACCCGCGCTTGGAGGTTTGGTAGTATCCGCAGCTGCTATTTCATTGTTCCATTCCCCATCTTGAATCTCATACAGAGGCCTATAGCCTGGTTTTGTCTCCTTTGGCAATTCTTTTTCCCCAATTCGCAAGCACTCTTCTTGCATTGCATTAAGAACTGCTTCTTGAAGTGACCTAGGTCTGGTCTGTTTCACTGCGAGTCAAAAATCCTCAGATTGTCCACACTTATTTAAGAAGGACTGTATAGCATTTTCTTCAACTAAATGTGGATTTCCTGGATAGGCCCTTCGGTACAAATCTTCGATGGCCTGTCCTAAATCTCGCAGGGACTCACCCGGTAGTCTTCTTCTCAATTTTGCGTCTGCAATATACCTTTCTTTCATTGCAGAATGCCCGAATCTTTGGTTCATCTTATCCTTAAGTTGCTCATAGTCTTTCTGTACAGTAAGGGGCATTTCATAGGCATAGCTCTCGGCTTGTCTTCGCAAGGTGCTAAGCAAAGCTCTGCGAGATTTCTCGGGTCCCCATGAGTTTAATTCTGATATGTTTTCAAAATACTGTAGAAACTCATCCCAAACATCATCATTGGCCCCTGAGAAGGTCCTCCTTACTGGGTATTCATTGGTTTGTTGACCAGCATTTGGTGTCGTAAGACTGTTTGTAGGTGTCCCGTCAGCAACCGGAAATTCAAAATTGTACCCAAGTCCCTGAGGAGACCGATTATCCAAATAAGGAGTAGTGCGTCCAGATTGCCCAAAAACTGTAGGTTCCTGATAGGTGCATGTAGGGGCATTAGGTGCACTACCACCAGTATAGGGTGTATCACTGGGTATCAAAGAAATTTCCCTTTCCTTACTGGCATTCAGCAGACCTGATCCTGCATACTTCCATAATACTCTGATTACCGTAGCAAGCAATATCATACTCGTTATCGATATTAGAGAAATTACTGCATTTTCTTGAGATCCCTGCACAATCCCATTCTCTGGAAAATAGATCCAGGTCATCACCATCAGGGAGCATCCTATCAAAGCAAAGAGTACCCAAACAAGAGGCCCATGGGCCTTATAGGTCACCTGAGTATCATGTAACAACTTTCGAACAATTGAATTTGTTTCGGACTTTTAACCAGATGCCAGGAAATTCACAATTTTGAAAGAGGTACCATTGCTTATCAAAATTATAAACTTAGCATGCTTATTTTGGTTACTTGAAACCCAGAGGTAGATCAGAGTAACAAAGAGAAAATGCATTTTCACTTTTAGAGAATTTCAGGGCCCCTGGGTCAGGGCTTCTTCTGTTAGGGCGGGTCCACAGTTGATCTCCTCATCCCACAGTAACCACTGACCCTAGGGCCACATCTTTCAAAATTTTGGAAATTTTTTAAAATTTCATTTCATCATGCTGTTGATTAATACCGAAGTGCAGATTTCAAAGCATTAAATTATTTCAAACTATGTTACCTCCCTCCCCCAAAGTACCTCTGTCCCAGGGGACAGGAAATTAACCAATTTTGAATGAAGCAGGTTTTTTTTCATAAATATATACTAAGATCATTGGCATTATACCCAATAACAAAGGAAAAGATTTTCAAAGAATTCAAGCATTTTCACTATATAAACATTAGAGCCCCCCCCTCCCCCAACACAAAAATCTCTAACCCATGTACCCTTAAATTCAAAAATCTCAGAGGCATCCTTCCTCCTCATAACTATGTACATAGTTCATTGATTAAATACTCAGGTGCAGAAAAGAAGAGTTTTAAAGAATTTATGCATTTTCACTATATATTCAATAAAGTCCCGCCCTAAGTCCAGAACCCCCAACCCAGGGGCCATGAAATTCACAATTTTGGAAGAGGTAGCCTTATTCAACATAACTATGTACTTGGTTAGTTTATTTGATACTCAGGAGCAAAGAAGAAGATTTTTAAAGAAATAATTCATTTTTTACTATATAATCTATATAGCCCCACCCTAGCACTAGAACCCTTGACCCTGGGGCCATGAAATTCACAATTTTGGAAGAGGCAGCTTTATTCAACATAGCCATGCACTTGGTTAGTTTATTTCATGCCCAAGAACAGAGAAGAAGAATTTCAAAGAATTTATGCATTTTCACTATATAATCTATATAGCCCCACCCTAGCACTAGAACCCTTGACCCTGGGGCCATGAAATTCACAATTTTGGAAAAGGCGATCATTTTCAACTTACCTATGCACTTGGTTAGTTTATTTAATGCCCACAAACAGAAAAGAAGAATTTCAAAGAAATAATGCATTTTCACTATATAACCTGTTTAGCCCCGCCCTAGCACTAGAACCCCTGACCCTGGGGCCATGAATTTCACAATTTTGGTAGAGGACTCAATGCTGATTACAATCATACCAACAGTTTAACTGCTTGATGTCCAGGAGTAAAGAAGAAGATTTTAAAAGACTGCACTAATTTTAGTGGTTTTTGCCCCACCCCCAGGCCCCAGGGGGGCAGGGTCCATGAAATTCACAATTTTTTTTCCCTTCACCCATAAATGCTATATGCCAAATTTGGTTGAAATTGGTTTAGTGGTTTCAGAGAAGAAGCTAAAAATGTTCAAATGTTAACGCACGACGAACGACGAAAACAGATAGCAATAGGTCACCTGAGTTTACTCAGGTGACCTAAAAATACCTAGGTTAAGTTACTTGTTTTAGGTACAATCGAGCCATTTTGGACAGTTATGCCCCTTGCCAAGGATGCAGAAAAATTCCAATTATTTGGGGGAGAGGGGGCATAAGTGTTTTACAAACATCTCTTAATTCATCTTTTTATTTGTTACATACAAAACAAACATTAGCATACAATATACTGTATACATATGTAATTACACTGCATATACGGTTGAAATTAACATTTTCACAATTGTATTATTTTATTTAATCTATTAGAATTTATGGTGTATCTTTGCTATTACTTCCATTAATCAATAGGAACATTTATTAATTAGACCCTGTAACATGCAGCAGTTGAAGAACACCTGCCGCTTTTGGTGTCAAAGTGAGTGCGATCAGGACATTTGATGGCTTTGGCTTCCCCGCTATTACATCTATAATATGCATCACACGGTCTTGTACTGAATCTGTAACTGCCATCTGGTACTCCAGAACAATCCGGTAGTCGCCCAACTCCCCGTGGATCAGATACCGGTATAGCGAACCTTTGTGTGCATATGCCTTTATAGAGATATGTTTGTGTTCCCCATAGAGGGTCAACTGGACACTGCCCCTCCTCCACTAACCTATTTTGATAGCACCGAATAAATGCTTTATGGACGAAAGGATGTTCAAATACACCATCAGGTAGATCAAAACAACTTGGATGATTTCCATTACCACAGTTTCCACCGTGTCGGTTCAAATATGCAATGTACCAGTAGCTGCCTAAAAAAGGGAATTGTATGGTAACCGTTTTGATTTATTTAAATACATCACAGGGCATGTCTTATGAAATAAAATCATTTTAAAGTAAAATTTGAAAATGAATTGTCAATAGGTATAAGGAAAATTTTGTGAACAGATGTATGTCATCAGAGTAATGTTGGTTTCCATCGAAATGAACAGTAGCAACTACCATGTATTTTTGGTCGAGGAATTTCAAAAGGAACGGCAATTAAAATATGAAATATTTCTGCTTTTATTCTCTTTTCTTAGACAAAAGCTCAAATGAGCAATGTTTTTTTTTAGACCATAACCCTCGGAGGTACACACGGAGTATTAGCATTAATAAGTTTTGAAGGAATGGGATGGTACTTTTTCAGAAACTTTTGTTACATTTTTTTCAAATTCTGGAATTTGCCAGTGTTTGTATTTATAGGAGCGAAAACTGAAAGGACGGCATTTTATGGAAGGTTTCATATTAAAACTACATAAAAGGTTATAATCACAAACAATGGGGAAGGATGTATTTTAGAAAATTGACTCAATGGAAATTCGACTTCTTTGTAAAATTCCCCTATCGACCACTAGTAACCAGATCTGTTTTTAGTTTTTACAATTTAAAAACAATGCTCACAGTAATCTTTTTCTTCCCTGCGCGATGCACAATTGACGTCAGTGAAATTCTCACATTGCTTTGTTCTCTCTGAAAATTGTAGCGGATAGGGACATTCCGCTACCCTTTCTGGAAAGGATCCCGAATCATGAAACTTATCGTCTGCATACGGATTGCAATACAACTGACAACTTTGTGGAAGAGAAGAGTTACCAGATTTACAATCACCCATATCAGCATGAAACACGGTTCCACTTGGACATTTTTTGATTGTTATATCACCATTGTCACACCTATAATACGCATCACATGCACGACCTATTCCAAAATAATCTCCAAATTTCATCAGTCCACTGTCACCAGTAAAACGATAAGTACCATCAACTTTTTGTTTACAAGACGATAAAAGATCTCCAAGATTGTCTTGAAATAGGAAACCCTCTGCTGAAATGCAGAAAAGAAATGAGCTAAGACTCAGTGTTTTCAATGTAATCTTCATGATCCCTTCCTTTCATTGAATAAAAATTTTGATAAGAAGTAGTGGAAAGTTCTTTGCTCTGTAATATTATCTCACAGGTGCACCTAATTCCTTTGTAACTATGCAATATTCTGATCTCAATATGTGTCAAAGGACACTAAATCATCCTTCTTTATGAAGAACTGCATGGCAATCTTAACCTTAAAATTTAAATCGCATTGGCGTAGGAAGCAAATTGAAAGGAGGGGGGGGGGGGGGGGGGGGGGGGGGGGTAAGTGTAAGAATTTTTTTTTAGACCTACACAAACACCTGACAAGCAAAAAGGGAAAATACAATGTATATCCGTTGTCCAATCACTTAAATCCTATTTCTTGGGGAGGGGGAGGGGCTGTAGTTTCAACATTCTTTCAGTACCAATTTTTTCCCCTAAACACTATCTAACCAATTCTCCCCATCAGCAGAGATGCATCAGCAAGCCATATGCCTGAAATACTAAAATACAGGAAGGCATAGAAGGTGTAAAGCAACTGCTGAAAAATCTTAAACCAGTCAAAGCAGATGGTTTAGATCAGATCCCTCCCATTTTATTGAAAGAGCTGCACCATGAGAGGTAAGTCCAATAATTCAGGTCCTCTTACAACTCTCGTATGTCACACGTACAGTATCATTATACAAGACGGGGGATCAAAACCAGCCAAATACTGATCAATATCGCGTACTGTATATTGTGTAAAACTATGGAACACATACAGCACTAGTTTCGGAAATAAATTTTTAACCTATAGTATAATAATAACATGATGTTATTGTTGGTGCTATGGGTTAAAATTTTAATAGAGCGTAGCGGAGTCAGCCGAGGATTGCCGGTTGGAAAGTTGTAAAGAAACTTCAATTGAAATGAAATCCGTAGAATAATATTTAGACATGTCTTTATTAAACTCTTTGGTTCTATAAAAAGATACAAAAACTAATTTATGCATAAACATTTCCTTTATTCTTCTTGCAGTCATGTATGTAGAATTAATTAAGTTTGAACTAGAACTGTCCAAACGGGACAAAATACCCCCCGCTGGGTTTTTCAGAAGTAAGTTTTTCCATAATAAAAATATGTATCAAATACCAATTATGAAATTTTTCTTCCAGTGACCTTGAACTTCCCCAGATAATCTTGGGTCAAGGTCATGACACATCCTTGGGTCATGGGCAATCTTTCAGTGAAATGAGAACCTACCAAGTTTATCCATAAGAAAGATATGGACCGGACACGAATTATGATATTTTTCTTCCAGTGACCTTGAACTACCCCAAATGACCTTGGGTCAAGGTCATGACACACCCTTGGGTCATGGGCAATCTTTGAGTGAAATGAGAATCTACCAAGTTTATCCATAAGAAAGATATGGACCGGACACGAATTATGATATTTTTCTTCCAGTGACCATGAACTTCCCCAAATGACCTTGGGTCAAGGTCATGACACACCCTTGGGTCATGGGCAATCTTTGTGTGAAATAAAAACCTACCAAGTTTATCCATAAGAAAGATATGGACCGGACAGGAATTATGAAAATTTTCTTCCAGTGACCTTGAACTTTCCAAATTGACCTTGGGTCAAGGTCATGACACATCCTTGGGTCATGGGCAATCTTTGTGTGAAATGAGAACCTACCAAGTTTATCTATAAAAGATATGTATCAAACGATTTTTGAAAATTTTCTTCCAGTGACCTTGAACTTTCTCAAATGACCTTGGGTCAAGGTCATGACACACCCTTGGGTCATGGGCAATCTTTGTGTGAAATGAGAACCTACCAAGTTTATCAATAAGAAAGATATGGACCGGACACGAATTATGAGGTTTTTCTTCCAGTGACCTTGAACTTCCCCAAATGACCTTGGGTCAAGGTCATGACACACCCTTAGGTCATGAGCAATCTTAGTGTGGAGTAGTAGATTCTAATGTCCCTCTGTAAGAAAGATATGGACCGGACACGATTGCACAGACAGACGGACAGACAGACAGACGGACGGACGGACAGACGGACAGACAGACAGACGGACAGACGGACAAGGTGATTCCTATATACCCCCCCAAACTTCGTTTGCGGGGGGTATAATTATTAGGTGAATGTTTATATTAAATCATACACGCCAATCTAGGAACACTCTCTAAGATTCTATGGTAATTAAAGACACATGGCCAAAAGAACTCCTGCATTTTTTCTCGCTTTCTTTGTTTTACTGTTCTTCCTGGATTTTTCGTTAGGAAAAAGATTTAAACGCCATGGTAAGTAACGATAATATCGATATCATTAAAAACAAGAGGCCCATGGGCCTTATAGGTCATCTGAGTATCATGTAACAACTTTCCAGCAATTGTATTTGGTTCGTGTTTTAATCCAAAAGCCATGAAATTCACAAATTTTGAAGGAGGCACCATTGCTTATCAAAGGGCAGATTTCAAAGCATTAATTTATTTTTAGTCAAAGTACCACCCTGGTACCCCTGACCCAGCGGCCCTGAAATTATCTATTTTGAAAGAGGCCCCTCTCTTCATTATAAGCCAGCATTTTTCTTTTATGTTTAGGTTTAGTTATGAACATGAGAATAAAAAAGTCCCGAAAGAGAAGGAAATAAAAAAAAAATTTTTTGATAAATCAATTATTAAAATTTGTACATTCTTTTTCATGCTATTCTAATAGGCTCCTTACCACTGGACACATAATGCTTACAAATAGGAAAGTAGAACATTTAATTGCTTATTTCATCATCTGCCAGTTTGGGCCAGTTATATAAATTTTGTGATGTTGGTCAAAATATATTTTAAATAATCAATTCTTTAAAATTCTTTCAATATATCTTCATTTTTTTAATATGTGTAAGGTGAATGTGTAGACATTGTTCTAAAATTTACTTGATGCCTAAAATTATAATATTCCTATCATAAAACAGACAGGGAGTATTGGGGAGTAGGGTGAACATTTTTTCAATGAAGTGTAAAATAATTTTTTCTGGCTGATACAAATGATACTACATGCCTGTATATATTTGTATATTCTTGCCTTTTAATAGTTGAATTTTTTTTTTATTTCTTCAGGTTATTGTTTATTTCTTCCTCAAATGGACTTAACTTCTCCCATAGTTTTATTCATTACATCTGATGCATAAGCAACCCTTTTCTGAAGAATGATGCTTAGACTGTAAGCTATAACAGAAACCTAAACAATGTCGCTGGCAATATGCAATAGCTACCACGGGGAGGAAAATGATTTACAGACAGATACTTTTAAAACGAATACATAATTATCTCACCAGCATGTCATTGTGCAACAAAGTCGTCAGCATTTTATTTGTCCTTTGAACGGGTGAAACGTTTTGAATGGCACTCGTATCGATGAATTTTACACTAAACCAAGCTACAGGTGACTCTCGATCTCTCGAAGTTCAAGGGACCGCAAGAAAAGTTCGAGAGATCGAGGGGTTCTCGAGATAGAAAGTAAAAAAAATCCGGAATTGTCAGTTCCGATTACCGATGTTCTACTTTTATAGATACTGGAAGTATATGTAAATAAAGTCATTGCACGTTTTCAGTCGTATTTGACAGGTAATTTAAGTGATATCAACAACAATGATTTTATTTCGAATAAATAAAACAAATTTCTAAAGTTTCAGTATAATTTTTTGTTCTTATTTCATGATTGCATGAAACCCGAAAAGCAATTGTCGGTTTGGCTATTCTGTGGCTTGATCGGGACCTTCTCCAGTGTTCACCAGATTTTTCTTAATCGGTATTCAGTCCTTGAGAAAGGAATTTTCTTGTGCAATATTTGTCATGCTGGAATTATTTAGACTCTGTTTAATCATGATAAAAGTTCATAGTCTATTGGAACTTACTGAAACTAACATCTATAAATTAAATTTCTAAAAATTATCGTCTCAGTTTCGATTCGAAATAAGTTGTGAATTTGTTTAAAATCGACCTTGTAATTAATAACCAATTAATTATATCAAAACACGGACGACCCACAGGTGGAGTGTCATCTATGTAAACACCCAATTAACACCTCCATGCTAGCCCAAGGCGTTCATTCTTTCCAGGTAAGTCCAGACTGCATCAATTTTACACTTGATTGGCGTGTATAAATGCGCAATCAAAACTTCGAGAGATAGAGAGTAAAATTCAATGAAATATGTGTAACGGGACCATGATCTTGGTTCGAGAGATAGAGAACTTCAAGAGATAGAAGTTCGAGAGATCAGGAGTAAATTTGCTTAATTATATAGAGAAAAAAAACGGGACCGGACGTTCACTTCGAGAGATCGAGAACTTCGAGACATCGGAGTTCGAGCCATCGAGAGTCACCTGTATCTTCTCAGATCTAGCTTTATTTACCCGCCGTTTCATCTTAAAACCGGAAGTGCGAGTTCGTAAATTTGAAATCTCGATCCCGACTCAAATTTGACATCGGAAAGAAAAAAAATGCTTTATTTTTTTCTGAAAATTCAAAACCTTGAGTGGAGGGTTTGTAAAACTGAAAATAAAATAAATCCTGGCCTTAAATATGTAATTAGATCATTAGTATATTAATCAGGAGCAAAGGATAAGATGTTCAAAGAATTCATGCATTTCACTATATAATCATTAGAGCCCCACCCTAAAACAAGAACTCCTGACCCTGGGGCCATAAAATTCACAATTTTGGTAGAGGCACTCTTGCTCATCATAACTATGTACTTAGTTAGTTTATTTAATACCCAGGAGCAGAGAGGAAGATTTTTAAAGAATTCATGTATTTTCACTATATAATCAATAGAGCCCCGCCCTAACACCGGAACCCCTGACCCTGGGGCCATAAGATTCACAATTTTGGTAGAGGCACTCTTGCTCATCATAACTATGTACTTAGTTGGTTTATTTAATACCCTGGAGCAGAGAAGAAGATTTTCAAAGAAATAATGCATTTTCACTGCCTACTTATTTAGCCCCGCCCTAGCACTAGAACCCCTGATCCCAGGGCCATGAATTTCACAATTTTGGTAGAGGACTCATTGCTGATTACAATCATGCAAACAGTTTGACTGCTTGATGTCCAGGAGTAAAGAAGAAGATTTTTAAAGATTGCATTAATTTTAGTGGTTTTGGCCCCACCCCTCAGGCCCCAGGGGGGCAAGGATCATGAAATTCACAATTTTTGTTCCCCTTCACCCATAGATGCTTTGTGCCAAATTTGGTTGAAATTGGTTCAGTGGTTGCAGAGAAGAAGCTGAAAATGTTCAAATGTTAACGTACGACGACGGACGAAAACAGATAGCAATAGGTCACCTGAGTTTACTCAGGTGACCTAATAAATAGGATTCTCTTTAAGCTTGGCCTTGGATTGTACTCGTTTTGAACAGAAAGACCCTGCAAGTTTTGTCTGAACTCATTATCCTGAAAGTTAGGACTGTCTGGCATTACTCGACTTGTGGGCTGCAAATCTGTTGTACACCCAGAATCAACCTCTATTCCAGAGTCATTCAGAGGAGCTGGACTGTCGAAGTACTGTCCTACCTTTCTAGGCATAACTCTCCTCCTTACGATGGGTGTCTCCATTTCAAACTTAGTGCTGTCCCGTTCCTGTGTCACACGTAGAATAACTTCTTTGGATCCCACCGCTGCCACCAATTGTAACGTTTTTCTCTAATGGGTGTTTTATTGTTACCCGCGTCACAAAATATTGTGGATCCTATGTATAAGATTGGAACTTTAGATCTTTATAGATCTAACATCAGAACAACGACAAAGTTCGTTTCAACAAGTGTATTAATAATATCCAAACGTAGTTTACAATCCAGTACAAGCAATGTATATCTGCTCACTAACACTCTCTCCTTATATACCCCGTCTGACACCTAACGTGATTTAGGGCACCTTGTTAGGGCGTTAGGCTCCATCGTTAGGGCACCTGTTAGGGCGTTAGGCTCCCTCATTAGGGCACCCTGTTAGGGCGTTAGGCTCCATTGTTAGGGCACCTATTAAGGCAATCGGCTCCAAGTATTAGGGCCTCTGCACCATTGTTAGGTGTCAAGACACTTAATACATTTTTAGCATCTGATAAGCGCCATAATTAGGACATTAATTAGACTTCCAAGATAAGGGCGCTAATCAGGTACCATGTTTAGGGCTTATCAAATGAACAAAAATAATATTCCTATTTTATTAACAACTGTAGCATATTTACATATACAAACAAAAACATAACAGTATAATTAATTTGAATTTGATAACCAGTGTAATGTCAGCACATCTGGCTGGGAAGATTTCATAAAGATTCAGTAAATATGATAATATCTGCACAGCTGCCAGCTTGGTATACAGATATTATCTGGGAGTTTTAATTGATTTAAAATTGTGAGTTCGTGTCCATATTGTTCAATTTCCATCAATATCCATGAGGATACCTCCGCGTGGTTTGGGCTGGGCATTGTCACGTAAGCGATAGCTAACATCCTCTGATAAGTATTTCAGAAATAAAAGGTTCGTCCCAGGTGAACGTGTCCGGTTTTGACCAATCCCAGGTATTCAAAACAAGAGGCCCAGGGGCCACAGCGCTCACCTGAGCACATCGACTAGGAAAAAGCACATATCAGATCAGAACTGAAAGTTTACTGGGGGGGGGGGGGCGTCAATTTTAATACTATTTGAGGATGCCTTCATATCAATACAGCATATGACTTTGCTGTTATTGATAAAAAGATTTCTTTTTTAAACATTTTGTTCCTACCGGTATATATTATTTGGTAAAAATTTGAATTTGATTCCCCATTGTTTCCCTCCCTATCCTAAAGGGCCATGATTTGAACAAATTTAAATCTTCAATACATGAGGATGCTTACACGCCAATATGACTAAACATAGCTTTTCTGTTCTTGGGATTTTTTCCTTTATTTGTTCCACCATAGTGGCCCTACACTACCCTTTGGGGTTATGATTTGAACAAATTTAATTCTACACTACATGAGAATGCTTCAATATAAATACTAGTACTACTAATCATGGCTTTGCTATTCTTGATAAGAGGACTTTTAAATATATTTTAATGTAAAACTTGGATCCTCCATTTTAGCCCCACCCTACCCCCAGGGGTCATAATTTGAACAAACTAGAATCTACACTACCTGAGGATGATTCCATATAAATATCTCTAATCATGGCTTTAGAGTACTTGAAAAGAAGATTTTAAAAGTTTTCCATATATATTCCTATGTTAAACTTTGATCGGCCATTTTGGCCCCACCCTACCCCCGGGGGTCATGATTTGAATAAACTTGAATCTACACTACCTGAGGATGCTTCCACATTAGTTTCATCTTTCCTGGCCCAGTGGTTCTTGAGAAGAAGATTTTTTAAAGATTTTTCCCATATATTCCTAAGTTAAACTTTGATCGGCCATTTTGGTCCCACCCTACCCCCGGGGGTCATGATTTGAACGAACTTGAATCTACACTACCTGAGGATAATTTCACCTGAGTTTCATCTTTCCTGGCCCAGTGGTTCTTGAGAAGAAGATTTTTTTTTAAAATGCCATTAATTTTTCTCAAATTTATGATTATCTCCCCTTGGAAAAGGGCGTGGCCCTTCATTTGAACAAACTTGAATCCTCTTCACCCAAGGATACTTTGTGGCAAGTTTAGTTGAAATTGGCCCAGTGGTTCTTGAGAAGATGAAAATGTGAAAAGTTTACGACGACGACAACGCCAATGACAACAACGACTACAACGACAACGACAGACAACGGACAAATTTTGATCAGAAAAGCTCACTTCAGCCGTCGGCTCAGGTGAGCTAAAAAGCGTATATTTTTCATAATCGGGATTAATTACAGCAACAGTTAGATGTTTTAGGTAGTTTAAAGGCAGAGATTTTTAACTGTACGGTTTTCTCAGGTAAGGGGGAGGGACTTAATTTTACATGCTTGGTACCTCGAGGCATTGACGGTCGTGCAGACCATGGAGAACGCTAATCCCTATACACAAACAGTATACACAGGAAGTCCATGAGTATTACCTGTACAGCTTGCTGGCCTACTGTTCATCATAAAATTAGTAGATCTCGACATCGTGAATAAAAAATATCATTAGTAATAATAAATGATCATTGTAAAATTCCATAATTTCAGACATATCCAATATCAAAACAAGCAGAAATCTCACCGGTCGAATTCTGTTAAAAAAATCTACGGTATGGTGTACTTTACATTGTTTGTCACAGCAGCAATGACTTGAGTTCATTGTTTAAAAAAAATAATGAAATACAGGTACAAATTCAACAGTAAAATACTTATCCTTGCCTGTCCGTTTCAAAATCTTAAAAACTATTCATAATTATCGTAAATATCGTAGCAATTAGAGCTTCGATCACGGTCAAATAGAAACAGTTACTTCCCGTTTGCATAAAAAGTCGCGTGGTCCTATTTTTAGCACATGTACATATGGTATCTTGTGAAAAAAAAGCCATAACGATGGTTTCGTCAAGTTAAAATAACATACAATTGTGTATATTTTATCGATAAGTAAATTTAGATTATAATTAAAAAAACTTAAAACAAAACATTGATTTATTGCTAACTTCTGTATTTCTTTCAAAACTATTTTTAACACCTTGAAGTGACCTTGAACGAGGTAAGAACCCGTGTAGCAAGAAATGCTTGGATATAAAAAAGGAAAAGAAAGAAACTATTAATATTTTAATACTTGTCCAGGCGAAGTTGTTACTAATCAGACATTTTGTTTTCAACCTTACCATCCATTTCAAGCAAAAAACATTGTTTTTTTCCTCCTTTATTTTCATCGTAATTTTTTCGCCGCGTCTCAAAACAAGAATCTTTTTACGAATGAAAACAAGATTTCAGTCACCTATGAACTTTTCATTAGAAAAAAAAAATACACAGATTGAATCTTGATTTATTTAATTGAAACAATATGAGAACATTTTCATTTTTCAATGTTTGTAATACAGATAATAATAATCAATTAATTATAATCAAGCTAAAATTGTTTGCATCAAAATGGCTTCCTCATTGCGATTGTGACTTAGCGGTAAACATCAGAAGACCGAAAGTTAATTTGATGATGGCCACGCGTGTCAAACAAGGTGAGAGAGATATACACAGGGACTTGCAGCTAAATGTCAATCATTTTCAAGTACCCAATGATGGACCTTAATTTATTTGATTGACAGGGGAATACAGACCAGGTAAATCTGAAGGCGGTGCTTATTATCTCGGGCTTTAAGTTCATTTTCAGAGATCCAAAAGAAATAATTGTAAATATGTTGCCGAAATTAAGTTTAAATCGCCAAAATGAGTAATCCGGGCTCGCTACCCATTTTAGTAATTTGGAAAAGGACAATCGGCGATAATCCTTGAAAAACATATTATTTTGACTTAAAACTTTCAGCGAAGGCCAATCTTAGGATTAATAAACTATGTCCGCAAATTTCATGAAGAAAGAATGAGTATTTATTTCGTAATTATCAAAAACCCAGTTTTCAGTTTCGAAATTCCCGGCCTGGCCCGGATTTCGCTACCCATTTTAGTCACATTCGTCTTTATATTATAATGTCGTTTGAGTTTCCCAACTTACCTTGAATTCATCTTGACGTTGCAGTGACTCTAAAACACTGTTTGCTTTTATCCTGACTGTTTTTGGTAGCTCCATAGCCGTTGCTAATCTTTCCAGATCAACATCAATCAAATTTTTAAAGGACCTGCAAACATTTACAACATGCACATGATGTAAGCAACGATTGAGGAGGTACCAAGGTCCCGTGAATCACTAAACTGCATAGGTAGATCCTATATAATCTCTTGATTTAGCTAAATGATTAACTACATACCTTTATAAAGTTAATCAGAATGACTAGACAAAGCTAAAGCTTAATTTTAGCTTGAAGTTTTCACAAAATTTATATTCTAAACGTTTTTGTGAGCAATCGACAATCCTATATCCATGAAAGCTAAAATTCAATGCCCACTCTGAAGAGATGTAAATGTAATGTCAACTAATCAAAAATTCAGATTCTTGTGTTCCATGTATTTTCAAAGTGCAAATACAAATCGAGCAACTTCAGAACTTGCACTTTCATACACTGCCAAATTAGTATCGCTACAGTCATTAAATACAATACTATCAATACAGAAAACAAAATAGGTAGATTACATACTCATTATCGTCCACTGATATTTCAGGGACTAATTGAGAAGCCCCGGTATCTTCCTTTTCAGACATATTGATTATTTTTGTTTACATCCAACGCCATTCTCTAATTTCCCGCCATTTTTAACATTCAGGACTGAAAAAACATTGTGATATCATTGGCTGATTTACGATCGTCGGATTTCGATTCCAGAGCTTTTGGGACCGGGTTTAAAAACTTCTGTTTTGTTTTGATAAATGTCAAATATAACAAAGGGCCATATTTATGTCAATATTTTTACTTTTATTCCCAATTTTGCAAAATTTCTCTCTCTATTTATACTCATATATGGCATTTAAAAACAAGAGGCCCAGGGGCCACATCGCTCACCTGAGCAAAAAGAACATATCAGATCAGAACTGAAAGTTTACTGGGGGGGGCTTGATTTTAACCCCCCAGGGGGTCATGATTTGAACAAACTAGAATCAACACTACCTGAGGATGATTCCCTATAAATATCACTATAGGCATGGCTTTGAAGTACTTGAAAAGAAGATTTTAACGAGGCTGGGGTGTACTGGCAGCCATTTTCAGACTATTTTGATCTCCTTTAAAAGAAGAGCTCCATATAAAAATATACAAAAATGATCAAATTCTAAAACTAAAATGTATGAATGTTTTCTTTGCAAAATGATAGTTAACAGCTTAGGATACCGTATTTAAAAAAATAAGTTAAATCTGGTGGCTGATTTATATATAGTTAATTTGTTGACCCCCCCAGCCTCCTTAAAAGGATTCCCTATATATTCCTATGTAAAACTTTTATCGGCCATTTGGCCCCATCCTACCCCCGGGGGTCATGATTTGAACAAACTTGAATCGTCACTACCTGAGGATGATTCCACATGAGTTTCATCTTTCCTGGCCCAGTGGTTCTTGAGAAGGTCCTATGTAAAACTTTGATCAGCCATTTTGGCCCCACCCTACCCCCCGGGGGTCATGATTTGAACAAACTTGAATCGTCACTACCTGAGGATGATTCCACATGAGTTTCATCTTTCCTAGCCAAGTGGTTCTTATGAAAAAGATTTTTTTAAAAATGCCATTAATTTTTCTCTAAATCATAATTATCTCCCCTTGGAAAAGGGCGTGGCCCTTCATTTGAACTAAAGATACTTTGTGGCAAGTTTGGTTGAAATTGGCCCAGTGGTTCTTGAGAAGAAGATGAAAATGTGAAAAGTTTACGACAACGACAACGACAACAACGCCAACGACAGACGACGGACAAATTTTGATCAGAAAAGCTCACTTGAGCCTTTGGCTCAGGTGAGCTAAAAATTCAATACATCAGACCCCTATTTTTACAAATATTTTAGCATAAAATCTTTTTAATTATAACTGAATTCCGTGGAATCAGAGGAGGACAAAACCTATTTAATTTAATACAATATTACAAACAGCTGCTCTGTCCACAGGTAGGTATGCGTGGCCACCTGCATTTAAACATGACTTACCACCACATTCCTCCCCTTCAATACATTTCTAACAATTTGTTCTCATCAGATACTTCCATGACACTGAAACTCATGCAGGCATGATGCAGTTTCAACTTCAATTCTTGGCTATAAATTTTCAGCTGCAATCACATTTTACACATTTATAAATATAGAAAAAATAAATAAGATTTTAATGGAATTCTAATTTATAAGCCTAGCAATAACATCCAACTTTGATAGAATGTTCAATTATTAAAATGATAATTTAAATGTTTACGGACACGGTGATGAGGGCTTGTACCAAGACACAAATAGATTATTTGAACTACAGTGGACCTTCAGATATCCGGATGCTTCAGATCCGGACGATTTTTCATCAGAACGGAATTTTTAAACGTTTTGTCTTGTTTAACTGGTGATTCAGGTATCTGGACGCTTCATATATCCGGACAAATTGACAAGGAAACCAAAGCGTCTGGATAAATGACGCTCCACTGTACATCCAACTCTTAATATATCCATGTACATACCACATACTACCTTATTTTTGTGGTTTGAGGAAAAAGTATTAAATTTTGGGGATTTAATTCTGTGGTGGTCATGCAATAAATAAACTTTGAAAGTTCATACATGCCAACATCTGGAGATCGATGGACATTAATCATGAATCGAATTTGCAGATCTCTACAAACCATGTCATTGAGTACTCTGAGAATAAAACCGTAACTAAATTCAGTATTTTTTAGTAAATGATACCCCCTCCGAATTAACAAAAAAAACTCAATCTGTCTGCAATGAAGATCTTAAATCAGAACAAATTCATTAATATTTATTCATCTGTGTCAACAGGCACATAACAATTTTACAAGACTATCTGATCACCTGTGGAACATTCAATGTCTGAGCTCTCCCAGATAAGCACATTCCTGTGTATCTGTCACATACTGGACATCAAAATTATATTGTCCATTTAAAATCACAAGAATGTATAAAATCACATTAAAACATTTCTTGTACAGAAATAAGCACCAGTTTATATATCAGTACTATGTGTATAACATTTGTGTCTCTTTTCCACAAAATTTGTTTGTTTGAGGTCTGTTATAAAACTATTGCTGGACAAAGTCCTTCACATCACTTGAGGTGTTTAGCTAGGATTTCCGGCACTTGTTCTTCTTTATAGTTGTAGACATGGAAGTTCTTCCCCACTGCTCCAGATATCATGGCTGATAATTCTACAATTAAACCAAAATGACATTAAACAATATCATATTAAATGCTTTTTTTTGGTTGTCAGTTTGGGAATTACTGTTGAAGCTGTTGCAGAAAAAAGTGTAAGTGGGTTAATTATTTTTTCTGCAGTAGCTGCAATGTAAATTCACACATACTAACAAAGAAAGACATTTCATTGCTTATATATATATTTATATATGAGTCTGTACAAAATAATTATTAAAAGTAGGCTTTCATTCTTTTCATGGGTATTACTCTGACATCATTATATGAAAAAAACAAGTTTGATTTACAAGACACTGTGTTTTGTTTATCCAGAGGGGAAAAAAATTGAAGGACCAGACCAGGATTTGAACCTGGGTCCCCTAAATCACCAGTCAGGTGCTCTACCAACTGAGCTATCTAGCCATGACCCATTGAACATGACTGACTGCCACATTCATCCCTCTTTTAAGGTCTTTGCTACCAAAGAAACCAACCTATTCTCTTCCCTGTCCCTGGCAGGTCTTTCACCTGTCATTTCCAGGGCATGGCACTGGACCAAATATAACTTACAGGAGAAGAGAACAAGAGGCCCATGGACTACAATGTTCACAGAAGTCAATGTGGCACTCTACTGTACTTCATCAGCAGATTTTCCCCCATTATATTGTTATTATTCTTGTGTTAATGACTAGAATATGGAACCTTGTGAATGAATAATAAAATAGACCCTAAAATGTAATTCATTTGTAAACTCACTCTTTCCTGAATCTGACCGGAATAAACAAATGATGGTTTTGTTTAAGGCGACAGCTCTGCCTATCTCATACCCCACTCCCAAGGATGGCTGAGTCACCTCGGCAACCAGAACTACAATAACAAAATACATGTTGAAAGTATGTAAACATCTGGACCTTTTTCTTTTCTCATCAACATTTGATCATCAAAATTTCAGAAAAAAATTAATTTGGAATTAATTTAATTCAAAAGAGTCAACTTTATGGGAACCAAATTTTTGCTGGTTCAAGAGGATTGATTTCAAAGATCACTTGTGTACATGTATTAACTATTTTAAGGGAAGATTAACTGACTGGAAACACTGATAAAATTAGAATTATTTATGTATTATAAAATATTATAACTATGAATCCTAAAACATTTTCTGTAAAAAATTACCATACCATCACACTGATTTAACCAGTCCATATCTCTGTCATGAATCTGTACATCTGTTAAACCAGTGCTATCCTCATCTGTAAAAACATTTACAGTTATTAAATCTTACACAATTGAATTTCTTTCCGAGATAAAATAATTTAAGACGACAAAAAAAAAATTCATTTCCATACCGGTTTCCACTGTTGGGCTTGCTACATGCTCAGTGAGTACAGTGCCATAGGATTTTAGCTGGGTGACAATACGGAGGTACAATTCTGCATCCTGTCTTCCTCCTCTTATGCTACCAGCAAAGTAAATTGTGTGTTTTCCAGACATATCTAACACCACTAAAAAAAAACATGAATATGTTACAATCAGTTGAAATATGATGGAGATTGAATAGCTAAACCAGTAAAAGCAAGCAGTTTTGTAAAAAAAAAAAAAAAAGAAAAAAAAATTAAAAATGTTTATAAGGAACAAAAAAGGGGGGGGGGGGGGCAACCGTTAGACTTAGTACAGTACTGTACAGACCAGCTGGCTCCAGGGCCATAAAACTAAAATGAACTATTGATCTCAGTCTCACTTCACCACTATATAAAGTGAAACCGAGAATTAATGTGAAAAGTCAAATTTTTAAATAAGTTTTATGTGCCCCTAGTAAAACCATTGTAAAAAAAGCTTGAAACCGAATATTTATTTTTTTTCAAACCCAATGTTCATATAAAATTCGATATCCTTCAATTCTATAAAAAGTACTCTACCATTGCTAACGCATAACTGTCATTGCTTGGTCAATCGAGTGATTTCTATTGACTTTATTAATAAAATTGTGGACTCACAGCTAGTTATTGACATGGCAACAAAGAAAACTGCATGGATTCACAATGATATAAACGATTTTTGTGCGCAAATCATGCCAAAATCACATAAAAATCATATCAAACCTTAAAAAAAAAAACATGAAAGTTGAAATGGATTATATGCTATACGGCAACTAAAGAAGTGTGATCCTGAAAAGTTTGCCTGATATATAACTTATAATTTAAATGATACCTCAAATCTGACTGACACGTTTCCTGACTCATTGGTAACATTGGTAAAACTTAATTATATGCCAATATCCTCAGGGTTAACTTATCACCATTGTCAAAAATGCACCAATGGTATATTGAAAGTTACATAATGGAATGCCGCATCATTGCGTGCATGTCTATTTAAAAAAAAATTGAAATGACACTTCGTTTTATGTATATAAAAGATACATATGAATAAATCATCCGATTAATTTTTCATTCTTTAGTACCGGTTCTATCGATTTGCCAATACATAAGGGTTTATCAGCACGGATATTAATTACGGATATACAAGTCATCTTTGATCTCCAGCTATATAAATTTAATGAATTTCTTATACGGTTATAACGAATTACGGATATAGCGAAGTAATTCAATAGGTCCCTGTGACTTCGTTATAACCGAGTTTTGCTGTAAAAGCTAGCAAGCAATTTTGTGAAGAAAAAAAATGTTCACTTTGGAACAGGAAGGGGGGAGGTTGGTTGTAAAGTGTAAAAACTAAAGAAAACTAGCTTATATATATTCATATAAAAGAATAAAGTTGACAGCATTTACAGTGACCAAACAACCCTTGATATCATTTAATTCTATAAAAGTACTCTACCATTGCTAACACATAGCTGTCATTGCTTGGTCAGTGGACTGATTTCTACTGACTTAATAAAATTGCGTACTCCTTATTGAAAGAACAATGCAAATAGTGAAACACACGTGTGCGTATCGCTACCGTCAAACCTTTAAAAAAAACTGAAAAAAAGACAATGCTATCGACAATTGTACCTTAAAAGTATGCCTGATATATAGGTTATAATTAAAATGATACCTCAAACGACTGACACTGTCTATTAACACAGCAAACTTAATTAAAACACTGCCGACTTTAACAAAAATGCCGCGATTTGTTACATATGGAATGCCGATCCCGATTGAAAAAAAATAAATTATTGAAAACCAATCATATGTAGTATATCACACCTTTTTATCTCACTCCCTTTTTAATGTTTTTCATCCTTTAATCTTACATGAGATTTTATCAGCAAATTAATATATACTCCAGTTGGATTTTAGAAAATGATCCTGCACCGAGAGACAAAACCTGTGCTTGCTTGTAAAGTGTAAAGAACACAGAAAACGGTATATTCTTAAGGGTCAGATTTCACGGTGAAACATATTACACAGGTGTATGTACTGCATAGCTCCCTCATTCTGTGTTCAATGCACAAGGTTCATAATGTGTGTGATATAGGTCAACAGGAGATCGATGCTTACTTCTTTTAGGCATCTGATCCCACCTTCGAAATTTCCCACGATCCAATATTGTCTATGCCATGAACACTTAATTGTGTTGTTTATTGGAAATGGTGACCAATCATGGTTTATTATCTCATTGACTTTTCAAGTTTTCTCTGTAACTTCTTATCAATATACATGTAAAATGACCATTAACAACCATAAACCCGGTACTTCAGAAAGCCTCCTTTCCTTATGTACATCTTTTCTTTAACTCTTTAACAGGATTTCTGAAGTTTTCAGAAGTTCTGTGATGAGACATCAGCAAGGTTTGTAGATCACAGATTCAAATCCCGAACTTACCAAGCCTTCTCCCTTCATGTCATAATTGCATCACAAAATCCTCTCCATATAATTTGTAGTTTTATTTCAATACTTTAAACTTGCAAAAGTTTCACCCACACAGTATGTATTAATATTACATACCCTCAGTCTACAATTTATACATGAAATTATAAATAAGCTATATTTTACAAATATATTTGTATCAATAGATTATAATGAAAAAAATATAGGTTGTTTGTGCAAAATATGCATCCATGTTTCTTTTCACATGTATTCTCTGTTACACAAATGTATGGTTCATGCCAAAGTAATATAGTGCACTGTATCAGATTACCACAAACAGAATGCATAATTTATGTAAAAAGTAGAGGAATGACATTGAAGATATTAAAAAACCATACCTAATGAGAGCATTTTCCGAATACTCTCAAATACATGTACAAGTATTAATTTGCGAGTGTCATGAGTAAACATTTATTACCAAACAAAATCCACCAATGAACTGATACAGGGGTCATGACCCCAAATAGAATCATTTCAATGGTCAACAACAAAAAGATTAATTAAAATATGATGATATGTATGCTAAACTGACACATTTAATGAGCTAAGCCTCAGATAAAACACATTTCACAAAACAAAGAAATGTTAATGAAAAACTAAAAGATAATAATATATACATACAGAGGTTATGTAATATTATTTTTCTTCTTAACGTTTGATTTTTATTTTTAAAAAAAATTAAACATTTGTGTGTAAGTTTTAATTTGTACAGTTTCCAGCAAGACAGAAATCAAATAATGCACATCAAGATGAAACATGTATTCTACACAAAATGGATTTCAACAGACATCCAATGAGTTCAACGTAACATACCAAGATTGTAAATGTAAATAATTTTTTAGCATAAAGAAAACATAATACAATAAATACAAGTCCAACACGATTTGATATAAAAATATCAAAATCTATCAGTAGTCTATGACTCAAATTTTTGCCATACCTGAAAATAGTGCTAAAAGCAATTACATTGTTCTAAAGTTTGTGGATATTACACTTGTACGTAAAAATTTTACACATACTTCAAAAATATTGTTTGTCTGAACTAAAAGGTTGTTTAGTTTAAGTGCATGAAATTCAAAAGAAACCTTTATTAAAATAATTACACCACATTATTAAAAGAAAATCAACAGAGAAGCTGTTCATACACACAAAAAAAGACAAGTTCCTATATCCAAATTCCATTCTCTGCAAGAAAAGTGACTTCGATCTCTACACTGTATATACCCTATATTCTGTCTGGTGAATTTCTCGTTCCGTGACTGTGACAAATATTGTCCATACATGTGCATGAATTCCTTATCTAGTGTTTTCCTACATGATACATCACAGGCAGACATGTGTTCTAATGAGCTTTATGAGTGTTTTCCCTCCATGCTGGACCATTGCTGGCATCTCAATGAATGGCTGGAACAAATCTAGTCCACTTTCACTACTCCATAGATCTTGGTGACAAACCAGAAACAGGCAAAGAAACCAATTGTTCCTAAGTTAAAACAAAAATTCAAAATATTATGCACAGAAATGCATATAAATGGTATTCATTTTAAAATTCCAAAAGAAATTGCAAAAAAACCCTCCCCCAATTATTCATCTGAGGTATTAATTTTCATGAGAGTTTCATACATTTAATATTAATAGTTCTGAAATCAGATTATGGTAAATAGAGAAATACAATTTCCCCTAATGCTTAGAGTTACATTTTGATTAGGATATAACTTGTACAGAGGAAAAAATTTTGAAATTCCCTTCCTCTGTTTTTAAAAAATAAATACAAGAAACAGAAATTTGGTGCTTTAGTGCTTTACATGTATTTGGTAAAAATAATAACTCACCAGTCAACAAGAAGAAAAGGAACACAATGATAAATGTGTAACCAAAATAGAGGAAGGTACTAGCTGCTCCGTGTATTTCCAGCTTGGAGACAAAATAGTGAATACAGTAGCCAAACAGATAGACTGCTGTAAAACCACTGGTCAGGAAGGAACGCCACCACCAATGGTAATCCTACAAAATATTCAACAGGTTATCAATCATTGATTCAAATGTACAGAGTAAATATGCAAAACCTTAAAGCAAGTGACTTCATTGATATACAATGTACTTAATTTATTTTTTCACATTTAAAATGACATACTGTATACAGAGGAATTTTCGCCCCCTGTTTTATTTAAAACAGGGCAAAATTTGAAGAATACAGTACAATTTCTTAAACAGAACTGTGACTGGATGAATGTAAGATGGTACAAAATTGTTTGCAAGTGCAAAAGGGCAAAGATAAAGCTGGGCAAAAATAACCCTGTATACAGTATCTCTTTAAATTATGCTGTATTTTAAAGACATCATTTAATGAGGTACAGCCCTGCAGAAACTAAAACTTGTTGAAGCCTTACTTCGGCACAGAGATGGAAATAACACAGTAGGATGGTGGCCTCGGAACAGGTCACAATAAGGATAATGAAAACTAACATCAGGAACCCAAACATGTAGTAGGTTTGCTGTGACCTGAAAAGTTAAAGTTATAAAATGAATCTTAGAACAGAAACAGCAGAGATGGCAATTACAACTGTTGTTTAGCTTTACACATTCTATTTAAGGACACATATAAAGAAAATTTTTCTTTTTGACAGTATTGTAACTATGAAACTCAAAACATTTTTTTTTAATCTTTTGAAAAATTTTCTAACACAGGCTAGCACAAAGACTCTTATTTGGCAACTCAAAGCCCATTAATGCAACTTCAAATCAGCGTTAATTCAGCATTAAACAATCTACTCTAGATAATATGTACATGTCTATAATTCTAAACCTGTGAAGAAATTCTTACCATATACTATTGAGAATGAAAAAGAGTTGGATGAAGATGCAACCAAACGGTAGAACACCCCCCATCAGTATTCCGGGGAGGGGTCTGGTGTAAAACGACTGATCTGGAATCTGTCGGGGAATCTGGTTTGTTCTGACAGGGTGTTCAATAGGCTGAAGAAGGAAAATAATAAGCATGTAATTTAGGATTCAACGAACTAGATGACTGATGTGAAATCATATATCAGTATTTTTTATGTGAGAGATTTATTCCTAAAGTAGGGGAGGGTTTTTAAAAAAAAATTTTGCAAGATATATTTGTATGAAAATATACATTATAATTTGCATGTAGACTTTACCATATTCATGTTATTCTGTAGATCTGTTTTGAAAATGAAATGGGGAGGGGGGTCATAATCACAAAAGGTGGAAACAAATCAAATAGCTTTATGTTTATGTAAAGCAAGAATCAACAATTCTTTATCCACCACTTACCCTCTTTTTGTATCCAAAATATGCCCCTACAAAGGTGAGGGGAACTGAAATACCAAACCACAAAGCCAGTAATGCTATCAGTGTAGAGAAAGGAATGGCAGCACTACTTCCTTCAGCCCACAGTACGAGATTCAACAGGAAAAATACCCCAAATACAGTACTGTAACAAAATATGATAACTTACATAAGTACTGGATTAAAATAAATGTTAAAGATGACTTTAAAGATATTTGTAAATTTCAACCCAGTCCCAAAAGTGCACAATTCAGATCGTTGAAGACTTCTATAAAAATTCTAATATGCAGTTTAGTAAAATCTCTTACTCAGAATAGGAAACACTTACATGTATGTACTAACTGCAAGATACATTACTTTTAGTAATTCATATATTTCACCAGTTTACAATGTTGCAATTAGTCGATACATTGTAGACAAAATTTTTGAAATTCCACTTACCCAGGACATAGGAAAGCTGTCAGAATGACATTCGACTTCCACTTTTCTCCTCCAAACACTGAAATAAAATCGAAAAACATTAAAACAATCAATATAAAAGATGTCTGTGCTAGTAATAACACCTTCAAAGTAGGAATCTTACTTCTGTTGATGCTTGAGATAAGACTTACTTTTGTAGATTCTAGCTGACACATATCCTGCTGGCGTTCCAAGACAAACGTAGAGGACTAGGGTGCAAGTCATCAGAGCTCCTCTATTGGCGGGGGATAAGAATCCCAGGCAGGCAAAGACTGAAATTATTCAAATATATAGTTGCTTTGGATGGAAAAAACAATGGAGGGGTTACATTTCAACTGTATTTCAGTCTAAATAAACTTGGTCCATTTAGGGTAGTCTTTATCTTAGTTAAATTTCCACTTCTTAAATATTTATTCCCAGAAATTGGTTTCTTTCAAAAGATAATATATAATTTGCAATATCAATTTCAAAAATATCCGATAAAGCAAAATAAGAAAGACAACTGCTTACTGAGAGTTATAAACATCATAAAGAAGATTTGGACACCATTTCCATTTAAGACAGCCAGCATCATTCCTTTCCTTGGGGGTCTGAAGACATCTCCATGGACAAGCTTCCAGCCAAATTCTTCTTGGGCATCTTCCTGAATTAAATAAATAAATCATTTTTTATTAAATCCAAACTCAACACAAGAGATGTCTGTAAAAAAATTAAGCCCCCCCCCTATATAATTGGAATTTTTCTAAGTCTAAGGGACAGAACTCTACCAAAATGGTCCAGTCATATCCAAAACAACACTTGACCTAGATATTTTTATGATGAAACTGTATACCAAATTTCATTTCAATATGTGCAACCGCTGCGAAGAAAATGAAAGAAACTGATGGTGGACTGACGACCAACAGCAGCAAAGCAATATGCCCTCCATTCTTCATATGAAGGCATAATAAATATTTCTTAATTGATTCCTTATTCATTTTTTGCTTTTACTGAAAACATATTGTTTTCTTAAAGAAGATACCTTTTGTGTATAGTGAATGAAACGATTGTCGCCGACGATCGATTGTCGATCATTTTTGGGTGTTCGATTCCGATTATCGATTACGTTTTTCATAATCGATTGTCGCCCAAATAAACTCGCCCAAATAAACGTGTAAGATTTGAACAAAACATACGCACACATTAACAATGCATGTGAAAACGAAAAGGAAAGAGGTCAACAAAAATGGCGTCCGAAGACGAAGTTAACAACATAGATAGAACATTCTGATATTGTCCTATGGACCCAGTTTAACGAAACTTCATTCCATGTATTCTTAATGTAGCAAAAGAAACACGGGCGATAACTCATACATTTACTATGGACAATCTAGAGAGTTCCGAATGTAAACATGGCAGGTAAATTCGAAGCGAGAGAAAAACGTTGAGAAATTAATTGGCTTTTCGTCTATATATGGATTGTTTTTGGGGATAAAAGGCATAAGCAATCTCAAAAAGGTTTGTTTTGATTAATTTGGTAGTTATTTCCAGTTCAAATCCTTTTATATTCTTCAAAATCATTTCGGAACGGATCCGCCCGATTTGCTACATTACAAGTAAAGTACTGCATATGGGACGTATTCTAACTGTGGTGAGGGGCTGAGGGCTTAGATTATTCTAACTAAACAACAGTAAGGAGAAATTTACCCATATCCAGGGAATGCAAAATCTGATGTCATGACAAACATTTTTAGATTTTATGAGCAAATATGTTAATTTTTTTCTGTTTCTTTGTTACTTAATACAACAAACTGACAAAAAGTTGTTTTAAAATAAACTTGATAAAATTTTATTTTTAGTTTGTTCCATAAATGATAAATGCTATAAAGAAGTGGAATTTTGTATTTGAATTACCAATTAAGTCGATGATTGATCGATTAAGCTTCTCCGATTCTGATCGATTATCGATTATGAAATTTTCCCGATTATTCAACACTATTTGTGTATCGTGGTAAGAAATACATCCAAGAATAATCAACAGAAAAGAAAAGCAGACTCACGGAATTGTCCATTTGGTTGTATCGAGCAATGTCCCTGTGGAGGGTTCTCAACATGATCATAGCTACCATACCAGAGAGGAACAGCACAATCACCAGCGAATTCATGATGCTATAATTATTTAATTATACTTCAGTTAAAGGAAAATTAAATTCTTCCATGATCACGTAAGACAATTAGATTAGCAATTTTCGCAAGTTTTGCTTTTTGGGGTAAAGAAAATTATGAGAAAACACTTGTTAAGTTGAAAACATTCTTTGAAATGTATTTGAAGAGTAAGCATAATAGCTCAACCTCAAAATCATAACATTCAATATAGAAAATGCCATTGTTGAATCATTTACGTGTTAAAAACCCACTCTCTTTAATTTAACAGACTAAATAGTAATTACCTAAACCACTGAATGTTGGAATGAGGCATGGACTCCAAGATGTAATCCCATCTGGATGACCACTTCACTGGGCTGGTCTGCAATTAATGGGGAAAATATTTACATCAGGCTTAAGAAGTCTTTTTTAATTCTCAATCTTTAAAATCGGGTGTTTATAAATATAAGCATTAAACTCTTCGTGATAAAATGTTTACCTCCCATGTCACAGAGTATGTGTAGTTCATCTTGAATGGTTGATTCACATTTGCTGGGATGCCCATGGGGACAGTAGTGTCATCACACTTGAAGGGACCTTTCTCAGGATATTTGATACTGCAAATAACATAATTTTCTTTTAGTTCAACTTTCAAGTTTTGTACACCTTAAAACAGTAGCAATAGGAACATGAGAGTCCAACACTAAGCATTTTATAACCTTACAAATACTGAAATGTGTATCTGTTTTTAGCAAAATTTGTAATTTGGGACCTTTAGTTTATTTGTTAGAACATCAAATTGCAATCATCATCAAATTTGAAAGAACTGAGCCCTAAGTTGGGGACACTTTGCCCCTATTAAATGAGACTTTGTTTTTACCTTCTAGGAGTAACCTTGGCTGACACAATCCTTCCCCCTATGCTTCCAAAGCTGCTATCCCATTCAGAGTCTGCTGGGATGTGGTACATGATTTTTATATCCAGATGATTGAAGACGTAATATGTTTCCTTTTCTGTGTATTTACCCTGAAAATGAAAACAATATTTGTAGGTTTTCAAAGAAGAATTTTAAATTTGAATGACTTTAACTTTTACGAAATAATGTAAGGAGCACTATTAACTCTCATATAGTCATTATTTCACAGCTATTTCAAATCAACACAAAGTTATATACTTTTTACCATAGATATTGAAAGTTCACAAAAAATTTTGAAGATGAGTATGACATACAAATTGGCCATTTCCACATTTAAGACCTAACAATTTCTTGCATAAACTCTACAGAATAAAATACAAACACATTACTTTAACTCGATTGGAACATTATCAATAAACAATTGTTAAAATGCATAGAAAAAATTCTTACATTGATAACACATGCATCTTTTCTTTTCCCTTCTTTAGTCACAAAGCAACCAATGGGGAATCCCCTGGAGCAGTACTTCTGATTGTTCTCTACGTCGTAACACCAAGTGATGGGCATGTTATCAACGATCCTGTAAAACACAACACGTAAATAATTACAACACTGTAAAATCAAGTGATGGGCATGTTATCAACAATCCTGTAAACACAACGCGTAAATAATTACAACACTGTAAAACCAAGTGATGGGCATGTTATCAACGATCCTGTAAAACACAACTTTGTGTTATTTATAAATACATGTACATTACATGTTTTCTAATAACAATTTCTAAACTTTAACTCATTTATAACTGTTACTATCCCATCCCCTCTTTTTCTTGTTCAAGAATATCAAAATAATTTTCAACACTTAACATTCTTTACACTTATGAAACAAATATAAAAACCAAGAAACAAACCAGTGGTGGTAGTAATTATTGGCTATTCCTTTCTTTAAGAACTTCAATCTCTCCTTATCCTCATGTCTATTCGGGTCGTAAGACTTCTGACAAACACTCTTACATGTCTCCTTCTTCATGAAAGACAACTGTAAAAAAAATATTTTTCAAAATTATTATCCTCTGTTTAAGGAAATGAAGGTTACATGTGGTATCAATCTTCATTAGTGTTAATGCAAAGCAAAGATATAATAACGACCTTAAATTTCACAAAATGCTGATTTTGATAAGTTCAAAGGAAAGGTCAAGGTAAAAAAAAAAATTATGCATTTTAAATAGTGGTCTTCAATGTGTAACATCAATTCATCATATATGATGTTTGATAAAAATATCTTTTAGTTACTAGTTTCTTTGAAACTGAGCTAAATGCAAAGTGTGATGGAAGGCAAACATGACAAACACTAAAGGTAACTCTTGATGGATCAAACTTCGACCTCTCAAAGCGAGTCTCTAGCCTTGATTTTTCCCCTTATGTAACTAAGCAAATTTACTCGATTTCTCTAACTTTTGATCTCTTGAAACCCTTCATTGCTTGAAGTCAAAATGTAGTCCCAATATGCATATTCTACATGTTCTATTGGAATTTACCCTTGATACTTCAAAATGGCTATGTGTACACAAGGTTACATAATTAACACCTTTACCTGAACATTTCAATGCCCCAGGCAGAAGACATGGTATCAAGGAACAGGATGTTTTTTTTTCTGGTGACACTTACAGTGCAAGGTCATAACTGATTTATAATTCATCATATTTTGCCTATCTGCTATTAAAATCATTAACAATGACTGTCTTAAAAATCATTAAAGACGCAGCAAAAAGTAGAAATTGATTACATGAAGAGACACTTATTATATTGATATTTCGAGTAAGTGTCAAAGTTAAACGAACAACGAAAAGTCAGAAACTATACATAACAGCCTCAATGTCAATATGATGACGATTGATGGAAAAATACTTATAGATCATATTTGGAATCAACATGTACAAATAGTCAATGTCATACTATACACAGTAAAATGTAGTAAATAAATTTATTACATTTTTACCAGTGAAATACTGTAATTTATTCATTGAATAAAAATGATATCCTGTCACAGTGTGAAAGGATATCAAAATGATATCCTGTCACAGTGTGACGAATATCAGAAGTGCAGGAAAACTCTCGATTTCCTTTCTCATATTAACGAAGGTTGCTGTAAAAAAAATCTACCTTGACCTAATATAAGATAGATGGAAATAAATAAACCATTCTGACAGCGAATAAAACTGTCAAAATTACCAAAAATATGTTGTCAAATTCATATTTACAGTGTTTTCACCTCACTTAGCTATGACGTCTCATGAGCCCATGAATGTATTACAAAAAGACAGAGGCAAAGGAAAAATCAAAGAATTTCTTTAAAAAATGTAATAAACAGAAAATTCAATATTTTGTAGTTGAATATGGAATTTATTTCACTTGTGAGACAGGATTTTTTGATATTTTCACTCGTGCTTTGCACTCGTGTAATATCAAATATCCTGTCCCACTTGTGAAATAAATTCCATATTCAACTACAAAACATTGAATATCCTCTATATATATGAAATAACAATATATATTTTTTCTTTGCTCAGTTTAATATGTTTAATAAAATGTTCACCTAAAATACGAAAAAATATCATAAATTTACTTAGAGTACAATCAGATAAAGAGAAATTATTGTAGGAATAAAACTTGTGCATTCCAGAAGCATTTTACAAACAATTTGTGGGGAAAAAACTCACGGAATAAGGAGAAGGCCTTATCCTTTCACCAAACACAACTTGACCTAAATTTTCCACAGGAGAATCAGATTCATCCACAGTACAGAAATCAAACCTGTAAAAAAAGAAGACACTTGAGCCTTACTGTCATGTATTCTATCTCACTACCTTACAGTTACACTATATAACACTGGGTTGGTACAGCCAAGAAACAACATATTAAGCTTCAAGCACTTTAGAGCAATTTTCAAAATTGAATAATGCCATCATGCAAAATATTTTTCCCCAAGTTCTTCATTATACTTATACCACTTATCATGCTTATACTTTAATTTTCATATACATAAAGACAAAACAAAACAAAGTAAAGTAACTAAGTAACTGATCCTTACTTGTGATATTCATAAGGCACAATAGTTTCCACTGAATTGAGTCTGTTTACATATATTGGTATCTCAGACTGAAAAAGAAAAATATAAAACCTGGTAAAACACTGATACAAGGTTTTACAACTGCAATCAATATTTAAGACATGCAATTTTCATATAAACTTTAAGCAACTTTGCAAAAACTTTTTTGTACAATTCTTTTTGTGTATGTGTGTTTGCTTTCATGACACTATCATCCATATAGAAAGGTTATATCACTTATATCAAGGAGAAAAACTTTCCTCACCAATACACATTTACCCCCTAGAATTAACTGCTTTCTCCTTTCTGAAGAAATGGGCGTGTCAAGCAACAACCCTTGTTCATGAAGAAAGCTCAGCCTTGTTTACTAAAACGCAAAATTTTACCACTTGTATGTGCTTTATTGTATGCGACTTGTAGCTGTGACCATTAAATTGCTACCAATTAGATGTATTTAAGGAGTAAATGCCTAATTTTTTGTTTCGTGATGTGATCAATCGAATGGCTTGCATGATAATTTGCATAAACACCTTAAGTTTTACGCTTATGCATAAAAAATATCATGCAAGCCAATCGATTGATCATCATGATGAAACAAAAAAAATCTGACAGTTATTCCTTATAGTTACATGCTCTTTATTCCACAAAGCCAGGTGCTACAAGCCTGCGGCTTCTGTTCTCCATTTGTCCCGCCCAACACGTGATTTTCTAATAACTGCCCTATGCACGAACCAGACTTATGGAGAAATAAATTTTTTTGACTATTTGTAATTTTTCTCTCGGATAGACATTGGAAATGTAAATATTTCAAAATACATGATAAATCATCACATTTTATCTCATGTGATGAAAAATTTCTCAATACTGCTAATTTATTCAAAAAATTCCTCAGATGCACTATCTACTTATTTTACGTGATAACGAAAAGGCTCTCTTTTCTCCTTAGATGAATGGTCACCTTATATAATCTCGCTGAAGAGCAATGTTATGACCAACGTGTTGAACAGGATATCGAGTATAGACATGACGGACTTTCACAATGATCCAACGTGCTTTTATCATTGTGACACGTGGACAATAAATTTTACTGTGCAAGTCAATTTTAGTCAGTTAGCAAATGAAATCGTCTGTCAAAGGCAAGAAAAAGACTAATTAAATGACACAATTTCTACATTCAATTTGCATTCACCTTGCAGTTCGCATTTCCTGTGCCTGCTGCATCTTTTGCACAGTATGTGACAGGGGCAAGACCTGGTAAATAGAAAGCGTTGCTAATGCTCGCAAGAAAAAGTAATGTCGACAGCCGTAATATCATTCTGAAAACTTCAGGTATATCTTTTTCCTTCGATGTCAATATTTTGTCGCATCTAAGATGGCCAACACGTCACTTTACACATTGCGCATGGGCAGAGTTTAGGCTAAAACCCGTAAAGTACACGCTAAGTAACACTGGACTTTTCAAAAATTATTTAACGCTATACTTAGGTTTCTGTCTTTGATGAATGCTTACGTCTGTTGATTTTTATATCTTCAGAGATATTTTTGTGGAATTACGAACAGAACAGAACAGAACATTTTATTTCTAATTTAGAGCCCATAACAGACAAGTATGAAATTGTTACAATAATAAGGAAAAGATAAGCCAATGAATAGCAAAACAATTATACAATAAGTAGTTGACATAAATCATTTCAACAATAATCCTGTCTAAAGGGAATACATCAAATATGCATGTATTACGGAATTATCAATGCCTCAGATATAAATTATCATTATTAAATGATTTTATAAATAAATGTGAGAAAGAACCCACTGAATATTTATGGAAAAAAATATTTACGCATATTTCAAACTATCCATGGAATTTTTTAAAATAAATTCTTCAATAGGTAAATATTTAAGTAATTCGGAGAATATATCCTTTTTGACTGTTTAGCAAAATCAGGTATTGTATCAATTCGCCCCTCGTTGATTTCAATCCTACGACAGCGTATATAAAATTATTTTTTTTTTTAATTATAACATGCTAAATTCAAATAATTCAGTGGCGTAGCGTCCATTAAGGCAAAAAGGCAAATGCCTACACATAATTTTGGGCAAAATATATGGTCATGTTTTTTTTAAAATAAAATTAATGTGATAAATTAATTTGTCAACAATAAATCAAAAAAAAAAATAACAAGAATAGATATGGGTTACCCCATATCCAAAGATATTCGACTGTTAGATTTAATATGTTTAACAGTGTTTATCATGACGTTAATAAAAAAAAACTGCACTGTCTAATTATGGAACTGTTGTAAATATCGTGATTCCATAGCATTACGGTCACCCAGTCTCCTAACAAACAGTACACATAGGCCTACATGTACCTGTAGCCTTGGTCTACACACGTGCAATGGAGCTGTCACACGCATCCAGCGAGCTCGGAGAAACACGTTTTGTTTTGCCGAGAAGTTACGGTGTCAGATAAAACTTTTCTTTTCTTAATTAGATCATATAAATACGAATTCTGATTAATAAAAATTATACAATCCCTGTTGAACTTTATATAGTTTGTTCTAACATTTGCATCTGCAACAACTTGTGTTTAAAATGGCCGGGTTGGGAAAATCAGGACCGGGTCGGAAAATTCTAAACTGAAAACATGGAAAACCTTTTTTGTTTTGAAAATAACTGAAATATACTAATATATTTGTCGCAGAAATTACTTACATTATTCAAGTTCTATATATAATGGTATGCTGAACTTCAACACGAACCCGAATCTCCAACCCATGCAGTTCTCGTTTTGCCACACATACCCTACAGTTTACAAAGTGTACACACGAGCAGGCCAGGGATTGAAAATTCCGTCATTTAATAATACACACACAGAATGATTAATTTTTTCTTTAAGAACAAATTGTATGATAATTAACGGACTATAAACATGATAAACATGTACTTAATACAATTGTTGATATAGTATTATCAATTCATTGGTGAAAAGATATGAATCGAAGAATGACCTAATAATTATTCTCTGTTATCAAACACGTAAAAAAAAAAAAGGCTGAGGAGGGAGCGAGCGTAGGAATATTGATATTTTTTATTTGCATTTCGGGGGGAAAGTGACTTTCTAATGATATTTTGACGTTATTTTTGATTTCTTTAACGTATGACATACACAACTTTACTCTTATCATGAACAATAATGTTGTATCTACTTATCATGATGGAATTATTTTGGTCGGACCAATATGTGTGAGCTGCCGCTGAATACAGTTATATATCTTGCAAAGATAGTATGCATTGATCGAATATATAGAAAAATACTCAGTACATATATATTTTATAGCTGTAAAACATAATTTGCAGTCTTGTTTCTTTTAGTGGCGTTAGCAGTCAAACTGAGTACCCCATACAAAGATGCCATGGGACATTCCTGCAATCTTTGACGAATTAAGAAAATCGAGTTTCTCACAACAAAGTAGAAACCTTTTGCTGTTTTAATCCCAATTAACCACGTTACTGTAGTGTAATGTGTTGTTCAAATTAAACCGAAATTTAGTATCAAACTTACATGCAGTTTCAAACCCTTAAAACGTTCTTTCCATTTTCCCGTTCGCTCAGCAGCGTTCCTGATACTAGCTAGTATATTACATAATTAAAACTTTAAAATTTGTTTGACACAAGTTTATGCATATAGGGAGAGTGAGGGGCTACGACGGAATCGACCAAATCTCTCTCTCTCTCTCTCTCTCTCTCTCTCTCTCTCTCTCTCTCTCTCTCTCTGTATAAAATTTATCTGTTTCTACAAAACAATGACAACATATTACTTAAATACCCCCATGCATTTTTTAAAAATATTTATTCAAATATTTGCCTATATATGTATCATCGTTTCCAAATATTCAAATCACGGGGAGCTAGGGGGGGGGGGTCTCCACTGAAAGATAACCTGCTTAGAATTTTTTTTCAACTGCTATATGTATATTGAGGTGACATAAGATAAGATAAGATAAGATAAGATTTATTAATACCAATTTGGGGCCCATCAGGGCATACAAGTAATAAGGAAAAAAAAAACATACAAGCAGAAATTCAAAATTGATAGCAGTAACTAACAAAAGATAAATGGTGTTACAGCAGTTGGGGATTACAACATACATAATCAAGATACTGTAAATAAAAGTTTGTTTAAAGTATTTCTATATATTACTCTTTTGTATTTATTTGTTTCTTTGTTTAACATTGCATAATTTGCTATTTCTTATTTTAAAGATATTGATTAAAAAATTACCCAGCTTGATAAGCAACATGTCATCTTCATTAGACATAATCCATAACAAGAATAGATATGGGTTACCCCATATCCAAAGATATTCGACTGTTAGATTTAATATGTTTAACAGTGTTTATCATGACGTTAATAAAAAAAACTGCACTGTCTAATTATGGAACTGTTGTAAATATCGTGATTCCATAGCATTACGGTCACCCAGTCTCCTAACAAACAGTACACATAGGCCTACATGTACCTGTAGCCTTGGTCTACACACGTGCAATGGAGCTGTCACACGCATCCAGCGAGCTCGGAGAAACACGTTTTGTTTTGCCGAGAAGTTACGGTGTCAGACAAAACTTTTCTTTTCTTAATTAGATCATATAAATACGAATTCTGATTAATAAAAATTATACAATCCCTGTTGAACTTTATATAGTTTGTTCTAACATTTGCATCTGCAACAACTTGTGTTTAAAATGGCCGGGTTGGGAAAATCAGGACCGGGTCGGAAAATTCTAAACTGAAAACATGGAAAACCTTTTTTGTTTTGAAAATAACTGAAATATACTAATATATTTGTCGCAGAAATTACTTACATTATTCAAGTTCTATATATAATGGTATGCTGAACTTCAACACGAACCCGAATCTCCAACCCATGCAGTTCTCGTTTTGCCACACATACCCTACAGTTTACAAAGTGTACACACGAGCAGGCCAGGGATTGAAAATTCCGTCATTTAATAATACACACACAGAATGATTAATTTTTTCTTTAAGAACAAATTGTATGATAATTAACGGACTATAAACATGATAAACATGTACTTAATACAATTGTTGATATAGTATTATCAATTCATTGGTGAAAAGATATGAATCGAAGAATGACCTAATAATTATTCTCTGTTATCAAACACGTAAAAAAAAAAAAAGGCTGAGGAGGGAGCGAGCGTAGGAATATTGATATTTTTTATTTGCATTTCGGGGGGAAAGTGACTTTCTAATGATATTTTGACGTTATTTTTGATTTCTTTAACGTATGACATACACAACTTTACTCTTATCATGAACAATAATGTTGTATCTACTTATCATGATGGAATTATTTTGGTCGGACCAATATGTGTGAGCTGCCGCTGAATACAGTTATATATCTTGCAAAGATAGTATGCATTGATCGAATATATAGAAAATTTTTCTTTATTTGTTAAAGTATAGAAATTTTTATTACTTTTAGCAATAATATTAAAAAAGTCATCTCTATCATGCTTATATAATGGACATTCAATCAGTGAGTGTATCTCATCTTCCACACAGTTCATGTCGCACATTCTACAAATTCTTTCATTTCTTGCAAGGGTGGTTTGCTCTCCAGCAGAGTTTAGTTTTTTTTCGTACCTTCCACTTTCTATTCTGAGGTTATGTGAACTCACTCTAAATTTGCATATAATTTTTCTTTGTTCAAAATTTTTTAATAATAAATATTTTTCAATTTCAAAACTTCTTTTTATATAGAAATATGTTGTAAGTTTACCCGATAGACAACCATCATCTCTTTGTTTAAACCAATATTGAAGGAAATCTTCTCTAATAATTTTTTTCAAATGTTTCTTTAAAGTTATTAGTTTCATTGATTTACATCTTGACAAATCTATGCCCATTCTGTTACAGAAATATGTTACATTTGAAAACCAACTATTTACATTACAACTGTCCAAGATAATGCTTTCTTTGTATGCACTGTATAACAAAGAGTTTTCAGGCATGTTTTCCAGTCTGTGCCAGTAAGATATAATTGCTATAATAATAGAATAAAATATTGGTTGTCTACCCAGTTCAGAGAGAACTGCAATATTGGTACTTCTTTTCCCAGACCCTATGATAAATTTGCAAAATTTCATATGAAGATTTTCAATCTCCCAATCTTTAAATATATCAAATAAACATTTTTCTTTTCTTTGCATTGATGATGACAATACACCCCATATTTCGGATCCATAGGTAGCTATTGGCTTGATCATGTGATCAAATAGATGAAGTAAAGTTTTAATGGGTGGATCTGTTGATTTTATATCTTTGTATATTTTAAATGATGACTTTAAAGCTTTGTTACATAAAGTACACCTTGCTGACATATATCTTTGGAATCTATAAGAGTTTGGTTTAAAAAAATTACTAGATCTGACTGTTTAAAGGGCGAAATTCCCAAAATAATTATAACAAGCATACGCATTTTGTTTAAAGACCCAATTTTTTTACCGTACGGTTACCTTTCAACAGGGGCGTAGCAACAGGGGGGCCAGGGGGGGGGGGGGCTGCCCCCCACTTTTTTCCCAACCTTACCTATACTATAGGAAATGTTAATAGAAAGCCTGGTTGCTCCCCCCCCCCCCCCACATTAAGTGATGTACCGAAAATGTAGTATTAGAATTGGTACTGAAAGTAGTTGACACTGAGGAAAAAGTTTAACCACCACCCCAACCCCCCCCAACCCCCCCCCCCCCCCCCCCACCCACGAAATAGGATTTTCGACTTGGGCAACTTTTTTTTTTTTTGCTTGTCAACTTTTTCAGGTAAGTAAAAAAATTTTTTTTTCTGGATGGCCCCCACTTTCAAAAACGATGCTACGCGCCTGTTCAAAAGTGCTAATTTTTGCGTCTATTTTTCAAAATTTTCTCGAGGGAGGTCCCCCAACCACCCCCTCCCGTACCTACCCCCTTTCGGCGCTTCGCGCTTCAGTGTAGCCTTCGGCTTCATTTTCTAGTGCCTACACATATATTTGAGGCACGCTACGTCCTCAAAATCTTTGAAGAACTTTTACATAGAAACTTTAAATCAACTCTTTTAAAGTCTATAGCTATAACATCTAAGCTTAATTACGACTTTTCTACACTTCAAAAAAAATTCTTGCGATAAATTATAACCTAGAATGCTTGATTTCATAGCATAACTTCTTCAATACCTTAGTTCAGTTTTTACATCTTGTATATTTGGACATGAGCAAAATTACTTCGTCAAAAATCATTCTCATTGTACATACCAGGCGCGGATCCAGGAATTGAAGTTAGAGGGGCGCCAAAAGTAGGCAAGGGGTCTGGGGGGCCGCCTTGAGGCCCCCAGTGGGTCCAGGGCAAAGCCCTGATGGGGGTCCAGGGGGCGAAGCTCCCGGAAGCTCCTGGATTCTACAGATTTTGTAGGGTAAAAATGAGGTCTACCAGGTATATATATTTACATTTTATAGACGAAACTGTGATTTACGTTAATTTTGACAAATTTAAGGTGCCCCCCCCCCTTAAATCCGCCACTGCATACGAGTTATCGATTGAAATTTTTGATATTTAAAGAATTCCGGAGTGCCTAATTGACACCATATATTGTAGTCCTCGGAGAGCAATTTTTCCAACAAACTGTTGGAATTCCAATCGGCAATAATTGTGCTCCTTTATCAGCTGATCTTTTTACATGTAAAAATATCCCTACCATTATTTACGATGCTATTTGATGTTCTAGAAGCTTCCGTCAATATTGAGATCGGTGAATTCGAATGACTAAAATAATTTGAACATTCGCTTTTTAATCGGTTATTACAACTGATTTCTCTTATATCATTTAAATCAAGTTTTGATTGATTAATTCAGTGATGACATTTTTTGAAATAAATAAACGATTGCTTGTTGTCAGTTTCATTAAAATTTGTCAGTACAGAGCTTAATCGTACGATACTCACTGTCCGAGTGAAATCTAATATAGTTTACGGACATCGTCTTGCATAATTAAAGCGTATTGTTCGAGGAGAAAGTAAGACCCCTAATGCACCCGTTTCGGGGTTTATTTGCAAAATTTATTAACTTATAAGTAAATATAATGGCTGCACTGATGTGAATACGGTGTAAAAACGGATTCTGACTTCCACGGAATAATGACCGGGGGTCAGGGCTAGGGACACCGATCATTCATTCAAAACTTTATTTGGTAAAAGGACAAATTAAGCTATCCATTACCGTTGTTTCCTTAAAGTTTATAGTATACATACATATTCGTGCAACACAAACTAGATATGATGAAATGTAGGGTTATTTAATTGTACCAATATGGGAAATAATACAAAAAGTACACATGCATGTTCAACTTTACCATTGCATTTTATTTTTATGTGAAATAAAAAATAAAACGCTTGCTCCGTGCTCGTCCTGCATATTGGGGGTTGGGGGGGGGGGTTAATATATACCTTCTCGGTCAAAATTATTACCAAGATTAAAATGACAGACGGACAGACTTACAAAGTGAAGACGGACAGGCGAATGAGATTTAATGTCCCTTCGCTTTGACGAAAACGAGGGACAAAAAATGAAAGTCGGAATTCACAGCAGAACCGACTGCACGGGTATCGGAGTATGCGGGTTTTACTGTTCATATTCTGTTTTCCATGTGCCGATCTTCGTAATTTCTGTTAATTTTTATTTTCCTTTTCCAAACTTCTTATTTTTTTCACAATATTCTTCAAAAGGGACTTTTTTCTGCGCTGCTATTCTAAATCTATCTTAAATTACTGAGTTTAACACAGAACACTTCTTTTTTTTTTCGAGAAGTTTCCAGATCATCTAATCCGATAATACAGAAACGGCCTACAGGGAAAATCTGAGGGTATTGCCCGAGTTTGTGAGCGACAGTAAGATTTTTATATTGTGAATTAGATCAAAGATCAGCTTAAATTTTAAAATGTGTGATTATTAAACAAAATTTAATTAAACTGTTCAATTTTAAAAGGACGCGACATTTCCGGGTTCAATGTTTTCTTTTCTGCAGCGGCGATTAGTCGATCCCGCCATGTTTACAAATTTTATTTTTTTATTTATAAAAATTTTTGCTCAGCGTATGATTGTTCCTCAACAGATTTTTCCGGAAAAGACACCATGTCATACGAAGTCATTGTTTTGAAGGAAGGCTACAGCAAAGCGGAGGGCCAAGGTATGTCGCACTTTAATAAACTTGTCTTCAACACCATGCAGCTGCTGTTTGCATGTGCTTTATTTATTTCAAGATTTGTAATCGTTTGTCTTTTTACGTGAGTCTTCTCCAACTGAACTAATATAATATAATTTAATTAATCCTAGAAAAATGGATTTGTGATTTTTTATTTTTAATTCTTTGCACTGAGCAGCTGCAGATAGATCAAATGTTAAAAAGTATGGAAACCAGTATGGACCATAAGTGACTTTTTCTCTTTTAGGCCAGCAAAGAGCATGTGGGAGTATTAGCTTGATCAAGGGCCCTAAGAATATTATTGTGGATACTGGTAATCCTTGGGACAGAGACCACATTCTGGATGGTATGTCTGAAAAACATAATGCATGGTTTCATGTGCAGCTGAAACAAGCAATTATTTCATGTGGTCCCCCGCTTTCAGTGTCTTAGTGGATGGGATGCCATTATTTATGATATATTGAGTCTTATAAGTTATGTGTATGCCTTATCATATGTCTCACCAAAGTTAAAAAATTTGAAAAATTAGGTCAAACATGAAGGTCAAGGGGTTAAAATAATAGCATGCACAGAAACATCCTGTTAAGGACAATCTCATCTTTGTAAAAAGATATAAGGAAAGAAAACATTTGTAAAAATAGGTCAAACTTCAAGATCAAGGTCACGCAGCAAAAAAAAAATCATAGATATTAAAAAAGGTCACAGGTAATACACATGTGAAATATGGCAGCCCTATATCTCTTCTCAATCAAAAGTTATGACCAAGGATAAAGTTTCTAAAAAGTAGGTCAAATTTCAAGGTCAAGGTTATTGGGTTAAAACCATGATATATTTGGTCTAAAGGTCTTGTCACAGGTAATTCACTTGTGTAATATGAAAGCCCTACCTTTTCTCTTTCAAAAGTTATGGCCAATCTTTGAAGTAATGTTTTTGAAAAATATGTTAAACTTCAAGGTAAGAGGGTAAAAAAAACATTATAAATTTAGAAAAGTCCTGCCACAGGCCTGAATGGATACTGGGGAAGTGATAGGCATTTGTATCAAAGGGCATTCATTTATAAAAAGACATTTAACATTTACAGTATAGAAATATTCAATTGAGAGTGAAATTTAAAAAATAAAATTACTGTCTTGTAGGTCTACAGAAGAATGGACTCTCTCCCGAAAAAATCAACTACTGTGTGTGTACCCATGGCCATTCTGATCATGTTGGGAATCTGAGCATCTTTTCCAATGCTGTACACATTCTCTCCTATGATGTGTGTGTGGGAGACCAGTACCAGATGCATGATTTTAAAACAGTAATGTCTTGATTGTGATTTAAGAATTTAAGAATTTTTTTTAATTGCCAGATATATGTTATGACGCATTTTAAGCTTAATTAACTGAGCTGAAAGCTCAAATGAGCTTTTCTAATCTCATTTTGTTTTTAGTCTGTTCATCTCTCTGTCTGTTAACTTTTCACATTTTACTGTTTAAGAATTCTCCAAAATCAATGTACCAATTTCAACCAAACTTGTCACAAAGCATCCTTGGGTCAACATGATTTAAGATTGTTCAAATGAAGGTCCATGCCTTCTTTCAAGGGGAGATAATTCAGAAATAGTGAGAAAATTTGGTGGTAGCTTTCAGAAATCTTTTTCTCAAGAACCAAAAGGTTAAAAAAGATGAAACCTATATAATCCTTCTTTACAATTTTTTTTAGCTCACCTGAGTTGAAATTCAAGTGAGCTTTTCTGATCACATTGTGTCCATCCATCTGTCCGTCCATCCATCTGTTTGTCTAGCTGTCTGTCCTTCTGTGAACTTTTCACATTTTCAACTTCTTCTCAAGAACCACTGAGCCAATTTTTACCAAACTTGGTACAAAACATTTTTGGATAAAGGGGAATTTAAACTGTTAGAATGAAGGGTCAAGTCTCCGCACAAGGGGAGATAATCTATAAAAGACAAAAATAGGGTGGGTTCATTAAAAAATCTTCTTCCCAAGAACCACTGGGCCAGAAAAGCTGAAACTTATGTAGAAGCATCCTGGAGTAGTGTAGACTCTAAATTCTTCAAACCATGACCCAGGGCTGCAATAGGGAATCCAAATTTTACATTGAAATACAGGTGACGCTCGATGGCTCGAACTCCGATCTCTCAAAGTTCTCGATCTCTCGAAGTGAACCTCCGGTCCCGTTTTTTTCCTCTATACAACTAAGCAAATTTACTCCTGATCTCTCGAACTTCTATCTCTCGAAGTTCTCTATCTCTCGAACCAAAACCTGGGTCCTGTTATACAATTTCGTTGAATTTTACTCTCTACCTCTCGAAGTTTTGATTGTGCGTGTATACATGGTATACACGCCAATCAAGCATAAAATTGATGCAGCCTGGACTAACCTGGAAAACACTGAACACCTGGGGCTGGCATGGAGGTCTTAATTGGGTGTTTATATAGATGACATTACATCTGTGGGTCTTTCGTGTGTTTATACAATTAATTGGTTATTATTGGTAAATTGTAAACGAATTCACAACTTATTTTGACTTGAAACCGACACCATAATTTTTAAGAAAATAATTTATAGACGTTCGTTTTAATAAGTTCCCCTAGATGATGAACTTTTATTAGAGTCTAGATAAGCCCAGCATGGCAATTTTGCACAAGAAATTCCTTTCTCGAGGACTGAATACCGATTAAGAAAAATCGGGTGAACAAGGGTGAAGGACCCGATCAAGCCGCGGAATAGCCAAACCGACAATTGCTATTCGGGTTTCATGTAATCATGAAATAAGAACAAATAAATATTGAAGACTTAGGAATTCGTTTTATTTATTCGAAATACGATCATTGTTTGTGATATCAAGTAAATTACCTGTAAAATACGATGCAATGAATTTATCTACATAAACTTCCGGTATCTATAAGAGTAGAAGGTCGATGATCGGAACTGAAAATTCCGGATTTTATTTACTTTCTATCTCTCTAACCCTTCGATCTCTCAAACTTTTCTTGTGGTCCCTTGAACTTTGAAAGATAGAGAGTCACCTGTATATAGGAAAAATCTTTAAAAATCTTCCTCTGAAGAAACACTGGGCCAGAAAAACTGAAACTAATGTGGAAGCATCCTGGGGTAGTGTAGATTCTAAATTGTTTAAATCATGACCCCCGGGTATAGGGCCGGGCCGCAATAGGGAATCCAAATTTTACATTGAAATATTTAGGAAAAATCTTTTAAAATCTTCATCTGAAGCTCCACTGGGCCATAAAAAAATGGAACTTGCGTGGAAGCATCCTTAGGTATTGTAGACTCTTAATGATCCAAATCAAGACCCCTGGGGGTATTGTAGATCGAGTCACAATAGGTATTAGGGGGAGGGGAATCTGGTAAAGAACAGCATGAACATATTACTCAGTTGAGCGATGTGGCCCATGGGCCTCTTGTTAAAATCATGACCCTTTGGGGTAGGGTGGGGTCACAATGGGGGATTAAAATTTTACACAAGAATACATATTAGGAAAATATTGTGGAAAATCTTTCCTTAAGAACAGCTAAGAAATGTTTAATCATTTTGATGTGGATGCATCCTCTTCCACGGGGAGATAATTAAGAAATTTTAAAATTTAAAATCTCGATCAAAAACCACAAGGCCAGAAAAGAACTACTTAATACATTAAAGCTTTTTGACAGTGTCATGGTGTGTAGATTTAAGTTTGTTCATTTCATGGCCCCAGATGGTTATGATGAATTGTGTTAACAACAGTAGTGTTGTTCCATTTTTCAACTATAGTGAAAAATCAATTGATTTTTGGTATACTAAAAGTGCTCGATTATTGGAAAGATTAAAATTAAAAAATACCTTTTTAATGCAAATTTCTGCCCATTACTTATCTAATGAATTAAAAAGGGTTTGGCATGGTGCAGCAGAAAATGGCAGATAAATTGAAGTTAACTGATTTTTTTGGTGGTTTTAGGGAATTCCTTATGAGATAGATGATGATGTTGAAGTAGTCCCCACCCCTGGACACACGGGGTCTGACATTTCGGTCATCGTCAGTAACACAGGTCTGGGTACCGTGGCAGTGACAGGTAAGTGAACCATCTTTATATACCTATCCATTCACAGTCTAGTCTACAGACTTTGGAAAGATCATATACATTAATGATCCCAAAAAGGTGAAAGATTTGCATAATGTTTACATATTATTACATATTTATGTATTTATTAAATGGAAGTGTGTTTTAATATATAATATACTGATGAACCTTGTCTGTCTGTCTCTTAAATAAGGTTTAGGATTGTTTTTCTTATAGATTGTCAGTTATCTTTGAGGAATAATAAAACTTAAGTTGGTCCCTCAATAAGACAATAATCGAATTACTGTTGAACTGTTACAAAAAATTATTAACATATTTATTGACAATCTAATTAAAATTAGATGTTAGATTCGCTTGCATACTCGCTACACTAACATCTAACAACATCCCATAGAGGGTCACGTCAGAGGTCAAATTCGGAACAACTCTGGACTTATTTGCTTCAGCAAATATACAATGATGGTTTTGCAGGAGATGATTTGATTGGTTGATAGAATTTCCCTCTGACATGACCCTCTATTGGATGTTGTTAGATGTTAGTGTAGCGAGTATGCGAGCAGATCTAACATCTAATTTTAATTAGATTGATGTATTAATTGTAGGTGATTTATTTGAATGCCTGGAGGACTTGGAAGAACCCAGTTTATGGCAGGACAATAGTGAAAATCCAGACCTTCAACAAGAGGGCAGGATAGACGTGCTGGGAAGGGCAGATTATATTGTTCCTGGACATGGTAAAATGTTTAAGGTTCCCGATGAGTACAAGAGGTCGTCCATGAGGGTTGTAATGTACGAGGAGGAAATCAGCCAGTCGGGCGATCAAATATCAGCAGTCTGTGAATATACCGTGGTGGAGGAGGATTCTTGAAATTCAGTGAAAGGCCATGTGTGATCTAAAAATAGATCTTATGCAACTAGGAAGTTTTCTTAAAATTTTCTTAATGTCTGGCCACAACCCTGTACTTCATTTGATAATGCATATACACTGTTACAGTAGTTTTGTGATTACATTATGAATCTGGCTGTGTCTGTCTGTCTGATTCATCTTGAAAAAAATGTCATCTATCAAAGTGAATGGTAAATATCATCATAAGGGTTGTTGATCTAGACAATATGTTACTGAGTACTGTTAAATGAAATATTTACATACTGTATTATTACGTTGAGGTGTATATGTGGTACATTGTGAGGTTTATTAGCAAAACTTGTGTACAGTGTTCAAAAATGTTTTCAATATCATTTAAAAGTTCTTCCATTATACTGTTATATACCATAGTGATGTGGTATTGAAACATTCCCTTAGAAAACCCAAATATTTCCTTGTCAGCTTACACCAGATTATTCTTCAACTTGAACACTATAGATCTAGTAGACCAGTTTATATGTGTATTGTCAAATGTGTTAATGTCTAGCTTATTAGTCCCTTGCATCATTGATGAATACATCATTGTCATGTGTATTTAATATTACAATGCACTGCTGCACTCAATTACTTACGATTGAAATTGATTTTCAGCAATCTGTATGCCTTGTTGAATTTCACATATAGCTGTTTCCTTTGATTTGTACAGGTAAATGTAGCATATATTTGGTGACATAATTGAGAAAAAAAATATGCAAGAAAATCTGTGCTTGACAGTTGTTCCTATTAATTTTTATCATTTATTTAGGATAATCTCAAGCTCTTATTCATGCCTTGAAATGAAAATAGCTGGGACATTGGGGCATACATCGTCGGAAACCCATGGGTGATCTTGTCTTTACTTATCCCCCGTGGGCGAACTCGCCGAAAAATCGTCGTATGTAATTAAATGTGCGTGGGTCATTTGCTTTGCTGCTTCACAGAGTCGCGATGCTAAATAACGAATTACAGTTCATGTTACGTATGCATGTTCAGCATTGCCAAAAACATGAAAAAACTCATTCCGTAGTTAACACAGCTGATAAACCCACTCATCGGCGCATTTTGCATCTAGAAAGAGGTACTCCTATATATATCTGACGGATATTAATGTCAGTGACCTGTACGAATTGACTTTCATTGTTCTAAATCAAACTTCGCACGTTTAAACGAACGTCGAAATATTTACCATAAATAGCAAAGTAATGAACGTATTTTTCAAAATTGAAGAGTTCCAATTTTCTGATTGGTTCACTAAAAACAACAAATTAGCATATTTTACGGCAATATTTCAACTAGGGTGATAAGTAAAGAGGAGATCACCTGTGGGATTCCGACGATGTGGGGCATATAGAGTTTGCCTTGACCTCAGTTTTCTTAAATTAGTGTTTAGCTCAATTTTTAAGACACCATTCAAGAAAGTGTTATCAAACTTCATATGGTGATACATACTGATGAACACTATTAAATCGCATCAACATTTTTTGACCTTACCTCAGCTCAGTTTTAAAGACACCATTCAAGAAGTGTAATTGAATTTCATAGGCTGATACATACTGATGTATGCTTTTCAACTGCATCAACATTTTTTTTTAACCTTGCACATGTTGCATGACCTTACTTCGACCTCAGTTTTCTTAAATTAGTTTTTAGCTCAATTTTAAGGACGTCATTCAAGATAGTGTAATCAAACTTCATATGCTGATACAAATTAGTGAGAGATATTAAACTGGATCAAAAACTTTTGACCTTTGATTTTCCTGTGACCTTGACCTCACTTGTCTTTCATTTGCATTTTGATTTTGATTTAGATTGCCTTCTATTTGTTCATTTTTACCAAACATCCCCTGTGAAAGGAATGTTCATAGTTCATATGCATTAATAGTGCTATTTTTATGCCCCGGGATCGAAAGATCCCGGGGGTATATTGTTTTTGTCCTGTCTGTCTTTTTGTCTATCAGTCTGTTGTCAACTTTGACCTAGCCCATAAGTGTTAAATGGGTGGGGCTATGGCTTTCATACTTCACAGGTATATTCCTTGTGACAAGACCTTTCCATGCCACCAAATATGACCTCTTGACCTTGACCTCAGAGTTTGACCTACTTTTACAAAAAATACCACACTTTAACCTTGGCCATAACTTTTGAACAGTACATGTAGGAGCTAGGGCTTTCAATTGTCACAATGAATACACATTAGGATGAATTTCATCCTAATGTGTATTCATTGTGACAAGACCTTTCAGCTGGTATAAATACTTTTGACCCACTTTTTAAAAACTTTAACCTTGGTCATAATTTTTGAACAGTTAGAAATAGGGTTTTCATATTTCACAAGTGTATTCCTTGTAACAAGACCTTCCTTTGTGTATCAACTCTTTTGACCTTAACCCTTTGGAGTTTGACATGCATTTGAGAATTTAACCATCACTATTAGCTGCCATACAGGGGCATCAGTGTTTCACAAACACATCTTGTTCAATTTATACATTTGTTCTGATAATTTTTTCACTTTTAAGTATTGCAGTTATGTTTCTGGTTTGGATTTTCTGTTATTTTATACTGTAACATGTATTGAAAAACAGAAAAAAATGTGATGTTATCAAATATATAAAAATTAATAATGAGTTATGGTAAGAATTTTAAGAGATGTGCAACAGACTGCAAGTCAAAAAAAGGGCATGTGTATATAGATGCACTACTGACATTTGCCATTTACCCTTGACACTAATATCTAGCCCTTAATTAAGTTACATGTATTTGGGATTGGACTGTTTTGAACTCAATTAACTAGATAACTTCTAATATACATGGTATGCCATTAATTTTTATTCGATATACATGTAAACCATGTAAATTAATATATATATATGTGAAATTTGTGGTTATCAGTTTCAATTGCTTGTTATATGTTTTGTTTCAATATGTTTTGTACATTAATAGTGTGAATAGTATTGCTTCATGCCTACTTAATTAAGGTGCCATGAAACAGATGCATAGATGTATTTTCTCCAAGTCTCAGAATTCATGAAATGAATAGGTAAAGAAAGAGGAATAATGTTATTTGTTGAATTGCATTGGTGATATAAATACTGTACTTTTTTGAAAATTACTCTTGATGTAATAATCCTGAGTCTAAAATATAAAATGTATTGACCTGCAGAAATTGGCTTTTTTTTATCCCTCAAAAGAGAGGTGCTTTGCAGTTGGCTCTATCTTGAAAAATAAGATTAGATATTATATATATTTAAACTCCTATACGCTGATACATATTGGTGAGAACTATTCACATGTATTGACAATACTCTATACAGGGTTATTTTTGCCCCATGTTATTTTCGCCCTTTCACACTTGAAAACAATTTTGCCCCATTTTAAATTCGCCAAATTATAGTAATGTTTTAAAAGAATTTATGCTGTATTTTTATAATTCGTCCTGTTTTAAATTCACCCAAATGAAGGTAGGATGCCGAAAGGGTTGAAAAAATGGGGGCAAAATTTCCCTGTATATACAGTATATCTGATTGACCTTCCTATTCAGTGGCAGAGTCAGGAGTTTCAAAATGCCTAAATGGGTGGTGGAAGGTGTATACTTGTGTATAGCACGCAACCAATCAATGTCAAGGTTAAAAATATATTTCCATTTCTATATGTTTTATCTGTGATAACTTTTGGAAAGTTCTGGCCTGTATATTTCGCCAAGCGATAGATCAGGAGCTAAGGAGGCATAATATGCATGTAAATCTTGTGCGACGGTCTTTCAGTGTTCGACGTCAGTGGAAGGGAACTATTGAAATTGACATGGGAGCCCTCATGTAATTTAATACTATCAGTCTATGTTTTTAAATCTAAATAATCTAAATTTACAATTTCACAAATGGAAATGGAAATGTAAGGAATCACTGTCTAGTTAGTAAAGTATGCCAGGGACATCAATGATAGTTTAGGTTGGGTGAATATACTTATGAAATTTTAATGCGCTAGAACCAACTGTTCAATGAGGCACAAAATATTTAGATCCATGAAATATTTTAAAAGCCCTAGCACCAACTGTTCAAATTCAAAAATTAAAGGGGGGGGGGGGCTTTATTGATGACATGTTTTGCCCTAAATTAATTTATAGCAGTAGCCCCAAATTCTTAATTATGATTTATTAATTAATAATTACTGAATAAAGATTATTAATATTTATAAGAGGATAATTTTAATTATTTTTTAATTTTTATTAAATAAAAACCATTTTAAAAATAAAATATATATAATATATTTTTAAATTGGATAAAGTCATTATAAACTTTACACGTAATTAATAGATGTCAACATAATCATATTTTAAATATGATTTGATCATGTCGGGTGCGAAATATATAGCGCGAAAGTTCCTGGGGCGAATGATCTCGGTGCGATTTGTCAATATGTACGAAATGTCCCGTTACCAGAATGATACAGACTTACAGTCGTACAATGGTAATGAAACAAATGTTGGAAAAAATGTTCTTGTATTAGGCTTAGAGTTTAATTTGTCACTTCTGGTATTCGTTTCTCCTGTTTTTCTCAGCGAAAAAAAAACTGTTTCCCCTAGGCCTATAGGAAAAATCCTCTCGATTGTTTGTGTACAGTGCTTTCCAGAAACTTCCACCAGCGGACCCGGTAAAACCGATAGGTAACCCTACGGAGTGACAGAGGCACACCAAACCCGATATTCCGAAAGAATAATACAAGTAACACTAGTTAGTGAGTATTTTAAATGATGAATGTTTTGATAGAAACTTTTTAGAAAATTTACATAAATCATTTTACGATTTGGCCACTTTCACTAGTTTCAGTTTCATTTTTGTTCAGAGTGTTTTTGTCATGTCATGAAACCAAATTTATCTCAATGATTTAATTTAAAATTTCATTAAAAGAAAACGAATTAAATATGCATCAAATTTGGCTCTGGTTAGAATTGTTATTTTTTTTCATTTCCTGACTGGCCTTAATAAGAACAGACAACATGTCTTATGAAGTAGTTGTTATAAAAGAAGGCTACAACAAACCCAAAGACGAAGGTATGTATTATTTTAAAATTAAATTAGGGTAGAATTAGAGTACTTTTAGAAAATTTCACAATTATGTGTGATTCATTTAGACTGTCACTTGGGTGTGTATATATATTGGCTTTTGCCCAGTCACGGCCAGTGTTGACTTGATCTGAATGAAGCACAAGGTATCACCATATCAAGCCCGTTCACTCTGCAGTCTACTTCTTTGTACAAGTCTGTTCATCTAGAGTCAGCTTGCCCTAGTTACCCCCTATAACCTTGTCACCCATTTATCTTGCTAGCACATATCCCATTAATTTGCTTACATTGGAAAAAAAATTATATAATGTAAATGTTAATTTCTATTATTCTTTGAATATTTTTTTTTTGTCATTTAAAGACGTACAACACACTGGGGGAGATAACTCTTGCAATTTCAATTGAACGTTTGACGTTACGTCAAATTTAACGTCAAAAATAAAGCGTCAAAATGACGTAAAACGATCCCGATGTATATCAATCACAAAAGGAAAATGGGATATGGAGCTTGGCTGTGATTATCATATGAGTACCACACTCAATCCAAAAGTATATATATTTTTAATTAACTCGATTAAACTCCGTAAAAAGCAAGACATAAAATACCATCCCTTAATGTTTAATTCATTTCATTTATTCTGAAAATTTTATTTTACATTGCCGAAATTCTCTTTATGTACAATTGGCTATATATAACATTCCGATTAATGGTCTTTATTATAATTTGTGCATTAATATATAAATATTGTTTTTCTTATTTAATTAAATAAAACAACAATTAACAAACAAAAAAACTTTTTACAATGTAAAATCGATGTTGTTCTCAGACCCTTACTGATCAAAGAGGAACAACTCTAATAATATAGGAGATGTTTGTTTTCCTCCCTTTCTTCACGGTATTCCGCATGTATACACAGAATCAAATACAGCAAGACCTGATAAATCCGAGAATTCAATTGAATACTATAGACCTTATAGACACAATGTAAGTATAGAACTGAAAAGAATTGTTTACTAGTACTGAAATTATCTGAATATTATCATGAATATCCTATTGCAGCATATCGTTTGACTTTCTTGTCAACAACGTCGGTTCGCATTTCTTCGAATCAAAACAAAACGTAGCCTATAGGACTTTTTTTAAAAATATCAATGTGCGATTTGATATAAATTAGAATAGATGAAGAGTTTAATGGTTGATATTTTAAAGTTAATGAGGACGAATACGGAATTTTCCTTTTAACTTTAGAAGTAACGACATTGAAAGAATGCGTACAATATCGTATAAAGGGGTGTATGCAAATGGTCGATGTATCCCTACGGCCACATACTGTCTCGTTTGAAATAATGACATGAAAGAAACTATAATTATTCCATTTATGTCACAAGAGAGTTGAACATACACCATTTTTGTTGATGAATAAAATTAAAGAAATAAATTTAATTAATAAAAATCAACATATTCAACATAACTTGAATTCGTATCCAGGTTTCATGTGATATGGAATGCATAACGCATGTATACATACACATGGGTTAAACACTAAAATCATTCAGTAATTTTTTCCTGATACATATAAAACGAGCAGTCAATATTTATTCTGCATTCATGAATTTAAAAACTAATTCATACCTCCGGGATTCAAATGACGAATTACTAGTTACATGTATGTGCACTGTACAAACGACGTTTCGTGAAACGCTAAGGGTCTGCGACGCAAAAAAAGGAAGGGGTGGGGGTATTAGGGGTATTCAAAAATTGCCTAAAAATCTACATTTAAATACGTTTCACATATGAGAACTTTTAAATATGTAAGTTAATATATTTTTGAAGCAAAAACAATATTCCAGATTGATTTTTTTAAATGTATATTTGTAGATTCATAGCAAAGTGATCGACCCCCGTCTGAAAGACGCGCGGGAACGTGATTTATTGAGAAAGGGGGAGGTGGTAATTTTCCGCTATTTACTCAAAACTGGTCGTACAAAAATTATACAAAAAATTATGAAGATTATTTTTACCACCAGCTACCTAAAGAAAGTTTTTTACCAAAATTAAAGGACAGGTTTTTTCACAAAAAAATTTTGAATTTGAAAAATACACAATTTTCAAGGCTTTGATAATTCATAGTTTTTCAGTTTAAGGCCTTTAAAAATTGTTTTGATGATATGTATATCAAAAAGATGACTATGTTTTTGTGTTAAATGGTTAAAGGAATAAAATGAAACAGTTATAAACCTGGCTTTTTTGAAACAAGGTTTAAGGAGTTCGTTGATTAAAATTTTTCTCTCCTTGTAAACAACTAAAGGGGGATAACTTTTGGAATTTCCTGTCCAAAAACCACTCGAACGATTTTGTCCAAAATGTGCATACATGCAGTAGATATAGTCATGTACTAAATATATAAAAATAACGAAAATTAAACGACAGGAATTTTTTTAGGTGTGTTGTACATATTTTGTAGGTCATTTTTATACATGAAATGCAAGTAGAGCATATAATTTTTTTTCTTTATAGTTAAAACATATTCTTGATATTATGTTCTTGCAGTGCTTTATTCTCTTTATAGCTGCAGATCTGTAGCTCTCCGAAAAACATTATTTATAGACCGGAGAGCTGACCTCAGAAAAAACTGTATATTTATTGCGCACAAAAAAAGATATTTGATTTTTTCTCCATGTTTATTAAAGCTGTAATCTCAAAATGTATATACCGTGTGTCCATAACATATTCTTTGACTCTTTCCACAACAAAACATTCCTCATAATTGTTGTTAATAGTCCTCCTGGCCCTGATATTGCAATCATCGGACATTTCGCTTATTTATACTGCCATTTTGGTTTCAAAGATAATTCGGTTGAATATGCTTCGTTCGGATGTCAACTACGAGAGAACTTGATAGAGGAGAGATTAATTTTTTGAAATCTTCCATTTTTTGCAATTGAGGCCAGAATTTGGAAAAAGTTACTTCAAATTTTGTGCGCAATAAATATACAGTTTTTTCAATGGGTGGTGATAATCTGTGTTTATCAATATACATGTATATATTAGTGCCATGAGACGAACTCGGTGAAATGCGGCGGTGACACAGCCCAATTGAAAAAAAAAAACATCATATGATTGAATTACAATTTAAAAAAAAATACAACTTTGTTTTAACTCCTTTATCACATTATAAAATAAACACAAAAATTGTCAATGAACAGATTTAAAAATGGACAATAATGATTTAATGACTTTATTAATTTAACATGTATAATTTAATGAGAAAGTGATGTATTTGTAGGTTTTAAATGGCGCCATAACGTTATTAATTTAGTAGGTAATTTTGTTGGTTAAAACCCGCTAATTTTTTGTATGGATTGTGAAAAGATCTGATTGTCTCTTAGGTCATCATAACAACTTTTGCTATATAAAAGCTCGTTAATAATTGTGCATCGGCTGTTGGGGACACTGTAGCACACAGCCTCTTTGGTAAGGGAAAAGTGACCTAAGTCACTTTAGGAAACGACTCCGTATACTTCGGTTATAGGTACCTATATTATGCGAAACCATTATTTTGATTTGAGTAACATTTCACCCGACTTTCACCTTTTTGTTAACCAAATAACGTTGAAAATATAGTAAGTCATTCTGTGTGTTTATAAGTGAACCATTTTGATCGTCCAAAAATGTTATAAACTTTTAACAAGTGTTATTTAAGAAACATTGTTTATGACCAAAATTATGTGTATGATGTCAACCTTTTAAATAAAAAGTTGGAAATTTTCAACCAAGTAAGTGACCAAAAGTTGGTCATTCCGTTTACCAATTAAGTGACTAAAAATTGGTCATTCCATTAACCAATTAAGTGACCAAAAATTGGTTATTAACCATTATATAAACTTTGACCAACGGAACCATCAAATCTCGACCAAGTGACGAACTTTCAAAGATATTACAAAATTTGATAAATTGAACTGACTTTTTTTTCTTTCAGCATTTGTATATAAAATTCAATTCATAATAAAAACAAGACAAAATAACATGTTTTAAAAAATTCGCTTCCAATGAGACATATTTGATAGTAACACTTCAAGGAAAACATGCATATTGTGAATTCGCTATATATGGATATACAAGATGTTGTCTATTTGTTTTTTGATTTTGTAGGTCAACAAAGGGCAAGTGCTATAAGTTTAATCAAGGGTCCTAAAAATATTATTGTGGACACTGGAAACCCCTGGGATAAAGACTTCATTTTGGATGGTATGTCTAGTGTTCCTTTGCTCTTTAGCTCATTATATATATGCTGATATTAAGAGTGCTATAATTAGATTTCTATGAACAGAAGTGTTGACTTAGGCCTGAGGCATGGGTTAATTCTTTGGATGGAGTCAGTTGTGCAAGACCTCTAAGTATAAGTTTGAAATTTTTTTTTTATATAAAGAAGACATGTATAAGGTAAGCTCATTTAATGCTAAGCCATAGGCTCGAGTGAGCTTGAATGATCAAAGAGTTTCTATCAAATTTTGAACCACTTTCTTCCAAACTTCCAAAATGCATTTGTGGATGAAGGGGATTTAGTTGATTTTCTAGTATGGAACCCAGCTTTTTTCTATGTGATCAGAGTGCCAGAGGGTTAGATAAGGAATTATTTAGGTTGGGGTCATAATAAGGGGTCGAAAATTTCCATGGGAATAAATAAAATTTAAACCTTGAAATAGAAATTAAAGCAGGGCCAAGATGACTTGGGTGAATTTTGTTGCCCTTGGGCCTCTTAATGTCTCTATAAAGTTAAAATTGTTGTTTACGAAGTTAATGTAAGATCATGTTTAGAAATGCATGGTTTTTATTTGAAAACTAAAAAGAGAAATGTTTTGTAGGTCTTAAGAAGAATGGACTTTCGCCTGAGAAGATTGAGTATTGTGTGTGCACCCATGGCCATTCGGACCGCGTTGGGAACCTGAGTATCTTCTCTAATGCTGTACACATCCTATCTTATGATGTGTGTGTTGGAGACCAATACCAAATGCATGATTTCAAGACGGTAATTTCTTTTAATGTGATTTTAGGTATATATATACACCATTGTATTGATAGAGAGATTGAGAGAAAATGCATTTTTCTAAACAAATGAAACAAAAAAAAATCATCTTAATTTTAACCAGAGACGTTGAAGACAATTTTAAGTGCACTATATATTTACTATTTAGTAATAAGTTTATATTACTTAGTTCAAGCTTATACATCATGTACTAATAGATATACAGTCTCATCAGAAACTTTTTTTTTTAAGAATTGTAGTATTGTGATTTAAAAAAAAATAAAGTGGATGGCATCTTCTGTTGATAAACTTTAACTTGGTTGAATTCTCACATACATCAGAGGTACCTTACAAAATACAATGTAATACATGTACATGGTTTGATTTTTTGGTGATTTTAGGGAATTCCTTACGAGATAGATGATGATGTAGAAGTGATCCCCACCCCTGGACACACGGGGTCAGATGTCTCTGTAATTGTCAGTAACACAGGACTGGGTACCGTGGCAGTGACAGGTAAATATTAAAAGGAAGAACTAAATGAAACACAAATTTTGACAAAATAAATGTTGTATTATAAAAAAGAGCATTTTTAAAAAAAAAAAATGGAATTGCATCAATGGTCTGTATCCAGTTTGCAACTTGGTACAATTCTCTCTGTTGTCCTTGGACTTTCAGTAAGGTGTGGTATTCTCAACATTACATATTTAGCAATGAGTGTTCAAGGATCCAATGATAGTGTTTCGTACGGCAAAGAGATAGGGCTTAATTAAGTCATCTTTGTCAACAACAATTTAAAGTTGCTGATGTTTTAATTTCTTAACCAAGGAGAATCTATTCGCCATTTAAGAGACGCTAATGACGTAGCGTCAAGAATGCCACGCCTTAAGTAAACACAAGTAATAATATTGAATGTGTTTTTACGCAATGCACCTTGTTTCTTTTATAAAATTGCTGTCTTATAATGTGTACTGACTTGCCATGTAAAAATCTTTTGATTGTAGGTAATTTATTTGAGTGTTTCGAGGATTTAGATGAACCGAGTCTTTGGCAGGATGTAAGTCAAAACCCAGAACTTCAACAAGAAGGTCGAATAAAAGTTCTTGAAAAAGCGGACTACATTGTGCCTGCACACGGAAAAATGTTCAAAGTCCCAGATGAGTACAAGAAATCTATGAGGGTGGTCATGTATGAAGAGGAAATTGAGCAATCAGGGGATAAAACAACAATCAGTGAATATGTGGTGTTAGAAGGCGACGATGAATAATGCATGCTGGGAGTTCTCTTGTGTGGGAGGAAATTTCTCGGGGAAAAAAGAAAAATAGAAAACCTGAAAGATTTTCAAAACCCTTTCCAAAACCCTTTGTTGTTGGTTATAAAACCCTAAATACTAAAGTGCCATAAATTGCATAATGATAATATAATTATACCAAGATTGATACCTGTAGTTATTCCTGTGATAAGCTTTAACAGATATTCATTAATTTATAGATGTATTTTATAAAGTTTTGGTATGGAGACATTTGAGAATTGTTCGTAAATTTTGGTCCATTTAATATATGGCAAAAGGTAGATTAATAATGGTTTTGTGTATTTTTCGAAACTATTGTTGTCTTGAAAATTTTACATTCCTGTATAAAATTGTTTCAGGGTTCCTTGTTGAAAAAAATATAGGTTTATTATTGGACTGTCACTGAAGGACCAGTCTCATCACATTGTGATATACATTGTATTCATCTTATCATGACAGGTGGAAATGACATAAATTGTGCCCTATTGACCAAGTTTAACTTCCACCAAGTATCATTATAATATTCATATTTTTAGGTCACCTGAGTAAACTCAGGTGACCTATTGCTATCCGTTTTCGTCCGTCGTCGTGCGTCGTGCGTCGTCCGTTAACATTTGAACATTTTCAGCTTCTTCTCTGCAACCAATGAACCAATTTCAACCAAATTTGGTACAAAGCATCTATGGGTGAAGGGGAACAAAAATTGTGAATTTCATGGTCCCTGCCCCCCTGGGGCCTGGGGGGTGGGGCAAAAACCATAAAATTAATGCAATCTTTAAAAAGCTTCTTCTTTACTCCTGGACATCAAGCAGTTAAACTGTTTGCATGATTGTAATCAGCATTGAGTCCTCTACCAAAATTGTGAAATTTATGGCCCCAGGGTCAGGGGTTCTAGTGCTAGGGTGGGGCTAAATAAGTATATAGTGAAAATGCATTATTTCTTTGAAAATCTTCTT